>NC_061111.1:194839396-194871834 GCF_002878395.1 Capsicum annuum | reverse complement strand
CATATGTCACATTAGGTGGCAATTGGTGGCATCAATTACATAAGGTAAGGATTGATGGAATCTTTTCTTTTCGGTTAAGTGTCATTACTGTCCATGTATATATATGACTATTTGTATAATTCTTCTCCATATGTTTTATTTATTTCCATTACATAATTACTACACATTTGCTACTTATATTTCATAAACACGAATGAGAAATTTCAAGTATATCAACTGTTTTGTAACATTACTATTTTAGGAGAAATTAATTATCCACAACAAGTTATTGAAGCTTAGGTTTTAGTGGCACTATCCGAACACTTCGCGGAAAGATATTTTTGCTTTAGCGTTCAAGCAGGTTTGGCTTACCCTATCTTTATATTAAATTTATTTACTAAAATTATGAACTATTATGCGAACTTTGGACAAGTACTTGTAGTTGCGTATCATTTGATATGTATATAGTATGTCTTATTTATTTGGATTAGAAACTCATTTTAGTAGATTTTGGTATTTTGTCTTTCAATATAATATAGCATCTATCACTTTAGGATGTGGAAATAAATTGCAGAACCTTGAATCTGTCCCTTTAAGGTTAAGACATATGTATGGTAATTAGACATATTTTAGCTTCTGTTTAGGTTCAGTACATACTTTATGTCTTTCATTGATTGTGAACTTTTGTACCATATTGACAATATTATGGTATGGCATGAATTTTAATATTACAGTGGGATATGGTTTCTATGAGTTTCTATTTGAGTCTAGCATCAGATTATTGTTATGGTTCCTTTGAGTTGCGGTTCGAGTCTGACAACTAATTATGTTTATGGTTCCTTTGAGTTTCGGTTCGAGTCTAGTATTGGATTATGGTTATGGTTCCGCCGAGTCCTGATTTCAGTCCGGCATCTGATTATGAGTTCTGTTGTATATTATATGTGGCTTCTAGTTACTACCCACTATGTCCGATTTGAATCTTGCATGTGTCCTCTTGATTTTATCCATCACTACTAGTTCAAGTCCAATTTCTGGCCTCTCGTTACTACACATTGGTGTTGGTTCAAGTTTGGTGCACATCTGGATAACTACTATGATTTTATGAGATTAGCACAGTTACAAATTATTTACGATTATTTTTCTTTAATTGTTACTTGCGTGTCCTACCGGCTTATGCGGGTACGGTTGTGTTGATTGTCTTCTTCAATGTGCCTAGCGGGCTTAAGGGGACCCGGTTAGGTTATGTTGTGTCCCTAGTAGGCATATGGGTGCCTAGTTAGGTTATGTTGATTTTTCTGTTATTACTGCGTTATTTATTTTCTATATCGCTTATATTTATTCCTTTATCACATTGGCGTAGCTTGGTAGTTTGTTATCTTTCTGTCCCTATTTACTGTTAACTTAGATTACACACTTGCATTGTAGCTATACCTTGTTTATATCGACCTCAGTCGGCCGATGATGCCTACTGAGTACCTATTGCTGTGGTACTTATACTACACTTCTGTATCTTTTTCCTGATGCAGATCTGAGTAGTAGCAGCCAACATTAATGTGATTTCCACCTTCCAGTGCTGATTCAAAGTAGGGTGATCCTCTTCTTTTTACTCTAGTTTAGTCTTTTGTACTCAAGACTGCTTGTATATATATTGTATATTTTGAATTCTATCTAGTACTTTGATATCTTTTATTAATGGTTCTAATACCGACCTTACCAGGTCTTAGGAAAGATTCATTTGTGTATTTTGATCATTTCCTTCCCTTGTTTTAGTTATTATATATGTTTACTTTCTGTTTATTACTTAGTATTACTATTGCTATCATTATATGCAGTTTTTTTTTAATCTATTATCCCATTACTTATTATTCTAGGTTATGGCTTGGATTATCTACTGGGGGATAAGGTAGCTGCCATTATGACTTAAAAAATCAGGTCGTGATAGCTTTTTATCAAAGCCTAGGTTTCACTGGTACTGTTGGTACTAGAGCAAATATTTAGTAGAGTCCCGCGGATCAGCTCAGACACATCTGTATCCTATCTTCGGGAGGATATAGAGTATTTTTAGGGACCAATCTCATTTTGTTGATCTATTTTCGTGTGTTGGGTCTGAGTTGGTTATAATTTTTATTGGTTCACTTTTTATGCGGATGGATAGGATGCTAAGTTTGAGTGTATGGGATTAGGACCTTGGGTCCACTTCTAAAGTTCTGATTAAGGGTCAAGGTCAAGCTAGAGGTAGGGGAAAGATAGTGCAACAACCTCAATTTGAGATCTGACTAGGGATCTATCACCGGATCCTGTTATAGCTCCAAGGACTGAGAGAGCTTTAGGTATTCTACCATGACAATAAGTGGGACAGGGGCAGCCAAGGCTTCACTTGGCTTTATATCTTCGTCAATTCTTTGAGATGTATTGGTATAATTATTGGGGTTAGTTGTTAGTCCACTAACCAAGGGAGCTCAGGCAGTAGCATCGAGTGAAGTTAATTTAGGAGCACAGCCTACGGTAGCGGCACCTAAGGTAGATGTTCTGCCAGCACCTGTAGTTCCACAGCTGGCAGTAGCCCAACTAGTTATGTCTTCAGAGGAGTAGAAGATATTGGGCTGATTTTATAGATTTACATCAACCAAATTTGCTGGGACCCCAAGAGAGGATGCTAATGAGTTTTTATCTAGTTGCGAGGAGCGATTCAAAATTCGAGTTTGGTTGAGTAGCGAGTAGTGGGAATTATTGCTTATCAGTTAGACAGGACTGTGAGGAAGTGGTTGAGAGGTTATCTTGATTTCAGGTTAGTTGGATCTCCGCCGGTGACTTGGAATCAGTTCTCCACGGCTTTCTTGGGGAAGTATATACCTCACAGCAGGCGTGAGCATCTTCGGGGTGAGTTTACAACTTTGATATAGGTTTTTATGTTTTTGGTTAAGTATGGGAAAGATTCCATGAGTTATCCAGGCACGCCACTATGATTCTGTCTACAGAGTATGAGCGGATTCGATGCTTCGTCAGGGCATTGAGATTATCTCTTCCTCGGGCTACATAGAGTTTGGTGACTTTAGGGAAGACTTTTTCTGAGTTTGTTAAGCATGTTTATTCTATAGAGGAGATGGATTATGAGGCCTAAGGTGGAAGCAATAAGAAATAACGTTACCAGGATAGCTATATTGATTCATAATTTAAAGAAGGATTTCATGGTAAGTACCCCCAGCAGCAGCCTTATCAGCATCATGATTAGCCTAGTCAGCCTTTCCAGGCATTGCTTCAAACATCAGATAGGGGTCAGCCCTGTTTTAGCAGTTCTAGTGGGCAGAGCAGCAACTAGCCATAGAGAGGTATTCAGTCAGTAACGTTGAGTCGGGGTAATCATTTCGGATCCGCCGGACCATCAACATAAAGCATTGTACTTGGGGAATGTTATGACTATGGTGTGGTTGGTCACTTTTCTCGTGCATGTCCTCAGCGTAGGATGATTGAGCCTTTAATTTTTACTACACAACCGATCAGGTTAGTGCTTTCGTTAGGTAGGGGTGATGTGTAGAGTCGTAAGGATGGTCGTCAGGGTTCTAAAAGTGGTCAGAGAGGCAACTAGTGTAGTAGTGGATAGGCTCATTTGTATGTTGTTCCAGGTAGATCTGAGGCTAAGGCTTCAAATGTTGGGATCACGGTTATGATTTTCGTATGCCATTAGCAAACTTCTGTTTGATTGATCTCAATTTCATATTTTCATATATTTCTGCTTATTTTTCATCGCAGTTAGGTTCATGTTTGGAGTCTTTATCTGTGCCATTACATACAGGTATCCCTCTGGGTGATTTATTTAGTAGTGGATTGGGTATATAAATGGTATTTTGTGATTGTTTGGTAGTTTGACACTCAGGTTGATCTCATTGTGTGGCAAGATTTTTATAATATCCCGTACTTCCCTAGCTTGATTTAAGTCCCAATACATGAGTATTCATATATAAATATTTTGAAATACCCATTAATTTTTAGTTTAGAGCCTGCCATGGCGTAGCAAATTCAATTAGCTTTCCAACGATATAAAATTTTCCTAAATTCGATAATCGGGTGAGGAATTATGGCTATTTTAAATTTCAATCGTTAAACAACATCATTTTGGTCACTAGCGCATCGCAGAACCAGTCTAAATGACAATTATCAAATTCCAGTGAAACTTCGTGATTCAACCGCGTCATGGTGATGTCCCATTTCACATTTGGCAATTTCTAGTGAGCCTCCGCGATAGTGGCGCACGCGAAGCTAGCCAAAATGGCATTCCAAAGTCTTACCGCGATAGCTCTGCATTGCACCGAGCTTCAGGTTCTAGTCGTCAATTTCCAGTAAAGCTCAGCGATCCTAGCGCGTCGCGCCATCACCAAAAATTGGGATCTTTAGTTTTCAGCCTGAGTTTTTAAATTTGTTTAGGTGTATTTGGGTCTTTTTCCACAACTCTAATCAACCTAATACATGATATTTAACCCTAAGTGACGTAAATAATCATCATTTATTCAATTCCTCCAAAAATTAAAGATCCCCTTCTCAAAAATAAGAAACCCCAGCACTCAAAATCAAGCTATATCTCAAGAACTCACCATCAATCATCTCAAATTCCTTAACCCAGGTATGTTAAATATTCATTCATGGGTTCCTTTCACCCATGATGTCCAAGTATCTAATTTTAATTACAAATTTATAATCTTTTTAAGTTACTTTGTTTCAAATTAAGTTTTCAACCATGAATCTCCATGAACTATGATTCTAAACTATGTATAAATGAAATTATTGTTGTTATTCGACTCCCCATATTTAATGTTATCATTCATTGATTTAAATCATGATTTAGTGTTATTCATGTTGGATTCATGCTATTACTACAAATTCCATAACATCCTAATGATTTGATTTGGCCATGAACTATAAGTTTTTGATAAAATGCTTACAAGAATGAGTATTTGATAAAGGTTTTCATGCTAAGCCCTCTAAGTTTAATATTGTGTTATTAAGTTTGGATTTGAGTTATGGGGTATTAAATACCCGAAAATCATAGTTGTTTACTTAGTCTTGTCTCAGTATCTTCAGAATAAATTCAGCATACATCATGAGCATTACTAGATCACTCAATTAATCTAAAAATTGTCAGTTACTCAGTGTAATTCAGTTGGGACTAGGATTTATCATCGAGCGAGTGTAGGGATGGCGGCTTCCCCGTCAGAGAGGAAGAGTCATTATTACCGGTCCCTATACTACAGAACTACGTAGCCTGCGTTAGATGAGAAGTCACCCGTCAGTTTAGGCTTGACTATCTCATAGGGGTCACCCATCAGTTGAAGCTTGACACCCTTAGTCCTTCGAGATGGGTGGATCCACACAGCCAGCATTAGTACCCACGGTATGGTATTAACATCCTTATAACTAGGTTTATAGGTTGAACCCCGATTAGCCTAGATTGGGGCATGTCAGTCAGATGATACCTCCCACAGTCTTAGTTCAATGATCAGACTAGTAATTCAATCTCAGTGTTGTTTGACCAAAGCATACAGATATAAATTATTTCAGTATTTTAGTTTATAGACAGTTATTCAGTTCATGTTATATGCTTGGTCATGTATCCCTAGTATCTACAGATTTAACGTACCTTCAGTATATACAGATTTTTATGCATACATAGTATTTACAGATTTTGCATACTTTTAGTATCGACAAATTTAATGCTCTCTATTCAGTGCCCAATGTTTTATATCTTTATTTAGACAGTTTTTATTCCTGTTCATGAAAACCATGCATGTCAGCCTACCTTATTAAGCACATCAGTACATTCAAAGTACTGATGGCATACCATTTTCTTGCGCTATGATGTATTATATCATAGGTTCTAATGCCCAATTCCCAAATTGCACTTAGACTTCTCAAACTCTTAACAGTAGCAGTGGTGAGTCCATATATTTTAAGGACAAATTATTTTATTTCATGCTTTCAGCCGAGTAGTTAGTTGGAGTTAGTTGGGGCCTGTCCTATCAACTCATAGTAATTCAGTTTAGAGGATTTTAGACACTACAGTCATTTATTTAGTATTAAAACTATTGTTGGCATGTCAGTTAGTTATTCAATTTATCTTAAATTTCAGTATTTGTTCAGACTCAGATAGTTATTTCATTAGATTCATAATTTAGTATTTGTTTCGGTTATTAAAACCTTATGGTGTATCAATTATTCTTCTATATCTATGGTTGTGTTATTTAGTGCTCACAGCAGGTACTAGCTCATGGGTTAGCTTGTGGTCCCTCGGTACTAGAAGCACTGTGTGACCCTAGGGTGTACTCTCGAGGCATTGCAAACTTGGTATCAAATCCTAAGGTTTTAAAGTGTCTTAGGAAATCTGAATGTCACATCAAGTAGAGTCTTATGCATGGGTGTGTAGCACGTTGCACTTATGGTCTAGAGGATACTAGGAATTTAGGAAAAGTTTTCCTTCTTTCAGTATTCATGTCGTGCGAATAAGCATGAGCTTATGTTAAACTCTCAGTCTAATCTATTTCTTTCTACCATTTACAGAACATGCCTTCCAAAATGAATAATGGAAGAAGAGTAGGAAACTAGCCAGCACCTCCGCTCGTCCTGGCAGATCCTCTAGACGAGCATGTGTCTTACGCAGAATTCAAAGTGGCGTTCACCACTCTATCAAACTACGTAGTAGCTCTGAATAACTGTCCAATTGTTGTTCTAGCCAACCAAGTGGCTAATATTGCTGCAACCAGAATTTAGGACTTCACCTGAATGAATTCTCTTTTCTTTAAGGGATTTAACTCTACAGAGGATCCATAGGAATTCTTAGATATGGTTCAAAAGGTGGTGGATGCTATGGGGGTTATATCAAGTGTAGTGGTGGATGCTATGGGGGTTACATCTAGTGTAAGTGCAGAGTTGGATGCATATCAGTTGCAGGATGTAGCCCATACTTAGTTTAAGCAGTGGAAAATTGATAGGGGTGTTGATGTAGGGCATGTAGAATGGGAAGACTATTTTCTTAGATAGATTCATACTATTAGAGTTGAAGGAGTCCCAGGTGTTAGAATTTATTAACTTGAGGAACGACAGTATGAGCATGAAGGAGTAATCCTTTAAGTTTTCTCAGTTAGCTAGATATGCTCCTCCTATGGTAGCTGACAGCAGGTCCAAGATAAGTAAGTTTGTGTCTAGCATATCTGATAGTGTGGTCAAGGAGTGATGGACCACAATGCTGATTAGGGAGATAGATTTGTCTAGGATGATTGTCCATGCTCAACAGATAGAGGAACAAAAGATTAAGGAAAGACAGAGAGGGAAAAAGAGGGCTAGAACGATTAGTTTTAATTTTAGTCAGCTAAGGTCAGAAGGTGGTAATCATCCTCAGTTTCATCAAAGATCTTTATCCCCAATACCCTCTTCAGCCAATGTCCCCATGCCCAAATTCAGAAATGATAATCGGGATAGGGCAGCAAGCTCTAAGTCCCAAGGTAGTGTTGATAGAACCCGTACAAATCCTCTATGTTAAAATATGGCAGGCACCACTAGGAAGAGTATAGAGAGGGAATGATATATGTTCTGGGTGTCTCAAACTAGACATCAAATTTGGGAGTGTCAAGTAGTTGCTCAGAAAGGTAGGGATTTGCGCTAACAGGGCCAGTCCCATCAGTCTCTATTTCTACTCGGTTGGCCAACTCAGTAGGGTGTCGCTTTCAGTACTACCATTGGTTAGCATCCAAATAGATTATATAATCTTCATTCCCACCAAGTTCAGGAAAATTCTCTTAACGTTGTTATTGGTACGTTGCAGGTCTTTCACTTACATGTTTATTCTTTACTAGACCTTGGAGCTTCTCTTTCTTTTGTAACTCTATACATAGCTGTCAACATCAGAGTCAGCCCCAAAACTCTAGAAGAACCTATTTCAGTGACCACCCCAGTAGGTGTTTCCATTATAGCTAGGAAGGTATACAGGGACTGTTCGGTCACAATATGTTAGAAAGTTACTTCAGTTGATCTCGTAGAGTTAGAGATGATAGATTTCGATGTCATTCTCAGCATGGATTGATTCCACTCATGCTATACCTCAGTTTATTATAGCAATAGAATAGTTCATTTTTAGTTCCCAAATGAACCAGTCCTTGAATGGAGGGGTAGTACTATAGCTCTTAGGGGTCAGCTTATTTCATATCTTAGAGCGAGAAAGATGATATCCAAAGGATGTATCTATCATCTTGGGTGAGTCAAAGACTCTAGCTCAGAAAGTCCAACTCTTAAGTCAGTTTTAGTAGTTAGGTAATTTCCAGAATTGTTCCCTGAAGAACTTCTTAGAGTTCCTCCTGAAAGGGAAATCGACTTCAGAATAGACCTTCTTCCAGATACACAACCTATATCTATTCCACCATACAGAATGGCTTTAGCTAAACTCAAAAACTTAAAAGAACAGCTGAAGCATCTCCTAGATAAGGGATTCATTAGGCCAGCATCTCCCCATGGGGTGCACCAGTTCTATTCATGCATAAGAAAGATGGTTCTCTTAGAATACACAAAGACTACCGCCAGTTGAACAAAGTCACAGTCAAGAATAAATATCCACTTCCTTGAATCGATGACTTATTTGACCAACTTCAGAGTGCCAGTTATTTTTCTAAGATAGACCTAAGATTAACATATCATCATCTCAGAGTCAGGGAATGTGACATTTCGGAAATAGTTTTTCAAACCCGGTATGGTCACTTCAAATTTTTAGTCATGTCCTTTGGTCTTACTAATGCCCAGTATCTTTCATGGACTTGATGAACCAAGTGTTAAAGCTATAATTGGGCATGTTCATTATAGTCTTCATCGATGACATTCTTATTTACTCCCATAATGAAAATGATCATGCAGACCATCTCAGAATAGTACTTCAGACTCTCAAAACTCATTAGCTATTTGCCAAATTTAGTAAATGTACATTTTGGCTAAGGTCGGTGAATTTCTTGGTCATATTATTTTTGGTGATGGCATTAGAGTTGATCCTCAAAAAACCAAAGTGGTGAGAAACTAGCCAAGACCATCTCTCCATTGAGTATCCGAGTTTCTTGGATTTAGCTGGCTATTATCATCGGTTTTTTAAAGGTTTTTTATCTATTGCATCCCCCATGTCCAGATTAACTCAGAAGAAAGTTAAGTTTCAGTGGTCAAACTACTGTGAGAAGGGTTTTTAGGAATTGAAGAGTCGACTTACCTTAGCCCCAGTTCTAACCTTGCCAGATGGTTCAGACGGGTTTGTTGTGTACTGTGATGCATCGAGAGTAGGTTTGGGTTGTTTCCTTATTCACAAAGGTAAGGTAATAGCCTATGCCTCTAGACAGCTTAAGCCTCATAAGAAGAATTACCCTACTCATAATTTTGAGTTAGCAGCTGTAGTGTTTGCCTTAAATATTTAGAGGCATTCCTTGTATGGGATGTATGTTGATATGCTCATAGACCATAAAAGCTTGCAGTGTGTATTCTCTTAGAAAGACTTGAATTTTTATCAGATGAGGTGGTTAGAGTTATTGAAAGATTATGACATGAGTGTTCTGTATCATCCGAAAAAAGCCAATGTATTAGTAGATGCTCTCAGTAGGTTGTCTATGGGTAGTGTTGCTCATGTTGAGGAAGGTAAGAAGAAGTTATCTTAGGAAGTCCATCATCTTGCCTGATAAGGTATCCACTTAGTCAATTCAGCAGAAGGTAGTGTATGGGTGTCGAGTAGTTCTGAATTCTTCCTAGTTTCCGTAATAAAGGAAAAGCAGGATAGAAATCCCAGTCTAGTTAAGTTAAAAAAATCATTTAGAGATCAGAAAGTGGAGGTTTTCTCCCAAGGGGAGATGGTTTGTTGCGTTATTGGGGTTGACTATGTGTACCTTGTGTATACGATTTGAGGCAACAAATTTTTGCAGAAATGCATGGTGTGCGTTACTCGATTCATCCAGGGGCCACTAAGTTGTACCATGATTTGCGAGAGATCTATTGGTGGAGTGGGATGAAGAGAATCATTCTAGAGTTTGTAGCCAAGTTCCCTACATCTCAGAAAGTTAATATTGAGCACCAGAAGCCTAGTAGATCTATGCAGGAGTTCATCATACCCTTGCAGAAATAGTAAGAAGTCAAGATGGACTTTGTGACAGGTTTGCCTCTTACTCGTCATCAGCATGATTCCATTTGGGTTATCGTAGATAGGATGACCAAATCAACTCATTTCTTGCCTGTCCATACCTCTTATTTAGCCGAGGACTATGCCAAAATCGACCTCACAAATTTGGTTAGGTTGCATGGCATTCCCTTATCTATCATTTTAGATAGAGGTACCCAGTTTACCTCTCACTTATGGAAAGCATTCCAAAAGGTCTTGGTACCCTAGTCCATCTTAGTACAACCTTCCACTCTCAGACAGATGGTTAAGTAGAAAGGACCATTTAGACTCTTGAAGATATTTTGAGAGCATGCGTAGTTGATTCTAAAGGTATTTGGGATGAACACTTATCTTTGATTGAGTTTACATTTAATAATAAAAATCACCCCAGTATCTAGATGGCTCTATTTGAGGCTATTTATGGTAGGAGATGTAGATCTCTGATCGGTTGGTTTGAAGTTGGTGAGGCCGTAGTAGTAGGGCCTGACTTGGTGTTTGATGTGTTAGAGAAAGTCCAGTTGACCAGAGAAAGTCTTAAAGTAGCCCAGAGCCTACAGAAATCATATGCAGATGTGAGGAGAAAGGATCTCAAGTTTGAAGTCGGTGATTTGTTTACCTAAGGATCTCTCCCATTAAGGGCGTGAAGAGGTTTGTCAAGAAAGGCAAACTCAGTCCCCGCTATGTCAGGCCTTTCAAAATTCTTAATCATTTTGGAAAGGTAGCTTATGAGCTTGAGTTGCCTTCAGATCTAGCTTCAGTACACCCAGTGTTTCATGTCTCTTTGTTGAAGAGGTGTATTAGTGATCCATCTATAGTTGCTTCCCTATAAAGCATAAATATTCAGTACAGTCTTTCCTATGAGGAAGTTCTAGTTGAAATTCTTTATCGTCAAGTCCATAGACTAAGGAAAAAAAAAGTTCCACTAGTGAAAGTTCTTTGGCAGAATCAGTCTATTGAGGGAGCCACTTAGGAAGTAGAAGAAGATATGTGAACCAAATACCCTCATCTTTTCTCCGCAAATTAAGATTCGATTTAAAGTACTAATCATCTTAAGATTTCTGCCTATCATTCTTAGTTTTAGTTACACATCATGTTCATGGCAGTCGTGTATTTACAATTCAGTTTAGTTATGTATTCTATGCATCAGAAATGCATGATCACTGTGTAAGCTCAGTCTATCAGTGTTCCTCAGCTTAGCTAGTCTCATTCAAAGATGAATTATCCCAAGGGGGAGATATTGTAAGACAGCATATTTCCTTTACATGATTTAAGTCCTAATACATGAGTATTCAGATATAAATTTTTCAAAATACCCATTGTTTTTAGTTTGGAGCTAGCCATTGTGTAGGAAATTCAATTAGCTTTCCAATGATATAAAATTCGCATAAATCTAATAATCGGGTGAGGAGTTATGGCTATTTTAAGTTTCAGTCATTAAACACTGTTAGTTTGGTCACTAGCACATCGCAGAGCCAGTCTAAATGACAATTGCCAAATTCCAGTGACACTTCAAAATTCCACCATGATTACACCATGTCACGGTGATGTCCCATTTCATATTTGGCAATTTCCATTAACCCTCTGCAATAATGGCGCATCGTAGAGGTGGCCAAAATGGCATTCCAAAGGCTTACTGCGATAGCTCCACATCGTGCCAAGCTTCCAGGTCCCAGTCATCAATTTCCAGTAAAGCTCCACGATCATGGCGCATAACGCCGAAGCCAAAAATTGGGATCTTTAATTTTCAACTCAACTTTTTAAATTCGTTTAGGGGTATTTGGGTCTTTTTCCATGGCCCTAATTAACGTAAAACATGAGATTTAACCCCTGAGTGACCTAAATAATCATCATTTATTTAATTTCTCTCAAAATTAAGGATCCCTTTCTCAAGAATAGGAAATCGTAGCTCTAAAATTCAAGGCCATATCTCAAGAACTCACCATCAATCATCTCAAATTCCTTAACCCAGGTATGTTAAATGTTCATTCATGGGTTCATTTTACCCATGAAGTTCAAGTATCTGATTTTAATTACAAATTTACATCCTTTTCAAGTTACTTTATTTTAAATTAAGTTTTCAACCACAAATCTCCATGAACTATGATTTTACACCATGTATAAATGAAATATTGTTATTATTCAACTCCCCATGTTTTAATGTTATCATTCATTGAGTTAAATCATGATTTAGTTCTATTCTTGTTGAATTCATACTATTACTACAAATTCCCTAACATCCCAATGATTTGATTAAGCCATGAACTACAAGTGTTTGATTAAATTCTTACAAGAATGAATATTTGATAAAGGTTTTCATGCTAAGTCCTCTAAGTTTAATATTGTGTTATTAAGTTTTCTTTTAAGTCCCGGGGGTAATAAATACCTGAAAATCATAGTTGTTTACTTAGTCTTCTCTCAGTATCTTCAAAATAACTTCAGAATATATTATGGGCATTACTATATCACTCAGTTAAACTGACAAATAGTCAGTAACTTATTGTCATTCAGTTAGGAGTAGGATTTATTACCGAGCGAGTGTAGGGATGGTGGATTCCTCATCAAATAGGCAGAGTTGTTAGTAGGTATACCTATACTCTATAACTACGTAGCCAGCATAGGGTGAGAAGTCACCCATCAGTTTAGGATTGACTATCTCGCTGGGGTCACCCATCAGTTAAGGATTAACACCCTTAGTCCTTCGAGATAGTACATCAATATAGTGGATCCACACATCCATCATTAGACCTCATGGCACGGTATTAATACCCTTTCAACTGGGGTTATAGGTTGGACCCTGATTAGCTCAGATTGGGGTATATTGGTTTGATGATACCTCCCACAGTCTTAGTCTAATGATTAGACTAGTAATTCAGTCTCAGTGTTCTTTGACCAAAGCACATAGATATCAGTTATTTCAGTAGTTTTGTTTACATAATTTTATTCATTTCATGTTATATGCTTGGTCATGCATCCCCAGTATCTACAGATTTCACGTACCTTCTGTATCTATATATTTCTTTCTATCTACACAGTGCCTAATATTTTATATGTATATTTACATAGTTGTTATTCCTGTTCATGAAAATCATGCATGTCAGCCTACCTCATTTAGCATGCCAGTACATTCAAAGTACTGATCGCATACCCTTTTCATGTGCTATGATGTATTATATCATAAGATTTGACCCCCAGTTCTTGAATCGCACTTAGACTTCTCAGACTCTCAGCAGTAGCCGTGGTGAGTCCTCATATTTCAAGGACAAATTAATATATTTCATGCTTTCAGTCTATTAGTTAGTTGGAGTTAGTTGGGGCCTATCCCATCAACTCACAGTTTTAGTTTAGAGGCTTTTAGATACTACAGTAAGTTATTCAGTATTAAGACTTTAGTTGACATGTCAGTAAGTTATTTAGTTTATGTAAGATTTTAGTATTTGTTCAGACTCAAATAGTTATTTCATCAGATTCATAATTTAGTATTTGTTTCAGTTATTAAAACCTTATGAAATATCAATTATTCTTCTGTATTTATGGTTATGTTATTCAGCGCTCAAATCAAGTGTCAACTCATGGGTTAGCTTATGGTCCCTCGGAACTAGAAGCACCGTGTGACGCCCATGGTGTACTCTCAGGGTGTTTGAATTTTGTTAGTCGTGTGTCGATGGATATTATTTTGCATTTCGTCTAGGAGACTGATATCTATAGGTTATGAGTCATTTCATGATTATGTTCAGGATGTCAATGTCAAGTGTCTATTGCATGACTCCATCCTACTGGTTTGTGAGTCTCTTGATATGTTTCGATCGACCTACCTATCCTTTCTTCCAGGTGTGATATGCACGCCCAGTGTCCCTATATGTTTGAGCCCTTAGGCATGTCCTTATGCTTTACTTTGATGGACAAAAGTCCTTTAAGTACTGGATATTGTAATAATCTTCACGGTAATTTTTCTCTATTTTAACAAGTTTTTGATATGCAGAGTTTTTCTATAATTGTCCCAAGTTATTTATGACTTGTTGGGACTCATAATTCGGTTACCAGGCAGTTCACTTGAGAATTTTAGTAATATTTAAATTTTATTGTGGATTATTTAATTAAATTGGCATTTAGTAGCAATATAATTTATTACCCTTTAAAAATATTTTTGATATTGATAAAATTCTTTATGTTATGGTATATTTATATTACTTTACAGTAGGTTTTATAATCTATTAATATTTTAAAAGGAGATAGTAAATTTAGAAATATTAAAATATTACTATTATATAATAGAGGTTTTATTAGAAATAACTTTCTATTATTTATGGTATATTTAAAATATTGTAACTATCTTACCATGAACTTATATATATATATATATATATATATATATATATATATATATATATATATATATATATATATATATATAAGGAGATTAAACTTGATGATTAATAAATATATGTGTGTATATACGTGGCATATGTCACATTAGGTGGCAATTGGTGGCATCAATTACATAAGGTAAGGATTGATGGAATCTTTTCTTTTCATATCAGCCTCATTGTTGTCCATATATATATATATGACTTTTTGTATAATTCTTCTCCATATGTTTTATTTCTTTCCATTACATAATGACTACACATTTTCTATCTATATTTTATAAACATATACGAGAAATTTCAAGTATTTCAACTGGTTTGTAACATTACTATTTTAGGAGAAATTAGTTATCCAGATCAAGTTATTCAAGCTCAGGTTTTAGTGGGACTATCTGAAGGTTTTGCGGAAAGATATTTTAGCTTTGGCGTCCAGGTAGGCTAGACTTATCCTACCTATATATTGAGCTTATTTACTAAAATTGTGAACTAATATGCTAGCTTTGGATAAGTACTTGTAGTTGTGTATCATTTGATATGTATATAACATGTCTTATTTTTTCGGATTAGAACACCATTTTAGTAGATTTTGGTATTTTATCTTTCAATATAATATAGCATCCATCACTTTAGGATGTGGAATTAAATTGCAGAACCTTGAATCTGTCCCTTTAAGGTTAACACATGCATACGGTAATTAGACATATTTTAGCTGTTGTTCAGGTTTAGTATATACTTTATATCTGCCATTGATTGTGAACTTTTGTACCACGTTGACATTATTATGGTATGGCACGAATTTTAATATTACAGTGAGGTATGGTTACTATGAGTTTTGGTTCAAGTCTTGCATCTGATTATGGTTATGGTTCCTTTGAGTTTCTGTTCGAATCTGGCATCTGATTATGGTTATGGTTCCTTTAGTTCTTGTTTGAGTCTGACATCTGATTATGATTATGGTTCTGCTGAGTTCCAATTTGAGTTCAGCATTTGATTATCAGTTCAGTTGTATTTTATAAATGAGGCCTCTCGTTACTACTCACCATGTTTGGTTTGAATCTGGCACGTATCCCTTGATATTATCCATCACTTTCGGTTCGAGTCTAGTTTATGGCCTCTCGTACTATCCATTGGTGCCGGTTCAAGTCCGGTGTACATCTGATGACTACGACGATTTCATGAGATTGGCTCAGTTACATATTATTTATGGTTATTTTTCTTTAATTGTTACTTGTATGTGTCCCACTAGCTTATGAGGGTACGGTTGGGTTAACTATCTTCTTAGTGTGCCTAGCGGGCTTTTAGAGGCCCAGTTAGGTTATGTTTGATTTTTCTATTATTACTGCATTATTTATTTTCAGTATCGCTTACATTCATTCCTTTATCGCATTGGCAAAGCATCGCTTACATTCATTCCTTTATCGCATTGGCAAAGCATGGTTGTTGTTTACCTTTCTTTCTCTGTTTACTGATAACATAGATTAAACCCTTACATTGTACTTATACCATTTATGTATTGAACTCATTCGACCGATGATGCCTACTGAGTACCCGTTGCTTTGGTACTCATACTACATTTCTACATCTTTTCCCTGATACAGATATGAGTAGTAGCAGCCGACATTGACATAATTTCTACCTACCAATGCTGATTCAAAGCAGGGTGAGCTTACTGTCATTCGAACTTAATCCTCCTATGTCTACTCCAATTTAGTCTTTTGTACTCAAGAATACTTGTATATATAATGTATATTTTGAATTCTATGCAATACTCTTGTATCTTTTAGTAGTGGCTCTACCAAGTCTTGAGAGGGATTCATTTGTGTAATTGGTCCTTTTCCTTCCCTTGTTTTAGTATATAATATATGTTTTCTTTCTGGTTGTTAGTTATTATTACTATTTCTATCATTATATGCAATCTTTTCTAATTTCTACCTATTAGCCCATTACTTATTATTCTGAGTTATGGCTTGGGTTGCCTACTAGGGGGATAAGGTAGGCGTCATCACAACTTGAAAAAATCGGGTCATGATAGCTTGCTATCAACACTTAGGTTTCACCAGTACTGTTGGTACTAGAGCCAATGTTTAGTAGAGCCTCAGTTTGAGATCAAACCAGGAATCCATCATCTAATCCTATTATAGCCCCAGGGACTGAGAGAACTCCAAGTATTCTACCATAACAGCAGGTGGGCTAAGGGCAGCCCAGGCTCCACCCGACTTTATATCTTCATTGGTTCTTCGATATGAGAGTTCACTTACGGTACTTTGCAACTTTTATCCTTTTAATTTCAAACATGAGTCGCTAAAAACCCTTGTAATGGGTTTGAAATGAACAACACAATTATATTTTGATATTCTTAGAGTGGTTAAAGTTGATTTATCACATGGATTATTCTTATTATTTTTTTCTACTAATTTTAATGAATGGAGATCATTAGAATACATCCATATTCCCTTTGTTAACCCGGAAGGAGAATTATAGGGATAGATTAAAGAGTTTAAGGAGCAAGTTCGTATTCTTCTATAGAATGATGAATGGGAAGCAGCATCTAGGATAGGTATATACCTAGAAGACTTGTTAGGTTCAATTGTAGGAAGATTACTTAACACATCTAAATGGATTATTTCATCCCGTTAAATAATGTAGTTGCAATGTCTTTTAAGGTAGAAGATTAAAGGCTCGGAAGACCACGATCATAATCTAAACCCTGCAAATTAATAACCCGATAATCAATGTGACCATGATAAGGATGGAGATTTATACGATTGTTAACAGTGCCTCAACCCTTGAATTTTCCTTCTATTGTTTACAACCTAGCTTACGTTGCGATCATCATTACTTTGTTATTCATTTGGTTGTTAAATTATTTGTTAAATTGTTTACCCTATTTTGATACTCTAAAATACTTGAATACATTATTGTCAAAAGTAAAATTAAGTAAATTACTAATCAATTAATCCTCATGGGTACGATATCCGCTTCCTTGAATCATTGTATTACATGTACGATCACGTGCACTTGCATGTGCAATAAACAACAACAAACTGATAGTTGAGTTACCAAGTTGTTTGTTTTCTTTTAGAACCAATTCCTTATTTTGAAGTCTTCGTTGGAACGAATTGGCTACCCGGTCAAAACTTTAATAAAATGACCTTGTATGACAATTCTGACTGTTCCAACATCTTTTGAATGTTAATTTTAGGCTAGGTGGACTCTTTGTTTGGTTCATGAGGCACCCTAGCTCATTTTTACCTATTGGTCAGAGGTTAAGAAAATGGTAAGTTGGGTGTGGGACCCATTTTTCATCAAAAAAAACTCAGATAGAAATTTTGATTGCCCATTGAGTCTGGAACATTGAATTTGATAGGGTATCATAGTCTATTTACGTATAAAGGATTCTAAAAAAATCTCAAGGGGTTGCTGAAGACTTGAAAATTTCCAATCTCTGCTGGTGATGGTGCACCCGCGATTAGCGAGACTATGATCGCATTCATGATCTAGCAGAACCAGGTAGTGTCGCGATAAGGAAAGATACTCACCTTGGCAGACATGGAAGTATCATAATTGCAATACATAGGTCATGATAACAACATCTGTCCCTTTATCTGAGTATCACGAATAGCGATAAATAGATCGTGAAAGAGACACTCCAGTACCTGGCAATGGTATACATACCCCATTTTTAGATTGTTGTTGCCTATTTCTCATTGATTATCAAGGGAATTAAATCCTATGGAGTAGGATAACTTAGGAATAACAATTGTGGGAGATTTTTTAGCTTGGATAACGATCTATTACACAATTTTCTTTCAAATTTGCGGTAAGATTTCCTCCTTTTTCTTCTCTAAATTCCTTAAACCTTTGTGACTTGATTTTAGCCTCAATATAGCTCAGATTTCACCCATTTTTTATGGTAATTACTCCTTGAGTATAAGGAAACATTAGGATTGGTTCTAAAAATGTGATTTTTATGGGTAAGACCACTTGGGATTTTTGAGTAATTTTGGACCCAAAGCACAATAGTGCAATATGGGTGTCGTTTTTCTCACTTTATGAGTAGATTGTAATTTGATAGCTTGTCACCTTGTGGAAGCTTCTGGGAAGGGAAAATCGGTGATTCAGCAAATTCTTTGAGCTTTCTTTGGCATCCAGGTTGGCTTAATTTTCCCTCCTTGTAGATTGACCTAATTCATATTTTATTTATGATATTGTGTTAGATTTGGGATGGATTTTATGTGTTGGTGAAGTGAATGGCAATGCTTGGGTTTGTTGGACTATTTAGGCTATTCGGAAACTGTAATTTAGGCATAGTTTGTTTAGTTTCTCATGCTTTAGGTAAAATCTCTATCTTAACGTTGATTTGATCTTAGTTGACAAATAAAATAGGATATAGATACCTTTGTCTAGTATGGAGTAGAATTTTCCTTGTAACAGATTTTTGGGGAGTTAGAAGTGGGCCCTTCGACCCACCTTAGGTCAAGATTCATGTTAATCTTTGTAACATCTTATACGCTTGTTAGATACTTTGAAAATTATTACTAAGTTGATATTGAAGAGAATTGGCACTTGATGGTTCTGATAGGTTGGTATTGGGAGTTGATGCTATTGTAACTATGCTAATGATATATATATATATATATATATATATATATGACAAAAACCAAACCAGGGCCTTATCATAATGAGCATCCCAAGTCAAACATGGATCGGAGACCACCCCACAATACCCAATCGAACCTCCAATCATATACCCTAAGTTTAATGAATTTCAAACATATAACAAGATAGATTAACTATCAACTCAAATACTTTGGGATAGTTCCATGACCATGGCAAATCCAAACAAGTCTAACCATCCAATACTAACCAACAACCACAACCAAAACCAAAATGATAACAAAGTCCATATCCATACCATAATAAAATGGAATAATCACAAATTAAATAAAGTCATATGGAATCTTTCCCAATACCAATACCATTGACAAGGCGTACACCACTGCCGACATTGCCCATATAAACCTATATTAGTTCCACAAAGCCTCGATTCAAAACCAAAACAATATCTGGTCGGGACATGCCCTTGACCATAGATAAAACCAAGTACAAGATTGACCAATGAAAACATAAGAAACTAAAACTAGAAATAGAGCCCTTCCGGAATGTGGAAAGTCACCACTTCAAGTCAACACAAGATGATCCCGAGTCAAATCACTAGGTAGAAGGAGTAGTATAACCAAAACTTGCATTAGGTAGGGATACATCATTGAAGATTGTTAACGGTTGGAGAGATAGCATGTAATTTAAGAATAAGGATAAAATAGTGCCAACTGTTTCAAACAAATCAATCAATGCACATACCAATGCAATATATTTATATCTATACTATGCCAGGATAGAGAACAAGATTAACGTGAACTTTAAAATCATTAACCTAGGCTATGTAGAATGGATATCATAGAACAAGGCACCCATGGGCTATATAGGCCTAACTCTCCCCTATCCAGAAGTGCCCCAGTGAGTGTAGCCGCATGAACCATAGAATATCCAAATTTGTATATGCCTATATGGGGGACTCGAACCTCCCGTCCTAATCAAGGTGACTTAAGAACTACTACATGTATTATGGGGTACTTGAACCTCCCATTCATATATTCATTCAGGGGTTTCAAACCACCTGTTATTAAGACACCTGCACCAACTAGTACAGTTTCTAGTGTTAGTCCTTCGAACTCCACTTTCTTGCACCAGCTACACATCTCGCTTTAATGCCTATTTTAAAACCATCATTCCACATACACTACCATTAGTCAATTACTTAGCAAAGGTACTACGTTGGTATTGCCATACTAACACTACTTGTAAGTTTACCAAATGCCATTACCATTATTTATTGACCATGCATTCATTTGACTTTGGGACTCAAAATCATTGTCTAACAAAGACTCCTATTCAATTTAAATTTTAGGGACTCAAACCCATTATCTAATAAAGACATAAGTCAAGTTAATATTTAGTGATTCAAACCCATTTAACTAATAAAAAAATAAGATTACCATTTAAACTATTACATGGACAACAAGGCCTTCACAAAACCATTTATCAACCATTCATATACATTAGGCTGATGACTTAGTTCAAAATATCATTGACATTTGACTAGTCTATTCTTTTAAGCATTTTCACAAATACTTTGAGAGCAAATCATTATCAAGACCAAAACAAAAGTAAAAACCATCAAGTTAAACCAAAAGTAAACAGTGCCAAATCATATGCAAAAACCATCACAAAAAACTTGTATAAAAACAAGTTAAACCAAGAGGAAACAATGCTAAATCATATGCAAAAAAACCATCAATTTTGGTTTTCAAAACCAAAATTTCAGAATCATAATAAACTTTAAAACATATGATACTTGATAACTAATAATTAGGGAAGAGTCGCATGCCTTATTCAAGAAGATTCGCGAAAAAAACTTGACACTTATGCCTCAAGATGTCACCTTTGAGAAACCCAAGCCCCAATCTTTAAGAGAGAGTTTACAGAGTGTTTTTCTAGAGTTTGTTCTTTCAATAGTGGGTTATGAGAGGCCACAACATACTTTGAGGTATGGGGATGTACGAATTTATGGTAGGAAATGCCTAAAATACCCTCATCTTAAAAGCTAAAACATATACTCAAGAGGGTATGACGCATTCCTCATACCTTAAGGTATAAGTGGTACCCTTATCTAATACCCTAGCATTCTCTTAGACCCCCCATACTTACTAACATACTACCATACATGACTAACTCATATCCTAACACACTAGAAGTACCCTATAACCCATACCCTAGATACATTACTTTGGACAAGACTTAAGGCACCATACAAATTAGAAACATATCATTCATACCCCCAACAAATAACTAGTAAGGTGTTTAATTATTCCTTAGATAGAAAAAAAATCAACCACACTAATTTACATATGAGAAGAGAGACCCTAAACTGTACAACATCATATGACTAGTACCCACAAGTCGCATGATGTTCAGTGAGCTCAACATTAAGAAATTTTTTAATGGTCCAAAGCCAATGTATTTCAATATATATATATATAATTACCGATTTGACTCCAACTATTGATTATGTCATATGTACCATTTTGAGTTCGACTATTAATTATGATATTGATTATATATACCAATTTTAGTGCAGTGATTGATTATGATATATATACCAATTTCAGTCTGGCTATTGATTAGTATACATATACTTGTTTGAGTCTAACTATTGCTTATCAGATATATACAGGTTTGAGTCCAGTTATTGATTATGGTATTGATAATATATATTAGTTCGAGTCCAAATACTAATTATGATATTGATGATATATATAGCGGTTCAAGTATGGATATTGGTTATGATATATATACCAGTTTAAGTTCGAATATTAGTTATGACAATGTTGATATATGTACTGGTTTGAGCCTGACCAAGGAGTATGAGATTGATAATATGGATATCGATTCAAGTTTGAAAATGGAAAATTATTATAGTATGGCATTGACATGAATGAATTCTAGTTGTATCATGGAAGTTGGTAAATGATGATGCTTTGGGCTATTATTTACTTTATTGTACCCTCCAGGATTATCGGGGCCTACATTAGGTTATTTACTTTTTTGCACTTATTGGCTTGCGGGGGTTAATTTTGTAGTTATAATTGCTTGTTCTTTATATTATTGTTATGGTTTATTTATCTAAACTTGTACATCGACGTGGGAGTTATCATTAGGTTTTCTTCTCTTTCCTTGTCTTAGTTATGTTATCTTGCATTTTATCTTACTCATATAATGGTTTAACTCATCAGCCAATGATGCTTGTTGAGTACCCATGATTTTGATACTCATACTATACTTATGTACCTTTTTGGTATAGATCCAAGTACTAATTACTTGTATAGAGTTGATTTTAGAGATTGGGTGAGCTCTTAGAGTTGGAGTTGCCCCTATTTCTTCTATTTTTATATGTCCATTTAGTTGTTTTGAGACAGATTGTATTAACTATTCTAGAATCTATGATATTTTGTAGTAGCTCTTGTACTAACTCTACCAAGTCATAGGATAGATTTCTATTTTATGGCTACCTTTTAGAATATTTCTATTGCCTTACTTATTTGTGAATTATATAGTCTATTTTCCCTTTTTGGGGTATTTTCCACCAAGTTAGCCCATTGCAAATAGCTTTAGCTATGGTTCAGCTTACATACTAGTAGGATTTAGTAAGTGTCATCATGACTCATAAATTGAGTCGTGTCAAATTATTATCAGAGCCTAGGCTACACCGATATTATTGGTTCAAGAATAAGTCTCTACTAGATTCGTGCAGATGAGAGTGATGACGTTCATTTCTTATCTTTGGGCGGCTAAAGGACATTCTTAGGTGTTTTTTGCTTCTTTCACTTATTTCATGCTAAGTGTCTGAGTTGGTTCCTAAGGCATTCCTTTGATTTCGCTCTTTCATAGATGACTAGGACATGTACAGCTTCTACATGAGATGAGGGTCTTAAAACCGATCCTAAAAATCCTATCATTGTTCGTGGATGACTGGGAGGTCATGGAAAACCTTAAGATGTTTCCCCAAATAAGGTCAAATATAGGGGGCCTTCACCAACTCTATTTCCGTTCATTACCTAGATCTTCTTCTGCCCTAGAAAGTGATTGGGTAGGGGCCAACTCATGCTTCACTAGGGTTTATCTTTTGTTCAATGCTCAGAGATGATTTGTTTTAGGTTTTCGGTTAGTTTGGTAGTGCGTTGTCTGATGGTGCATAGCTTATAGATTAGAGTTGCACAGAGGTAGGGACGTAGATTACAATTGAAGCTCCCAAAGTTAAGGTCCTTTATGTACATTAGTTATTTAGCCAGTGTTTTTCCAGCCTACGATGTCTATCAAGGAGAAGAAGATATTTAGCATATTTTTGATTGCTTATGAGGATAGACTTCATAATTTTAGCCTAGTTGAGCTTTATCGTGTGGTAGTTTTAGTGGGATTCATAGTAGCTACTTGTTCAAAGTAAATAGTTCTCACGGTAAATACCTTCCATGTCAGTTATACCAGCCTTAGATTCAGCCTAGTAGACTTGTTTAGGTAGCACTTTATATTACAAATGGAGGTCAGTCTTATGTTAGTGATCACCCTAGTCTGGGTAGTGATCATTATTTGAGAGGATCATCTTCTAAATATTCTAGTCGAGGTGGAAATTCTAAGTTAACTACATCTTCTTATTCTAGTTTAACTCATGCGACATATTATGGTTGTGGAGCTTTTAATTGTTACTTATGTGATTTCCCTAGCTGTGAGGCAATTAGTATTGTAAATCAAATTATTTCCCTTATTAGAGCAGTTTATCCTCCAATTAGTGGTGGTTTGCATGGTCATAGGGGTGGTCACTAGTGAGCTCATAGCGGTTCTAGAATGGGTAGGATAGGTGATTAGTTTGGAGCCTAGATAGGTGGCGGGCATGGTCAGTTGCATACAATACCTGCTAGGATCAAGGATGAGTCTTCAAATGTTGTTATTATAGGTACAATTTTGGTGTATTGTCAGTTAGCCCTTACATTATTTGATTTGAAATCTACTTACTCTTATGTTTCTACTTATTGTACTCTACGATTAGAATTATCTTGGGATTTATTATCTATGCCATTACAGGTATCTACTCGCATGGGTCATGATGATCTTATTATATGGGACATAATGGATTTTGTTGTGATTTGGGACATGAACAATTTATCCCACTATCTTGTGTTCATGAATTGTTTTTCCAAGACCATTAACTTAGCCATGCCTGGCACACCCCCAATCATGTGGTAGAAAGTGGTTAGTCGCAAATCGATGGGGATATTTCTAGGGGTTGCGAGTCTTATCTTACTTATATTAATGATATTAGTGTAGAGAGTTCATCATTTGACTCTATTCCTGTAGTGCATGAGTTTTCTAATGTTTTCCCTACTGATCTATCTGGTATACATCCTACTCGTAAGATTGAGTTAGTTATTGATCTTGAGCCTGGAACCCAACCTATTTCTGTGGAACCTTACTGTATAGCTCTTATCAAGCATAAGGAGCTAAATTCTCATCTTCAGGATCTTCTTGGTAAGGTGTCTCCTTATGGAGCTCCTATGTTGTTTGTGAAGAAGAAAGATTGCTCCATATGTATGGTTATTGATTATAGGAAACTTAATAAGATGACAGTGAAGAATTGTTATCTGATGCTTTATATTGATGATTTGTTCGACCAACTTCAGGATGCAATGGTGTTTTCTATGATTTACTTAAGGTCTGGTTACCATCAATTTAGGATTCGGTCCGAGGATATCCTAAAGACAGTTTTATGACCTGTTATTATCATTATGAGTTCTTGGCGATGTCTTTTGTGTTGACTAACGCCCCAGACACGTTCATGGATTTAATAAACCAAGTGTTTTGGCTTTATTTCAATTTCTTTGTGATTGTGTTCATCGCTAGCATCTTTGTGTATTTAAGGAGTAGAGGGGAAAATAGAAGCATGTGCAATATTTGAGGACTATGCTCCAAAAACTGAGAGATCATGTGTTTTTTCCAAATTCTCTTAGTGTGAGTTTTGGCTTGAGTCGGTAACATTCCTTGGATATGTGGTGTCTAAGGATGGGATTATGGTAGAGCTAGTGGAGGTTGAGGCTATTCATGTTAGTCCAAGCCTACATCTCCTACCGAGGTTCATAGCTTCATTGGTTTGGTTAGGTATTCCAGATAACTGGTCAATGATTTTGCTACTATGTCAATGCCTCTGACTAGATTGACTTAGAATAAGGTTTCTTTTCATTGATCTATGGAGTGTGAGTCAAGCTTCGGAAAGCTCAAGAAGTTCCTTACTTCAGCCTCTATTTTACTTTTTTATGCTAAGGGTGAGGGATTCAGTGTGTATTGTGATGCTTTTAGTGGTAGTTTGGGTTATGTTTTAATATAATAGGTTCGTGTTATTGCTTATGCTTTGAGGAAGCTTAACGATCCTGAGTGTAACTACCTCACTAATGATTAGAGTTGGCGAAGGTAGTTTTTGAGCTTAAGATTTTAAGGCATTATCTTTATGGTGTAAACTGTAAGATTTTCACCGATCATCGCAGTCTTCAGCATTTTAAGACCCAGATGGATGGAAATGCTTAAGGATACTGATATGTTAATCTTATATCATCCAAGCAAGGCGAATATGGTAGTGGATGCCTTGAATTAGAAGGCTAAGAGTTTTGGTAGCTTGGCTTTTATTTCAGTTTCTCAAATTCCGTTGGCACGGGACATTCAGTCCTTAGTCAAGTTGATGTTGTGACTTGACATTTCAAACCCTAGGAGGATTCTTGTTAAAGGTAAGGTGAGGTCCTTTCTATTTGAGTAAATTTGAGATCATCAATTTGAGGATGACAGACTATGTATACTTTTTTATCAAGTGTTGATTAGTGAGTCCAAGAGGGCTACTATAGATTCTAAGGGTGTCTTGAAGTTTGATAGCCGCATTTGTATTCCTAGCATTGATGACATTATTCAGTTGGTTTTGCATGAGGATTAAAGTTTTAGATATTCTATTAATCTGAGTATAACTAAGATGTATAGAAATTTGAGACAACATTATTGGCGGAGTTTCATAAAGAGAGATGTTGTGGACTTTGTAGCTTGTTACCTATGTTGTCAGTAGGTATAGGTGCAGCATAAGTAACCTAGTGGTTTGATTCAAAGATTGCCCATTCCTGAGTGGAAATAGGACTAAATTACCATGGATTTTGTTAGGGTCTTTCCTTGCACTTCCCATGGTTCTGATGTTTTTTGGGTCATTATGGATTGATTGACCAAGTCGGCATATTTTATTTATTCAGATGTCCTTCAGTGCAGACAGGTTGGCTCGTATCTATGTTATTCATATAGTTTGTTTGTGTGGTGTGCCTATATCTATCATTTTATATTGGAGTTCAGTGTTCACTTCTAGCTTTTCAGGAGCTTTCCAAGAGGAGTGGGGTATTTAGGTGAATCATAGTACATCCTTTCATCCATAGACTGCTGGCCAGTCAGAGCAGACTATTCAAGCTCTCAAGTATATGCTCTGAGCCAGTGTTATGGATTTTGTAGGCCAGTGGGAGCATCACTTAGCCTTGGCAGAGATTACGTATAATAATAGTTATCATTTGACTATTGAGATAGCCCCGTTTGACGCTTTATATGTTAGGTGATGTCGTTCTCTAATTGGATAGTTTGAAACTTTCAAGGTTAGACCCCGTATTACTGGCTTGCTTTAAGGGTCATTGGATAGAGTCAGGGTAATTTTGGATAGGTTGAGAGCAGCTCAGAGTAGGCAGAAGGCTTATGTAGACTACATGCTTTGTGCCTTATGATTTAGAGTTGGTGATCGAGTATTCCTCTGTGTATTGCCCATGAAGGGTGTGATGAGGTTCGAGAAGAAATACAAGCTTAGTCCCAGATATATTGGACCCTTTGATATTCTTCATACCGTTAGTGAGGTGGCTTATCAGCTAGCCTTGTCCCTAGATTTTGTTGTTGTTCATCTGGTTTTCTATGTTGCGAAGATACATTACTGCTCTATCTCGTGTGATTTAGATGGGATTAAGTCCAGTTGGATGAGCGGTTGACCTTCGTAGAGGAGCTTGTGCTCATTTTGGCTAGTGATGTTAGATGGTTACGCACTAGTAAGATTCTTATAGTTAAGGTTCATTGGAGGCACCACCTAGTGTAGGAGGCTACTTGGGAGATTGAAAGTGAGATACGGACCTAGTATCCTCTCCTGTTCGAGGCTTTAGGTACATCCTAATCCTTCACTTTTGCAGACAAAAGTCCTTTTAGTAGTGGATGTTGTAATGACCCTTCAGGTCATTTTCTCTATTTCTATTTTTTTGCATCATTAGAGCTTTTCGATCGTTTCCCTATGTCATTTAAGACTTGCTTGAACTGACAGTTCAATTACCAAGCAATTCGTTTCTTTTTTAGAGCCAATTCCCTATTTTGAAGTCTTCCCTCGTTCAAATTGGATACCAGGTAAAAAATTCAGTGAAACAACCTTGTATGCCAATTATGACTATTACAACAGCTCAAAAATGTCTATTTTAAGCAAGGTGGACTCTTCGTTTGGATCTCGAGGCACATGGGTTTATTTTGACCTATTGGTCGAATGTTTAGAAAATGGTAAGTTCGGTGTGGAACCCATTTTTCATCGAAATAACCTTGGATGGAAATTTTGTCAAGGCCATTGAGTCCAGAAGGTCGAATTTGATCGAGTAGCATAGTTTGTTTGCATATACAGGATATCAAATGAATCTCAAGATTTTGGTGGAGACTTACAAATTTCCAAGTCTCAACTAGTACTGGTGCACCCATGATTAGGTAGTCTAGGATAGCATCCGCGATTTTGCAAAACTAGAAAATGTCGCGATAGTAACATTTGAAGTTACAAAACCAACTTACCTTGGTAAACGTTCAAGTATTGTGATCGTGATAGTGACTTCTATCCCTTTATATGTGTATTGCAAATAGCGATAACAAACAGCGAAAGTGACTCCTGAGTATGAGGTATAATTACCCATTTTTAGCTTGTTTTTGCCCATTTGTCATCCATTATGAAGAGACTTAAACCCTAAAGACTGGGATAACTTAGGAATAGAAATTATAGGTGATTTTTTAGCTTGGAGAACGATCTATTACATAATTTTCTTTCAAATTTGAGATAAGATTTCTTTGTTTCCATAGTTCATTTCCTCTTTTTTGTTCTCTAAAATCCCTAAATCTTGGTGACTTGATTTTAGCCCCAAGATAGCTCAGATTCACCAATTTTTTATGGTAATTACTCCTTGAACATAATGGAATGTTGGGGTTGGTTTCAAAATGCGATTTTTGTTAATTGGACCCACATAGGATTTTTGAGTAATTTTGGACCCGTAGCACAATAGTGCAATATGGGTGTCGTTGTTCTCATTTTGATGAGTATATTGTGATTTTGATAACTTGGCACCTTGTGGAAGCTTTTGGGAAGGGAAAATCGATGATTTAGCAGATTCTTCGTGCTTTCTTTGGCATTCAGATAGGCTAGTTTTCCCTCCTTATAGATTGAGCTAGTAAATATTATGTTTATGACCTTGTGTTAGATTTAGGATGGATTTTAGGTGTTGGTGAAGTGAATGGCAATTCTTGGGTTAGTTGGACCATTTAGGCTATTTAGAAACTGTAATTTAGGCATAGTTAGTTTAATTTCTCATGCTTTAGGTAAAATCTCTATCTTAAGGTTGATTATGTCTTAGTTGACATATAAAATAGGATTTAGATACCTTTGTCTGGTATGGAGTAGAATTTTCCTTGTAATGGATTTTTGGGGATTTAGAAGTGGGCCCTTCGACCCAACTTAGGTCAAGATTTATGTTAATCTTTGTAACCTCTTATACGCTTGTTATATACATTGAAAATTATTACTAAGTTAATATTGAAGAGAATTAACACTTGATGGTTATGATAGGTTGGTATGGGGAGTTGGTGCTATTGGTACTATGCTAATGATATATATATATATATGACAATACCCGAACTAGGGCCTTGTCGTAATAGGCATCACAAGTCCAACAAGGACCGGAGACCACCCCAATACCCATTCGAACCTCCAATCATATACCCTGAGTTGAATGAATTTCAAACATATAACAAGATAGAGTAACTATCAACTCAAAGACTTTGGGATAGTTCAATGACCATGGCCAATCCAAACAAGCCTAACCATCCAACACTAACCAACAACCATAACCAAAACCAAAATGATAACAAAGTCAATATCCATACCATAATAAAATAAAATAATCACAAATCAAATTAATTCATATGGTATCATCCCCAATACCAATACCATTGACAAGGTGTACACCACTACCAACACTGCTCGTATAAAGCTATAGTAGTTACACAAAGCCTCGATTCGAAACCAAAGCAACATCTGGTCGGGACATTCCCCTGACCATAGTCAAAACCAATGTACAACACTAACCAATGAAAACATAAGAAACTAAAACTAGAAATAGAGCCCTTTCGGAATGCGGAAACTTACCACTTCAAGTCAACACAACCTGATCCCGAGTCGAATTACTGAGTAGAAGGTAAAGTATAACTAAAACTTGCATCGCATGGGGATACATTATTGAATATGGTTAACGTTTGGACAGATAGCATGTAACTCAAGAGTAAGGAAAAAATAGTGTCAATAGTTTCAAATAAATCAATTAATGCATATACCAATGCAATACATTTATATTTATACCATGCCAGGATAGAGAACAAGATTAACGTGAACTTTAAAATCATTAACCTAGGCTATGTAGCATAGATATCATAGAACAAGGCACCCACGGGCTATATGGGCCTAGCTCTCCCCTAGCTAAAAGTGCCCCATTGCGTGTAGCCGCATAAACCAGAGGATATCCAAATCTGTATATGCATATATGGGGGACTTTAACCTCCCATCCCTATCTAGGTGACTTAAGCATTATTAAATGTATTATGGGGGACTTGAACCTCCCATTCATATATTCATTCAAGGGGATCAAACCACCAGTTATTAAGACACCCGCACTGACTTGTGCGGTTTTTAGTGTTAGTCCTTCGGACTCCACTTTCTCGCACCGGCTACACATCTCGCTTTAATTCCTATTTTAAAACCATCATTCCACATACACAACCATTAGTTAGTTACTTAGCAAAGGCACTTCGTTGGTGTCGTCATACTAACACTACTTGCAAGTTTACCAAATGCCATTACCATTATTGATCGACTATGTATTCATTTGACTTTGGGACTCGAAACCATTGTCTAACAAATACACCTGTTCAATTTAAAGTTTAGGGACTCGAACCCATTATCTAAAAAAGACATAAATCAAGTTAATATTTAGAGATTCAAACCCATTTAACAATATAAACTAAAAAGATTACCATTTAAACTATTATGGACAACAAGGCTTTCATAAAACCATTTACCAACCATTCATATACATTAGGCCGGTGCCTTAGTACAAAATATTATTAACATTTGACTAGTTTATTCTTTTAGGCATTTTCACAAATACTTTCAGGGCAAATAATTATGAAGACCAAAACCAAAGTAAAAACCATCAATTTTAGGCTAACCCATGACCCATTTGTTAAAAAACAATTGCCAAGAACCCATATGTGTAAAACCAACAAAAAAAACTTGTATAAAAACAAGTTAAACCAAGAGTAAACAATGCTCAATCATATGCAACAAAACCCTAAATTTTGGTTTTCAAAATCAAAATTTAAGAATCATAATAAAAATTTAAAACATATGATACTTGATAACTAATAATTAGGGAAGAGCCGCATGCCTTATTCAAGAAGATTCATGAAAGAAACTTGACTCTAATGCCTCAAGATGTTACCTTTGAAAAACCCTAGCCCCAATTTTTAAGAGAGATATTAGAGAGTGTTTTTGTAGTGTTTAATCTTTTAATAGTTGGTTATGAGAGGGCACAACATATTTTAAGGTGTGGGGACTTACGGGTTTTTTGGTAGGAAATGTCAAAAATACCCCTAGCTTAAAAGCTAAAACATACACTTAGAAGGGTACGACCAATCCTTCAGATCCTAGGGTATGAGTGGTACCCTTATCTAATACCCTAGCATCCTCTTGGACCCCCCATTCTTACTAACATACTTCCATACATGACTAACTCATATCCTAACATACTACAAGTACCCTATAACCCATACCCTAGATACATTACTTTGGACAAGACTTAGGAACCATACGACTTAGAAACATACCATTCGTACCCTAAAATATGACTAGTAAGGTTTTTAATAATTCCTTGGATAGAAAACAACCCAACCACATTGATCTACATATGAGAGGAGGGACCCTAATTTGTACAACATCATATGACTAGTACCCACAAGTCGCATGATGTCCAGTGAGCTCAACATTAAGAAATTTTCTAAGGGTCCAAAGCCAAGGTGTTTCAATATATATATATATATATATATATATATATATAATTATTGATTTGACTCCAACTATTGATTATGTCATATATTGTTTGAGTTCGACTATTAATTATGATATTGATTATATATACCAATTTTAGTACTGCAATTGATTATAATATATATACTAATTTTAGTCTGGCTATTGATTATTATAAATATAATTGTTTGAGTCTGACTAATCCTTATGATATATATACTGGTTTGAGTCCAGCTATTGATTATGGTGTTGATTATATATATTAGTTTGAGTCCAAATACTGAATAGCAGTTCAAGTATGGATATTGATTATGATATATATATCATCTTGTGTTTACATATTGATTATGACAATGATGATAGATTTATTGATTCGAGTCTGACCAAGGAGTATGAAATTGATAACATGGATATCGATTCAAGTTTGTAAATGGAAAATTATTATAGTATGGCATTGACATGAATGAATTCTAGTTGTATTATGGAAGTTGGTAAATGATGATGGTTTGGGTTATTATTTACTTTATTGTACCCTCGAGGATTATCAGGGCCTATATTCGGTTATTTACTTTTTTACACTTATTGGCTTGCGGGGGATAATTTTGTAGTTATAATTACTAGTTATTTATATTATTCTTATGGTTTATTTATCTAAAGTTGTACATCTATGTGGGAGTTATTATTAGGTTTTCTTCTCTTTTCTTGACTTAGTTATGTTATCTTGCATTTTATCTTACTCATATCATGGTTTAACTAATCAGCCAATGATGCCTATTAAGTACCCATGGTTTTGATACTCATACTACAATTATGTACCTTTTTGTTGTAGATCTAAGTACTAGTTGCTTGTATAGAGTTGATTTTAGAGATTGGGTGAGCTCTTAGAGTTGGA
>NC_061111.1:194824087-194836396 GCF_002878395.1 Capsicum annuum | reverse complement strand
TGTATAGAGTTGATTTTAGAGATTGGGTGAGCTCTTAGAGTTGGAGTGTCCCCCTTTCCTTCTATTTTTATATGTCCATTCATTTGTTTTGAGGCAGATTGTATTGACTATTCTAGAATCTATGATATTTTGTAGTAGCTCTAGTACGAACTCTACCAGGTCATGGTATAGATTTCTACGTTATGGCTACCTTTTAGAATATTTCGATTGCCTTTTTAATTTATGAATTATATTGTCTATTTTCTATTTTTGGGGTATTTCCCACCAAGTTAGCCCATTGCAAACGGCTTCAGGCTATGGTTCAGCTTACATACTAGCAGAATTTAGTAAGTATCATCATGACTCATAAATTGAGTCATGTCAAATTAATATCAGAGCCTAGGCTACACGGATATTATTTGTTCAACAACAAGTGTCTAGTAAATTCACGCAGATCAGAATGATGATGTTCATTTCTTATCTTTGGGAGGCTAAAGGACATTCTCAGGTGGTTTTTGCTTCTTTCACTCATTTCGTGCTAAGTGTCTGATTTGGTTCCTAAGGAATTCCTTTGGTTTTACTCTTTCATAGATTGCTAGGACACGTGCAGCTACTACATGAGATGAGGGTCTCAGATCCGAGCCTAAAGATCCTTTCATTATTCGTGGATGATCGAGAGGTCATGGACAACCTTAAGATATTTCCATAGATAAGTTCAAAGATAGGGGGCCTTCACCAACCCTATTCCCGCTCGTTATCTAGATCTCCTTCCGCCCTAGGCAGTAGTAGGCTAGGGCCCAACTTATGCTTCACCAAGGTTTATGTCTTGTTCAGTGGTCAAGGATGATTTGGTTAAGCTTTTGGGTGAGTTTGGTAGTGCATTGTCTGATGGTGCATAGCTTATAGATTAGAGTTGTACAGAGATAGGGGCATAAATTATAATTGAGGCTGAAGCTCCCAAAGTTAAGGTCCTTCGTGTACATTAGTTATTTAGCTGGTGGTTTCCCTGCCTACTATGTCTTCGAAGGAGTAGAAGATGTTTAGCACATTTTTGATTGCTTATGAGGATAGCATTCATAATTTTTTCCTAGTTGAGCTTTATCGTGTGGATTACACTATATTTTAGTTTGAATTAGTAGTTCGACATTAGTGGACGGGTCATCTTTATTCCAGGCTAGCTGGATCTTCTCATTTAGCATTACCTCAGTTCTCTAAGATCCTTTTAGAGAAGTATATCCCTCTAAATCTTAGGGGTTTTTTAGGGATTAGTTCTTAAGATTGGAATAGGGCTCTACGATGGTTGTGTAGTATGAGGCTCTTTTTCATGAGTTGGAATGGCATTCTACTTCTATTGTAACTACAAAGTATGATAGGGTTCATTGCTTTGTTTGAGGATTAAGACTTTCTCTTTGCATGTATACTCAGAGTTTGGTTTTGCTAGTAGGTCTTGCGTTGAGGTTTCTAATCATGCTCTAGTGATAAAGGAAATACATCGTCAGACCCAAATGGGAGTCAAAGTTGCTCCTGGTTCGAAGTCAGTAGTTCTTAGGGTAGATATCCTCCATGTCAGTTATACCAGCCTTAGAGTCAACCTAGTAGACTCGTTTAGGTAGCACTCTATATTACAAATGGAGGTCAGTCTTGTATTAGTGATCACCCTAGTCTGGGTAGTGATCATTCTTTGAGAGGATCATCTTCTAAATATTTTAGTCAAGGTGGTAATTCCAAGTCAGCTGGATCTTCTTATCCTGGTTGAACTCATGTGACATATTATGGTTATGGAGCTTTTAATCGTTACTTATGTGATTTCCCTAGCCATGGGGCAATTATTATCGCAAATCAAATTATTTCCCCTATTAGAGCAGTTTATCCCCCAACTAGTGGTGGTTTGCATAGTCATAGGGGTGGTCACTAGTGTGCTCGTAGAGGTTCTAAAATGGGTAGGATAGGTGATTAGTTAGGAGCATAACCATCTCATGATGAATCGATAACCATACTATCAATCCCTGATTGTTCCGATTTATTTATCTAATCATGTACAATAATGTGGGAGTTGTTCTCAGGTTTGCCCCACTTTCATGACTTTGTTTATATTATCTTGCATTTTTATCATATTCATATCATGGTTTAGCTCAGTCGACTAATGATGCTTATAAAGTACCAATGATTTTGTTACTCATAATACACTTCTATACCTTTTTGATACAGATCCAAGTACTAGTTGCCATCATTTCTTCATTGGTTGTGTAAAGTTGATTCAAAAGATTAGGTGAGCTCTTGGAGTTGAAGCTTCCTCTTTTACTTCTATTTTTCTATGTCCAATCTTTTATTTCGAGAAAGATTGTATTGACTATTCTAGAACCGATGATGTTTTTTATTAGCTCTTATACTGACTCTACCAAGTTGTGGGATGGTTTTCTATGTTATCTTTCAGACTATTTCTATTTCCTTGCTTATTTATGAATTGTATTGTCTATTTCGGCATTTTGGGGGCATTTTCCACCAAGTTAGCCCATTACAAATAGCTCTAAGATATGGTTCAGGTTACTTACTGGCGGAATTTAGTAGGTGTCATCATGACTCATAAATCGGGTCATGACAAAAAACTTCTTTCTCAGATATTACTATCATGATAAAGGCAATTAATGCTTAAAGAAGGCCTATAATTATCTATTGAATATCTCGAATAGATATCACAACAATGAATAGCATCTAAAGCACAACTAAGGCTTATGATATAAAATAAAACCCGCATTCGAGCAACACATAATACAAATATTCTTTCAAGTTAATAATCATTTACAAATAAGCCCTTGCACGGGCACATCATAATAATAATAATAACTTCAAAATATAATTTCCTTGTCTAATTCAACAACCCATAACATACTTTACATGATTATTAACTACCTAACCCAATCTGAAGAAAGTTAAGCCATAACATACCTCGAAGTATTAAAATTGCAGCATAGAAACATCAACATGGATTCTTCCCTTCACAAATGGTCTCAACATGAGTTTAAAATATAAAAAACATCATCGACGTGTTAAAATGAAAGGAAACAATACCCAAATAAGCTATATTTGAAATAGGTCCAAAATTGGTTCAAAATGGATTCAAAAATTAATGGGATAAAACTGAGATTTTATTTTACAAACATTTTTTCAATGATTATGGCAGTCTGCAGCTAATCAATTGTGCGAAAACAAGTTAAAAATGAGCCTCAAATCAAAAACCATTTTAATGTTTTACCAGTTAAAAACCCCTAAAATCCAGGTTTTGAAACTATTCTAAAGATAAAAATTGATGCAAAGTTATGGGAATGAGATTTGCAGCTTACGCAAGCTCAGATGGTGAATAAAACCCTATGAATCTCCCTCTCCTAAAGCTCCAAGGTGCAAAAAATGATTGAAAATAGCAAAAATGAAGTAGTTATATTATTCTGTGAAAAGTACCTTGTGACTATGGCCCAAGCCTCATGATCATGAGGATTACAAGGACTTGACCAAATAATTGGCCAACGTATTTACAGTATGGCCTTCGCATTTGGGAACGGAGATTACCCAAGGCATCACATTTGCGACAACCTGATCCCATTCACGGTGAAGGAAATACCCACCTGTATACCCCTTATACTTTGCAATTGTGTCTACCGTCTTTGCAATCATAATAAAGTGTAATACCCTTCTCTGTGTTTGTGGTTTTGGGCCTGCATTGCAAAAATAGGAGCTTTGCACAAGCAAACACTCCTGCATGCTGAAAATGTCCCTAAACAAACCTCTGGGATTTGTTTGGGACCCTACAAAAATAAGCCATATATGCCACTAGGTTTTTTCGACATTCGAACAAAATAAAAATATCAGACTTTCCAAAAGAGGTCATTTGCAAGAAGTTAGCATTCAGGACCCTTAAAAGCTTATTTTAAGTAGTTTTCAAATGAAGGGTTGAAATGCATAATAAAGGTTTTAAAACCGATCCAACCCCAGTAATAACCCAAAATTGTTATTTTGGATCTAATGGAACTGTCCAAATCACCATTCGTGCTCGAAACATAAATTACTAGCTGAAGTCAAACCTATGGCTTTTAAAGCCTCTAAGATTCTCAAACTCTCTTAATTCATTCTAAAATACATAAGGAACCAAGTCAACCATCCCCACACCATATAAACTACTTGAACCTACTATTGGAAAGGGAAAAAATATCAAAACGTATAAGAAGAAATTTTTACACATTAGGTTTACATTTTTCACAACTAAAACACTAGCTCATCCTAAAACTAGAAAAGCAATAAAGTACCTAAAGTAGTAAAAAGTTGGCGTATCTACACCTCATATTAGACTCGACCTTCCAAGTAGCTAAATCAATGCTCTTAGACACTATCTTCCCAGTCTGGTTGTCTAGGATAGCAACAGTTATTTGCTTAATAGATAAATCATAGTCGAGTACAATATAAGCCCATTGAATCACATGTGCATTATAGGGATAGTATCTCTTCAACATATAAACTTGGAACCCAGTATGATCAACTGATAGATATGGAGTCAAAGCTATCCTTTACACCACATCACCATTCTTCTTAAAGACCTCAAAAGGGCTAATGAAACTTAAACTAAGCTTTCCTATTTTTCCAAACCTTATCACACGCTTCATGGATGAGACCTTCACCAAAATTTGATCTATAATCATAAAGTATACATCACAGGCTATACAATCAGCATAACTTTCCTACCTATTCTTCACAGCCAATACTCCTACTGAACCAGTCTCACTAAATCCATCAAATTCCTTAACAAACTCCAAGGCCTTACCTCAAATAAGTTCAACCATACCATGATGGATCTATACTTTCACCTATACACAACCTTAAAATGAACCATCTAAATATTATAAAGGTAACTATTTCTATAGGAAAACATGGCTAGCAGAATGTGGTGGTCCTAATAACCTCTAAACTTCATAACACATGCTTGAAGCATGACTTATAGCACATGAATAGTGCTTTTACACTAACCATCACTCTGAGGATGGAATGCTGGGCTAATGTCAAGCTGAGTACCCAACTCACTCTTAATAGTATCTAAAAATTAAGGTATACTGAGTACCTCTATCTTATACAATAGTCACAGGAACACTATGCTATTGTACAATCTCTAATATAGATCTCAGCCAACTTCCCTACATCACAATTCACCTTCAAAGGCATGAAATCCACAAATTTGGACAGTTGATCCATAATCACCTAAATAGAGTTAAATTTTCACAAGATCGGGGGTAGAACATCTATTAAATCCATGATGAATTGCTTCCACATTCTCTCTCTGAAGGATGGATATCCTTTGAATTTTACCACCTGGTCATTGATGCTCATACATCACCTGTTAACAATTAAAACACTTAGCCATGTACTCCACAATTTTCTTCTACATGCCACCCGATAATAAGATTGACTTAGGTTATGATACATCTTAGTGGAACTTGGGTGAACGAAATATCTAAAATAATAAGCCTCTTCCAAAATCAATATAACCCATCCACCGAAAATTGGTCCATAAACTGAGACACTAATCCTCTAAACACCATTAGAATTAATAGATGCTTCCTTAACCTTTCCATTCAACACCTATCACATATCACCCTTAATATATCACTTTCAAATTGACGAGCTTAAATATACTACATCAAAGAAGATCTAGCCACCATAAATGCAAAAACACGCCCGAGTGAAGAAATATCAACCCTGACCAACTATGCAACCAAAGATTGAACCTCCAAGGTGAAAGGTCTCTCTTGAGTTAAGAAATGATCCAAACTCCCCTTACTTATCAACTTTTAGCTCAAGGCATCTACAACCATATTAGCTTTACACGGATGATAAAGAATGGTGAGATAATAATACTTAATCAACTCGAGCCATCATTGCTATCTCAAATAAAGGTCTCACTGAGTGAAAAAATATTAAAGGCTACGATGATAGGAGAAAATCTCAAAATGGACTCTATACAAGTAATGTCACCACAATTACAAAAAAAACTCAACTATGAATAACTCTAAATTATGGGTAGGGTAATTCTTCTGTAGTATCCCAGGAAATTTTTCATTGAAATTTTGTGTGTAATTGTGTTGGGTTCTATCTTCTAGAATGAATTATAAATTTTTTGTGTGGAATGTCTTATATTATCACCAAACATTGTGTATAGTATCAAATAATCTTTCCAACTATACATGTATCATCCAAAACGGACACCCGAACGACGAGTTATGCACATTCCGATCAAACCGTGAATAGTAGTGAACAGTAAAACATGCAGGAAAAAGTACTGAGGTTTGGCATGTTTTGCACCAACTTTAAACATTATTACTCCTTGTACATAATGATCTGGGTGATCTACTATATATCAACGGAAAGCTCTGCGAGTCCTCCTTCCAATGAAATTGGTTTCATCCAATTTGTCTATCGAAAAAAAACGTTATGGTCGATCTACTACAGCCTATCAAAAGTGAATTTTTGGGTCAACTTCAAACAATCATAACTCCTCCTACACAATGACCTGGGTGAGATCCTATATAACAATGGAAAGATATGAGAGTCCTCTTTTTAATAAAATTAGTTTCATCCAATTTGGATATCGGAGTAAAATGTTATGGTTCATCTACTTCAAACTATCAAAACAATCCACCAAAGGATAGATTCTAGAATTATTTGATTTTTAGGGGCCTTTTGGTCATTCCTCCTCACCCAAAATTCGTCCAAACCCTATATTAAAGCCTATTAGAAGCATTATATGTTATATTTCATTAAATTCCCTCAAAAAGAAAACCCTAAGCTCCTACATCCAACTTCAAGAACCTCCAAAGTTCACCATTAATTCTGCAAATTTATTCAAGATTCCAAGTTCCTAGTTCAAGAACTCCAAGAACCATCATTCAAAGGCACGATTAACATTTCAAAAATGAGTATTGATCTAAAGTTCATCATTCAAGGTATGTGGGGGTTTTCAATAAGAACTCTCTTTCGTTCTTGTGTCCAAAAGTAATATTCTTTACAAAGGCATGATTTTTATTTGATTTTTACGAATTTGAAGCATGAACCCATATCTTATGAATATTATTATGAAATCTTGACTTTTATGATTTTGAAAGATGAATTACATGTGTGGAGATATAAAGCATGAATCTTGAACGATATTAATCATGATTTTGATATTTCGGTAGTGAATCCCTATTGGAAATTGTGTTTTTTTGAGAAAGTATGTGTTATAAGAACATTGATGTTGAATATTTGAGATATTTTGAATGGTTTGACCTTTTAGTATTGATGGAGTTGTTTTGAACTCGAGTGTGAAAGAAATCCACAACATGGTTGATTTTGATAGATTGGAAGCATGATGGCTCCCGATGTATATTTATATATTACTGAAATTGTTTTGTTATGAATTGTCTTTAAAATGATCTGATCTAAGTCCAGGAGAAATCTTTAATACCGAGTGGGAGGCATAAAGCGACCTTACTTCCCTAGAACTGCGTGCCCTCGTAGGAGTGAGCCTGAGGCTAATTTATATAGTGATCACTAGTTTGTGTGGCTTTGATATTGATAGTCCTACTCCAATGGCACAGATAGGACGGGTCTCCCCAATGTCGGTTGGACATAAACATCATCATCAAACCATTCAAAATAGCTCACATGGTTTATGTCAATTATAAGATCTCCCAGTATGTGTGTGCTTCCTTGTGTCACTGGTGAATAGTAAAGTGATTTGAAAGTGGAATTCTGAAAGTTACTCTTTCAAAAAATTTAAATGATATTTACATTATGAGAATTGATACTCTTGCTGAACTGAAAGTGATTGACAAATTATATGATGACTCACATGAGTTATTATACTTATTTCATCCTCTCATGATTATGATGATTTTCTTCGGGCTATGTGAGTCTTTCATACATCCGACATATTTCTTATAAATATTTATGATGATGATGTTTATACAACTGCATACACCCCTATATACTTAGTTCCTTTCCATGGTACTGACCCATATCTTCGGTGTGGGCTGCATTTTCTAGGAATGTAGGTTCAGGTGCTCAGTTCCATGTTCCACAGTGATTCTTTGGGCACGCTGTTCTACATCCTCTATTGTGGTGAGTCCTCATGTTCCGAGGACGTGATGTTTGATGTTGGTTTCATGGAATTATTTATATTTGATAACTTAGTATGGGTCAGTTGGGGCATGTTTCAATGGCTCGCTGGTTTTATTGTTTTTCTTAGAGGCTTGTCAGACTAGTATAGATGTTGGCAGTTGACTAATAAGTCGTATTTTGTTATCTTTCTGAAATTCTTCTATTCTTGGACGATGATTACTTTATTGTTATTTGAGGGTTATTTATGGAACCCCGTTGATTTGTGTTAAACTGAATAAAAATGGCTCAAAGGGTTAGCTAGGGGCTACTCATAGCCTCAAGCACCGTGTGACGCTCCGGGACCCATTTTCTGGGGCGTTACAAACTTGGTATCAGAGCCTAAGGTTTTAAGGTGTCCTAGAGAGTTTGACAAGCCGCATTAAGTAGAGTCTTGATCATCGGTGTGTAGTGTGCCACATCTATGAGCAAAAGGCTACAAGACGTTTTAGGATAAGGTGTTATTCCTTCTTTCAGAAGTCTATCGTTCTTAAAGTGTCTTTCTCTGCTATTGATTTGTACTCTTCTCTTTCAGAAATATACCTCCACGTCGAGCGAGAAGAAATAATAATGGTCAGCAACCTCAACTCGCTGACCCATTAAATGAAAACTTATCTCATACTAAATTTCGGGCAGCCTTACAGGTGCTGGCCCAAGCTGTTACTGCAAATATTCGGGCCAACCTAGCCCCGGCTCCATAGCAGCAAGGAGGTAATTCAGCTACTGCCAGGATCCGTGACTTCATGTGGATGGATCTACCAAAATTCTATTGGTCCAAGTCTGATGAGGATCCACGGTTGTTTTTATAGGAGGTACAGAAGATTACTCAGGTGATGCATGTATCTGAGGAACATAGTGTAAAGTTGGCTGCGCATAGGTTGAAAGACCTTGCTTATGACTGGGTTGTTGCTTGGAGAAAAGGTAGAGGTGAGGGAGCTATCCCTACAACTTGGCAAGAGTTCTAGGATATATTCCTGGTTAATTTTTTTCCTTTGGGGATAAGGGAGGCAAAGGTGGAAGATTTTATGAACCTACGACAGGGCTCTATGACTGTTAGGGAGTACTATCTAAAGTTCAATCAGTTGGCCAAGTATGCTCCTGACTTAGTGGCTGATAATCAGGCTAGTATGAGTTAGTTTATGACTAGAGTGTCTAGTTATGTGGTTAAGAAGTGTATGTCTGCTATGCTACATAGTGAGATGAATCTTTCTAGGCTGATGAATCATGCCTAACAGATTTCGGCAAACAAGATTAAGGAGAGAGATATAATGAGAGGGAATAAGATAGCTAGGTCCAAGCAGCACAGACAGGGTCAGACTATATCGCGGGGAGAGAGTCGCCCTCAGTATTAAGATCATTCGTCTATACCAGTATTGTCATTTGCTATTGCTCTCATGCCTAGAGATAGGCAGGAGCAAGGTACCAGGTCATATGCATCCAGGTCCTAGTACAGTACTAGCAGTAATCCAAATCATCCCCTATGTCCTAAGTGTGGTAGGACTCATTTGGGTGAGTGTTGTGGTGAGAAGAGGGGTTGTTTCCGGTGTAGTGACATGGGTCACAGAGTTAGAGATTGTCCACAAGATAGACAAGGGCGTCGTGACTATCGCCCTCAAACCCAGACTTAGACTGTTAGTGCTACAATTCTAGCGACTCGCCCAGCCCCAGCTCAGGGCGCCTCTTTTAGCAATGCTGGCGTGCAGCGCAAGAATAGATTCTATGCTTTATCATCCCACCAGGAACAGGAGGACTCTCTCGATGTTGTTACTGGTATGCTTCGTATATTTCAGTTTGATATGTATGCTTTGTGGATCCTGGATTCAGTTTCTTATATGTTACACGTTTGATTGCTGTGAATTTTAAAATGAGTCCTGAGGTTATTCCTGAGCCTATCATAGTTTCTACCCTAGTGGGTGATTCGATTGTTGCCTAGAAAGTGTATAAAAAATGTCCGGTTACCGTTCTTCATAGAGTCTTATTAGCTGATCTGATTGAGTTAGACATGGTAGATTTTGATGTGCATTTAGGTATGGACTGGTTGTATTCTTCTTATGCCTCTATTGATTGTCAGACCCGAGTGGTCAAGTTTTAATTTTCGGGTGCATCCGTGTTTTAGGGGTCTGCGAATTCTGTGTCACCTAAGAGTCATTTTATCTCTTACCTAAAAGCTAGAAAGCTTATTTCCAAGTAGTGTGTTTATCATTTGGTTAGAGTCAAAGATACTAAGTCTGAGACTCCAACTCTCCAGTCTGTTAATGTCGTCAATGTTTTTTTTGATCTCTTTCTGGATGATGTCCCAGGGATACCTCCTGATGGAGTGATAGAGTTCGGGATTTATCTTTTTTCCGATACTCAGCCCATTTCTATTCTTCCTTACTGTCTGGCCTCTGTAGAACATAAGGAGTTGAAAGAGCTACTCAAAGATCTACATAAACTTAAAGTTAGGGAGTGTGACATCCCGAAAACTGCTTTCTGAACTCGTTATGGACATTTTGAGTTTCTTGTTATGTATTTTGGGTTAACTAATGCCCCAACAGCTTTCATAGACCTCAGAATCGAGTGTTTAGACCATATCTGGATATGTTTGTCATAATGTTCATTGATGATATACCGGTGTACTCCCGTTGTGCGGATGAGCATTCTGATCATCTTCGAACTGTCTTGCAAACCCTTAGAGATCACAAGTTGTTTGCCAAGTTCAGGAAGTGTGAGTTTTGGCTAAGGTCAGTTATTTTTCTAGGTCATATCATTTCTTTCAAGGGTATTAGAGTTAATCCCCAAAAGACCAAAGCTGTTAGAAACTAGCCTAGACCTATTTCTCTGACTGATATTCGAAGTTTCTTGGGTTTAGATGGCTATTACCGCCATTTTGTTGAGGGTTTCTCCTCTGTAGCATCTCCTATGACTCGATTGACCCAAAAGAAAGTGAAGTTCTTGTAGTCCAAATCTTGTGAGAAGAGTTTTCAGGAGTTGAAGACTTGACTCACTTAAGCCCCTGTTTTGACATTGCCTGATGGTGTTGATGGTTTTGTGGTGTACTTTTATGCTTCGAGAGTTGGGTTGGGTTACGTATTGATGCAAAAGGGTAAGGTGATAGCTTATGCTTCTAGACAGTTGAAACCCCATGAGAAAAATCACCCCACCCATGACCTTGAGTTGGTTGCTGTTGTGTTTGCTTTGAAAATCTGGAGACACTATCTGTATGGTGTCCATGTTGATGTTTACACTGATTATAAGAGTCTGTAGTATGTGTTTACCTAGGGAGAATTGAATCTTAGTCAAAGACGATGGTTAGAATTATTAAAAGACTATGATATGATTGTGTTGTACCATCCCGGAAAGGACAATGTTGTGGAGGATGCCCTAGTCGAGTGTCCATTGGTAATGTTTCGCATGTGGTCGAAGTTCAGAAAGAGTTGGCTCGTGATGTACATCATTTGGCTAGATTGGGGGTTAGGATGTTTGACTCTGCTGAAGGTAGTATAGGGGTGCAGAGTAGTTCGAAATCCTTCTTGGTTTCTGAAGTGAAGGAAAAGCAATGCTTAGATGCTAGTCTTGTCAGATTGACAGAGTCAATCAAGGACCAAAAAGTAGAGGTTTTATCCCAAGGGGGAGATGGTGTGTTGAGAATGCAGGGTAGATTGTCTGTCTCGAATGTTGATGATCTGAGATAGAGAATTATGGCTGAAGCACATGGGGCGCGATATTCTATTCATCCTTGTGCCACCAAGATGTACCGAGACTTGTGGGAAATCTATTGGTGGAGTGGCATAAAGAAAGATATAGTAGCGTTTGTAGCTAAGTCTGCAACATGCCAACAGGTTAAGGCTGAACACCAATGACCTAGTGGTATGATGCAAGAGTTTAGTATTCCGACCTGGAAGTGGGAAGAAATAAATATGGACTTCGTGATTGGTTTACCTCCGTCCCGACACCATCATGATTCCATTTGGGTTGTGGTTGATAGGTTGACTAAGTCTGCTCATTTTTTGCCTGTTCATACTTCATATACTGCTGAGGATTACGCTAGATTGTATATCCAAGAGCTAGTAAGACTGTATAGAGTTTCCTTGTCTATCGTTTCGGATAGGGGTACTAAGTTCACTTTGCAATTTTGGAAAGCTTTTCAGAAGAGTCTTGGTACCCAAGTTCTTT
>NC_061111.1:194551640-194823987 GCF_002878395.1 Capsicum annuum | reverse complement strand
GTTGTGGTTGATAGGTTGACTAAGTCTGCTCATTTTTTGCCTGTTCATACTTCATATACTGCTGAGGATTACGCTAGATTGTATATCCAAGAGCTAGTAAGACTGTATAGAGTTTCCTTGTCTATCGTTTCGGATAGGGGTACTAAGTTCACTTTGCAATTTTGGAAAGCTTTTCAGAAGAGTCTTGGTACCCAAGTACTTTTGAGTTCTATTTTTCATCTGCAGACTGATGGCTAGGCTGAGCAGCCATCCAGACTTTAGAGGATATGTTGAGAGCTTGTGCACTTGACTTTAAGGGAACTTGGGATGATCACTTACTGTTGATAGTGTCTGCTTACTATAACAGTTTCCAATCTAGTATTGGAATGGCTCCGTTTGAAGCCTTATATGGGAGGAGGTGTAGATCATCTATAGGTTGGTTCGAGGTAGGTGAAGCGGCTGTGAATGGTCCTGATTCGATATTTGAGGCTATGGAAAAAGTTAAGTTGATTAGGGAAAGGTTGAAAACTGCGCAGAGTCGTCAGAAGTCATATGCGGATGTTAGAAGGAGAGACCTTGAGTTTGAAGTTGGTAACCTAGTGTATCTTAAAATTTCACCTATGGGGGGGGGGTGAAGAGATTCGGAAAAAAGGGAAAGCTTAGTCCCCGTTATGTTGGTCCTTACAAAATTCTTAGCCGTGTTGGTAAGGTAGCTTATGAGGTCAAGTTGCCTTCCGAGTTGTCCTTTGTTCATCCAATATTCCATGTCTCCATTCTTAGAAAGCAGATTAGCAATGTTGTGGTAGTGGATTCCTCTGTGAGTGCTGAGATTTAATAAAATCTTTCTTTTGATGAGATTTCTATTGAGTTTCTTGATTTCAGTGTCCGAAGACTAAGGAACAAAGAAGTTCCCTTGGTCAAGGTGTTATGGCGAAAACAATCTGTTGAGGGTGTAACTTGGGAAGCTGGGGCGGATATGCGATCCAAGTACCCGCACCAATTTTCCGCGAACTATGATCAAGCCGAAGGTACCGTTCTTTCCTAAATCATGCACTTTTGATAAAAGTTGCAGCAGTTCAGCTGTCATTTATTATGTGTTCAGCTGTAGTTTCTTGAATTTATGCATTCTATGTTGCATTCGAAGTGAGAAACTATGCGGTGATGAGTCTAACGAATGGTTGCAGCTGTATGCTCTATTCCCTATCTAGTCTTGGCATGTCTAGCGTCATTTGAGGATGAATGTTTCCAAGGAGGGGATGATGTAATACCCCGGGAAATTTTTCGTTGAAATTTTGTGCGTAAACGTGTTGGGTTCTGTCTTCTGGAATGAATTATAAATTTTCCATACAGAATGTCTTATATTATGACCAATCATTACGTAGAGTATCAAATAATCTTTCCAAAGATATGTGGATCATCCAAACTGGACACCCGAGCGACGAGTTATGAACATTCCGATCGAACCATGAATAGTAGTGAATAGTAAAACATGCAGGAAAAAGTACTAAGGCTTGGAATATTTTTGCTCCATCTTTAAACGATCATAACCCCTTATACATAACTATCTGGGTTATCTACTATATATCAATGGAAATTTCTGCGAGTCCTCTTTCCAATGAAATTAGTTTCACCCAATTTGACTATCGGAGCTAAACGTTATGGTCAATCTACTTTAGCCTACCAAAAGAAAATTTTTGGGTCAACTTCAAACGATCATAACTCCTAGTACGCAATGATCTGGGTGAGATACTATATATCAATAGAAATATATGAGAGTTCTCTTTCTAATGAAATTGGTTTCATCTAATTTAGATATCAGAGTAAAACGTTATGGTTGATCTACTTCAAACTATCAAAACAGTCCACCAAAGGATAGATTTGAGAATTATTTGATTTTTAGGGGCATTTTGGTCATTCCCCTTCACCCAAAATCCATCCAAACCCTATATTAAAGCCTATAAGAAGCATTATATGTTATATTTCATTAAATTCCCTGAAAAATAAAACCCTAAGCTCCTACATCTAACTTCAAGAACCTCCAAAGTTCTCCATTAATTCTACAAATTTATTCAAGATTCCAAGTTCCTAGTTCAAGAACTCCAAGAACCATCATTCGAAGGCACGATTAACATCTCAAAAATGAATACGATCTAAAGTTCATCATTCAAGGTATGTGGGGTTTTTCCAATAAGAACTCTCTTTCGTTCTTGTGACCAAAAGTAATTTCCTTTACAAAGGCATGATTTTTATTTGAATTTTACGAATTTGAAGCATGAACCCATATCTTATGATGATTATTATGAAATCTTGATGTTTATGATTTTGAAAGCTGAATTTACATGTGTGGAGATATAAAGCATGAATCTTGAACGATATTAATCTTGATTTTGATATCTGGGTCGTGAATACCCATTGAAAATTGTGTTTTTTGAGAAAGTATGTGTTATAAGCACATTGATGTTGAATATTTGAGATATTTGGAATGATTTGACCTTTTGGTCTTAATTGAGTTGTTTTGAACTCTAGTGTGAAAGTTATCCACAACGTGGTTGATTTTGATAGATTGGAAGCATGATGACTCCCGATGTATATTTATATATTACTGAAATTCTTTTATTGTGGATTGTCTTTGAAATGACTTGAGCTAAGTCCGGTAGAAATCTTTAACACCGAGTGGGAGGTATAAAGCGACCTTACTTCCTTAGAACTATGTGCCCCCATAGGAGTGATCCTTAGGCTGATTTGTATTATGATCACTAGTTTGTGTGGATTTGATATTGATAGTCCTACTCCGATGGCAAGGATAGGATGGCTCTCCCCAACGTGGGTTGTACGTTGGACTCCATGTAGCTCACATGGTTTATGTCGGTTATAGGATCTCCTAGTGTGTGTGTGTTTCCTTTTGCCTATGGTGAATGGTGAAGTGATTTGAAAGTGGAATTGTGAAAGTTATTCTTTCGAAAGATTTAAATGATATTTAAATTATAAAAATTGATATTCTTGATGAACTGAAAGTGATTGACAAATTATATGATGACTCACATGTGTTATTGTACTTATTTCATCCTCTCATGATTATGATGATTTTCTTCGGGCTATGAGTCTTTCATACATCCTGCATATTTCTTATAAATATTTATGATGATGATATTTATACAACTACATACACCCCCATATACTCGGTTCCTTTCCATGGCACTGACCCACATCTTCGAATGTGGGATGCATTTTCTTGGAATGTAGGTTCAGGTGCTCAGTTCCAAGTTCGACAGTGATTCTTTGGGCACGTTGTTCTACATTCTCTATTGTGGTGAGTCCTCATATTCCAAGGACGTGATGTCTGATATTGGTTTCACGAAATTATTTTCATTCGATGACTGAGTATGACTAAGGTAGGGCATGTTTCAATGGCTCGCTGGTTGTATTGATTTTCTTAGAGGCTTTTCAGACTAGTATAGACGTTGGGAGTTGACTAATAAGTCGTATTCTGTTATCTTTCTGAAATTCTTTTATTCTTGACGATGATTACTTGTTGATATTTAAGGGTTATTTATGGAAACCCCGTTGATTTGTTTTGAACTGAATGAAAATGGCTCAAAGTAGCCTCAAGCACCGTGTGATGCTTCGGGACCCATTTTCCAGGGCGTTACATCTTCATATGAGACTTCAATTGACAAGAAGCATACACAGTCACATTACCCTCCATCATAAACATAACTCTCAAACCTACACCAGAAGCATCATTAAATATAGTATAATCTCTGTGCTCCTAAGCAAGGTGAAGCTTAGTTCCAAAGTCATCAACTCTTGGATCTTTTAGAAGTGTTCTCAGAACTATCCAATGACTAAAAATATTTTTTTCTGAGTCAACTTAGTCAATGGAGCCATAGTAGAATAGAAACCCTCTATAAAATAAAGATAATTACCCGCTAAACTAATGAAACTCTGAATCTTGTTGGAAGAAGTAGGTCTATCCTAATCACAAATATATGTTATCTTGGTCACATCGATCATAACACCTATAACGACCAGAGAATACCCCTTAGTAGTCACACGGTGCTTGCGACCCCGAAAGACCAAAAGCTAACCTATGAATGATATCTACTATGAGCACTAAACAATAATACTGACATAAATGTGGAATAATGGGCTGAAATACCGTAAGTTTAAAAAGATCTAAAATACTGGTAAAATATATCATCTGTAAAATTGAATATTATCTGAAAATCTAGTCTGAAAAAGCCTCTAACTAAATCTGTCTGAAAGTGTAGTTGATGGGACAATCCCCCAACCAATTCCATCTACTAAATTACTGCTAAGCTGAAGTACTAAAATAAAAGCATATCCTTGATAGATGTGGACTCACTGCTAAATCTGCTACTGCTGGTTGAATTTGGCTAAGAGAAATCAGAAACTTGTGTGTCCGAACCTATGATATAAAATATCATAGCATAAGAAATGGGTATACAATCAGTACGTAGGTATATACTGGTATTCTAAATGAGGTAAGGCTGAATGCATGGGTTCATATATATGATCAATAACTAACTGAATAATCTGCAAGAGTTGGATTAGCATATATGGAGGATCTATAACTACTGAACATACTGTGCATATTGTGACTAAGTATACTGGAAACTGAATCTGATAACTGACAATTGAATATACTGATAATCTGGGATCACTGATAATTTGAATTATTGTTAACTGAGTGACTATATTTGACAAACCTAATTTTGTAGGACTGAATTGAGTTCTATTCTGAAGACTGAGACCAAAACAAAAACTATTGAAGGTAATTATCTAACTGACATACCCCAAATAAGATAAGATAACTGAGCTGAGTTCTAATATGTAACCCCAATTAAAAGGGTTTTGGTATCGCTCTATGGGTAAAGATAATTTGAAGAGTAACCCTCTACTGGTTGGTTCCCTAAATGAGAATGGTGGTACCCCTTACTGAAAGGTAGAGCACGTCATCAACACTCAACTGGCAGGTTTGATGTCTCACCCTACACTGGGTACGTAGTTCTAGAATACAAAGATTGCTTGTAAGAATCATACTCGCTGCTGGCAAGAGGGTCCCCATCATTAGGTTCACTTAGTGTTGAATCCTACTATCAACTAAAAGACACAAAACTATTACACTGGACTGAACTGGACTAAATTTACTTAGATTATCTAGTTTTCCTAAGTTTTGTAACTGACTGAGTTCTATCACTTATTAAGAGTATACTGATTGTGACATGATTGATAATATTATGTAATTGACACTGGATCTAGGTAAACAGCTAAATTATCCGGTATTAAATACCCCCAGGACTCAATAGCATGAAAAGTAAAGAAAATCATAATCTTGAATAACATAACAATGTTCACTTAGTCATAATTCATTCATAGAAACATTCCATCAAACACTTTTAATGCATTAACTTGTACATGAATGGGGAATACATGTTATCATGCTATAATGGCATTATTTCATTCTCATAGACAATTTATCAAACACATAAGAAGCATACTTGGTTTATCAAATCATAAACTCTTAGGGTTAACATTGTTACAATAATCAACTTGCAAATTAAAGGGTTTATCATGAATAACATGTAATTCAACACATGCTAGAATCAATTCTTGGAACTTGTGATCTAAATCATGGATTAAAAATTGAACGACATCATGAACATGAATTCAATCTAATCCAAACACGGAAATCATAAATCATAAATCTTGTTTATTGAAAAGGTATTCTTCGGCTCCATGGAAAGAAAGGATTCATGGATGAATATCTAACATACCTTAATTTGATGAGTTCTTGGAGAAATTCTTAGGATTGACCTAGATTCTTGAGAGCTAGGGTTTATTTTCTTGAGAAAGAATTATCTTTTGATTTTGGAGAAAAGTGAATAATGAATGGTTGTACACATTTCTAGAGCCTAAATCCCACATCTGGGCAAAATAAAATCATTGGAAAATACTATTTTAACCCTGGGCACAACTTTAATTTTTTGAGAAATTTTTCCGATCTGGACCCCTGGCACAATGCGCTGCTATCATGCTGGGCCACTAGGAAATTACATGGTGGCACGACACGGTGGTATTACGTTTCCACTTTGTTTGTGAACTAGAAGTGCACCACAACTTTGTAGAATCATGTTGGTACACTGAAATTTGACAATTGTGAACTGGGTCTATGGCGCGACGCGCCAATAGCACGGAGCAACACTGGAAATTGACAATTGCTATTTTAACATACTCCGCGATGCGCTATTGGCCTGAATGACGATGTTTAACAACTAAAATTTAAAATTGCCATAAATTCTTACTAAGTTGTTAGATTTAGGCAAATTTTATATTGTTGTAAAACTAATTGAATTTCCTACACAATGGAAGGCTCAATCTAGAAATTACTGAGTATTCTAAAATTTTATCTAGGATAAACAATGTACTAAGGGTTAATCTAGGCTAGGAAAATACAGAGTAGTATAATATCTCACTCTTGGGAACATTCTTCCTTGAATGTGGCTAGTTAAGCTAATATAGTACGAACAGACTGAGTTTACGTACTGAACTAGACATGCCCAACTGAAGCATGATTACGTGACTAGTCTGGTAGACTAAACTTACATTTTGAACATGTATGTCAGATGTATGAGTACATGTCTAAATGGATTAATGAGTACGTGACTAAATATGCATGAACTAGAACATGAGGACATGACTAAGTCTGAATCATGATACATGAACTGAACTGATTCCTTGGATACGTGTCATGATAGGGGGATGGTCATATGGATGAGATAGGGACTTGAGGGTCAACTATAAGGGCCCATTATGTCAACTGTATTTGCTACGTGAAGAGAAAATAGAAGGTTTAGATGATGATAGCTCGGGGGTTATAGTGCATCTCCCCCATGAGATGCTATGTCCCTCGAGAATGCTGACTTGGCTGAGATACTAAGGAAAAGCATGAGATGATGCATGGGGCACCTACGAACTAAATCATGACATAATATCTGGGATCTAAAACTGAGGCATAAACATGTAAATGGGAGATTTGTACCATACCAATGACCACATCTGGAGATATTTCCTAATCTTATCTAGGCTAAAAAACATTAAACCTATTTAGATGATTCCCACTAGTGTCACTAAAAGAGGAACCTTGCTGATTCGAGCGACCTACCTGAGCTCAAGGACGACTATAATAACCCTAAGAACTAGTCTTTGAATCTGTGGCCTGGCTTGCCACACCCAAAATAAACATCACTGCCAGCTCTGCACACAGTCTTATGATTCCTACCATACTCTCTGCAAAATAGATAATATGACCATTGCTTACGCTATCCTGGGTTATTGGCATACTGGCTGAGGATGGAGATGGGACTGAATACTTTTGATGAAACTCGTAATGGTTACCGCCTTCTGACTTAGGCTAACTAAAATTAAAGTTACCAGTTCTAGCCCTATTATGCTCTCTCTCCTTCTTCTTGAGCTTCTGCTCCTCAATCTGTTGGGCATGGACCATAAACCTAGATATGTCTATCTCTTTAATCAACATTATTTTTTTGCACTCCTTAACCACACTATCTGATACCCCAGATATAAACTTGCTCATTCTGGACCTATTTTCTGCCACTACATGGGGAGCATACCTGGCTAACTGAGTAAACTTAAGGGAATACTCTTTTACGCGCATACTACCTTGTTTGGAATTGATGAACTCTAATACTTTGGATTTTCTCATCTCTATGGGAAAGAATATGTCTAGGAAGGCAGTAGCAAACTCTTCCCAATCTATGGGTTTTGTATGTATACCCGTATGTACCTTCCACTGCTTAAACCACGTATGGGCTATATCAGCAGGCGGCAACTCAACACTTTTACTGGAAGTCACTCCTATGATATTTGTGACTTTCTGAACCTAATCGAGGAACTCTTATGGATCCTCTTCTGACTTAGATACCATAAAGGAATGAGGACTCATCCGGGTGACGTCCTGGATTCTAGATGTAGTAGTATTAGCCACTGGGTTAACCAGAACATCAGTTGGTCGTTCATTCTGAGCTACTACTGAATTGGCAGGAGTAGTGAATACAACTCAAAATTCTGCGTGAGAGACATATTCGTCTAGGGGATGTGCCTGAATAGGCTGAATGGTTTTCGATTCTTCTTTCATTATTTCTCTTGGGAGGAATATTCTATAAATAAAAGGATGAAGTGAATTATACTAAGATATAACTTGACTCACATAACATGAATACTGAAAGAAGGGAAACATTTTCTAAAACATCTCATAGCCTCTTGTCCATAAGTGTAGCACGTTACACACCCATGCACAAGACTCTACGCGATACGTCTTGTCTGACTTCTTAGGACTCTATTGAAGTTTAGGCTCTGACACAAAGTTTATAATAACCCAAGACTACCCCCTAGTCGTCACATGGTCCTTGCGACCCCAAAGGACTACAAGCTAAGCCATGAATGATACCTTCTGTGAACACTAAACAATAATACTGACCTAAATGCAGAATTATAGATTGAAATGCCATAAGGTTCAAAATATCAAAAATATTGATAAAATATATCATCTGTAAAACTGAATACAGTCTTAAAAACTAGTCTGCAAAAGCCTTTAACTAAATCTATCTGGAAGTGGAGTTGATGGGACAATCCCCCAACTAACTCCATCTAAAAAAATATTACTAAGTTGAAGTACTGGAATAAAAGCATATCCTCTATAGATGAGGACTCACTGCTAAATCTACTACTGCTGGCTGAATCTAGCTAAGCGCGTTCAGGAACCTGAGCATTCGGACCTATGATATGAAATATCATAGGTCAAGAAATGGGTATGCAATCTGTATGTGGGAATGTACTGGTATGCTAAATGAGGTAAGGTTGAATACATGGGTTTATATGCATGATCAATAACTAACTAAATGATATGCAAGAGCCGAATTAGTATACATAAATGATCTGTAACTACTGAACATATTATGCATACTGTGACTGAGTATACTAGAAACTGAATATGATAACTGATAACTAAATATACTGATAATCTAAATGACTGTTAACTGAGTGACAGTATCTGATAGTCCTGATTCAGTAGAACTGAATTGAGTTCTATTCTGAAGACTGAGACCAAAACTAAAACTGTGGGAGGAATCATCTAACTGACATGCCCCAAATAAGATAAGATAACTGAGCTAGGATCCAATCTATAACCCCAATTGGAAAGGTGTCAGTACCGTGCCACGGGTGAAGACAAGTTGAAGAGTAACCCTCTACTGGTAGGTTCCCTAAATGAGAATGGTGGTACCCCTCTACTGGCAGGTAGAGCACTTCAGCAACCCTCAACTGGCAGGTTTGATGTCTCACCCTACACTTGCTACGTAGTTTTGGAATACAAGGATTGCTTCTAAGGATCACACCCTCTACTAGCAAGTGAGCCCCCATCCTTGGGTTCACTCGGTAGTGAATCCTACTAGCAACTAAAAGACACTGAACTATTATATTGGAGTGAACTGGACAGAATTCACTGATATTACTGAGTTTTCCTACGTTTTGTAACTAACTAAGTTTTACTAAGTTCTATAACGAACTGAGAATACTACTGATAGTGACATGACTGATAATATTTAGTAACTGACACTGGCTCTAGGTAAAAAGATAAATTGTCTGGTATTAAATACCCCCAGGATTCGACAGAATGAAAAGTAAAGAAAAGCATAATCTTGAATAACATAACAATGTTCACTTGGTCATACTTCATTCATAGAGACATTCGATCAAACACCTGTAATGCATTAACTTGTACATGAATAAGGAATAGAAGTTAGGATGATGTAATGACATTATTTCATTCTCATAGACAATTTATCAAACACATAAGAAGCATACTTGGTTTATCAAATCAAACGCTTAGGGTTAACATTATGGCATGATATTGATCCTAGTATGTGTTGAATTACATGATATTCATGATAAACTCTACAATACCATCCGTAGTCAGCACATGACCGAAGAAGGAAATAGAATCTAAGAAAAAGTCACACTTAGAAAACTTGGCATATAACATCTTATCTCACAACATTCGCTCAAGGTCTTCAAGTATCTCACGTGGTCAGACTTATTCTTAGAATAAACCAAGATGTCCTCTATAAATATAATCATAAAGGAGTCGAGATACAGTTCGAATAGTCAGTTAATCAACTCCATGAATGTTGTAGGGGCATTGGTAATCTAAAAGACATGATAAGAAATTATAATGTTTATACTGAATCTGTAAAGTTATCTTCAAAATATCTGAACCTCTAATACTCAACTAGTGGTATCTGGATCTCAAGTCAATCTTAGAAAATATCAAAACACACTATAGAAGGTCATCATTAATTCGGGGAAAAGGATAATTATTCTTGATAGTCACCATAGTCAATAATTGATAGTCAATACACATACTATACAACCATCCATCTTCTTCACAAATAATACTGGACACACTAGATCTAATGAACTCTTACTCAAAAATTCTGCAACGTCTCTTTTATTTCCTTCAACTCAGACATAACCATTCTACAAGGAGGAATAGAAATGGGTTTGGTGCTTGACTTACCATCAATACAAACTTCAATATCATGATTCGACGGTGTACCATGTAAATCTATAGGAAACACATATTGAAACTACCGATTAACTCAAACAAGATCCATATGGGGTAGCAAAGCAACACTAGTATTGTAAACATAAGACAAATAATACAAACACCCAACCTCTAACATACCACGAGCATGAATAAAAGATATAACTCCCTCTTTACATAAATTAAGAGTACCCTTCCATGGCAACCTTGGCACACCCTAAGAAATTAAAGTCACGGTCTTGGCATAACAATCCAAAATAACATGGTAAGGTGCTGACCAATCCATACCTAAAATAATATTAAAATCAATCGTATGTCGGATAATCAAGTTTACCTGATTCTCACAATCCTCAAGGTCACTGCACATGAATAGTTCACCCGATTCACTACTAAAGATTCTCCTACTTGGAATAAATATGAAGAGTAACAACAAGAGCATCATATATCCCATCAAAACTTTTTAAAAAGTATATAGATTTATATGATAATACAGACATAGGGAATAATATGAAAGCACAATGATTGAAAACCGAGATGATACATATGATAACTATATTAGAGGCCTTAGTCTTAGGTCTCCAAGGTATAGCATAGTACTGACCATGTCCTCTCCAAGACTGAGCAACCCTACATCCTCTACCACAAGCTCCCTAATCTCTACTTCAGGCACTTTTAGTAATACCCTTACCACCCTATGAACCACCTCTAACAACAGAAATAGAAGTAGGACAAAGCTAAAGCTAAGAAACCTACTAGGCAACACCATACACTTATTGCAGATTGTTCTTTACTATATGACCAATCTACTTACATATATAACAAGATCTTCCATCATCCATAACCAAAAGGGCTTAGAAGAATTAAAGCAATCTTGCTATCCTGCAGAACAAAGATTGGAGCCTCTACTAGCATGACTTGATTCTTTACTACTTAACACTACAGAAACCATATACCTACTATCTGAACCCTATAAAGCTATATATACTAGTCTACCATAATAACCATGAGAAGTCCTACCTGAGAAATCCCTATCACGGGATACATATCCATTGAACTCACCTTATTGATAGATCTTCTTAGAACCACTACCATTCTAGGTATCCCAACTTATAAACATGAGCATCTTGGAATGCTCAATTCTACTTTGAAAAGAAGCTCCTGGTACCACGATCTGAGTTGTAGGCAACTGATAATAACTTCCCAGTCTCTTCACAAACTTCTTAATCCTCGTTGACTCAGTGAAGTTATTGCTGAGTATTTGGACAATGTATGAAAGTTTGCCTTATACTTGGCAATAGTCATGGAGCCCTGCTCCAAGTGATCAAACTCATATCTCATCTAAACCTTCAAATGGCTAGGCATGAACCTCTTCAACAAAGCCATAGAAAACCGAGTCTGTGTCATTGTAATTGAATCCAATAGTTTGCAGCTAAAAAGAGACCTCGACCATTATCTAGCCATATCATCAAACTAATAAGTAGTATAAGTAACTCCATAACACTTTAGAGATCTGAGGTTGTGCAACCTCTCTTGACAGTTAAGAAGGAACACATAGACGTCCTCTCCAATGGCACAACTAAAAATAGGAGGATCTAACCAAATAAATCTCTCAAGCCATGTCTGATCCCCAGAAGACATCACAAGAGTTAAAGTAATAGGAGGAATAGTGACCATAGTAGGGAATGAAACAACATGAGGGTGTACCATAGAAGATGGTTGCACCGCTGATGCCAGAATACCATAAGTAGAAGCCAGTCCTGGTACTAAATACCTCCTAATGTCTAAGAAATACAACATACTCAAAGGTACACCAGCCTATAGAGCACCATCTAGGAGATTTTAACAAATAAATCAATAAATCTTGTAATACTTACGGTAATAGATTAACCTTTTGGTACCTGATCTAGCCCAATATTCTTTCCTAATAATCCTAATCATACTTAACCTCAGGCATGGTATAGGTAGCCCCATCATATCCTCTTATTGGTGAAAATCTTTGCGCTCATTCTTTACCTTTTGGCCGGTCACGACCCTAACCTCACCCTCTAACTGGGGTCCTAATAAAGGGTGTTGGCTTAGCATCCCTGGTATCTCTAGACCTAGTCCTCACCTTATACATATAAAAGAATGGAATACATGTTTAGACTATAGGGTATGAATAACCCGCATCATAAGGAATCAAATTTGAGAAGTTTTTCCTAATGACATCTCATAGTCACTAAAATTAGATATAGACATCAACGTGAGGATCTGCAAGACTTTACTTGACATCCTCCTACTATATTTATGAGACCGATAAACCTAGCACTCTAATACCTATTTTTCACTACCCAAAAGTTTAGGTTAGGATGGCACCATCCTCGACCCCACCTTGGTAGGTAACCCAAAAATCCACAACAGGTAAGAAATATGATTAGAGAAAAAATAAAATGATATGGGACATCTAAAACAAAGTCAGGCCATAATACTCAAATTCTAAAGTACGAACAAAATACAGCAAAATCCCAATAATTGGTATCGTGGGTACAAGAGCCTCTAATTAAGTTTAAAAACATTCAAATACAATTAAAGACATAAATGATGGATGGAAGTTGGAATAAGTCTATTAATGAAGAGCTCATCAAGTCCTCCAAATGATTAGCTACCACTGCACAAATCAGCTACCACGGCTCATATTGGCAGTTAGATCTGCACCAACAAGGCATTGTAGGGATGTGTACTATCTCTTTATACAAAGTAGGTATAATTGGAAAACTAAGCAAAGAAGAAAATAATATTGATAAAATATATTATGAGCACATCAACTTGCATGAAAAAAATCCCAAATGGTAGCTCACACTGTCTCCATTAAAAGTTCTAAGATATAAAGAGAATAAAGGAAACTAACTACACAACAATAACACATGAACGAATGGCACTACAATGTAAACAACACAATGCAATAATAATATGATCATGATGAAATAATTCATCGCCTGGCTTTTTATATACACCTTTCGAGCCTCCGTATTTCAAAATAAGACCCATGGGAGGTTTACAACCTGTATACATTCATATTCTAAATCTTATATCTCAAATCACTTCTCTGACTAGTGTTCATGGATCAATGTTTTTGTAAAACATCTCATGCACCTCTCTGCCTATTGTTCACATATCAAGGGTTTTATAAAATATTTCTCACTGATATCAATATCTTATGAAGTGTATATATCAAATGAGAATGAATGCTCACAACTAACAAATATGAAGATAATGATCAACTGCGCGATGTAAGTCAACTAAAAATCAATTAAAATGTCAATATTTCATAAACATAAGCCCTTTCTAGACATCACCAAGATAAGTAGTTATTTAAGACATCAAGATATCATTTCAAAATCTCCACTATCAAGTATTACTATAATCATAAAGACAATTAATTCTCAAAGATGGTATATAATATCTATTTAATCCCATCCATGGGCATCACAATAGTGAACATGACATTTAATGCACAAATATCAACAATGTTTTCAAATACCCCCACCCCCACTCCGTCGAGAATATGTAATATAAATATTTTTTTAATTCAATAATAATATGCGAATAAGTCATGCCTCCTCCCCCACGAGCACACGATAAATTTAATAATCTTAAAATATGATTCCCATGGCTAATTTTTCAACCCCTAGCATACTTTATATATTCATTTACTACCTAGCCCAATCTGAAGAAAGTTAAGCCATAACCTACCTCCAAGTATTGAATCCCCAAAAAAATATGATTTTTTCACTTCACAAATGGTTCAACACAAGTTAAAACTATTGAAAACATCATCTATGCACTAAAAGAAAGCTAATGATACCCATATTGAATATATTTGAAATGTGTCAAAAATAGGTTCGAAAATAGGTTTGAAAGTAAATGGGGTAACACAGAGATTTCATTTAAGAAACATGTTTCTCAATGTTATTGCAGTATACATTTGACAACCCTTATGAAAATGACTTTAAAATGAGCCTCAAATCAAATAAACCCCATTTTAATGCTTTTCCAACAAAAAAACCTAACATTCAATTCAAAATTAAGGTTTTGAAGCTTATTAAAGAAAAAAGTGAATCAAAATTAATGGTAGTGAGAGTTTGGAGATTATCACATATCAATTGGCAAACAAAACATTAAGAATTGCCCTTTTCCAAAGCTTCAAGGTCTAAAAATGGTGAATAATCGCAAAAATAGAGTATTTATACTATTCTATAAACAACATTTTGCTATCGTAGCCCAAGCATCAAGACCATCAAGGTCAGTATTGACTTGGATGAATAATTGGCCATCCTATTCATGGACTGGCCTTCATGTTTACAGAGGCCAATAACCCAGTCTTTCACATTCATAATAGCTTGGTCGCATTAGTAATGAAGGAAATACCTATCCCAATTTCACTTATTCTTCACATTCATAGTTTCTCTTTGGTGATGGTGATAAAGGATAGTTTCCCTCTCTACATTCATTGGCTGGGGCCTGTAATCATGAGGAAGGAGTTTTGCACTAGCTAGTTTTATATGTTTAAAATTCTCTCCTAACGGGCCCTCAAGATTCATTTGGGATCCCACATAAATATACCATATATACTACTAGGAGATTTTCAAAATTTTGAACTAAATAGAAACATCAAATTTTTTAAAAGAGGTTGTTTACAACAAATTAAATCACCATTAAGAACTTGAATCATAAAATGTCAACTAAAGTTAGACTAGTGACTTTTAAAGCCTCTAAGAGTCTCAAACATTCTAAAGTCATTTTCGAATGCATTGGATACTATGCCAACCATTCCCACTACTAATCAATAAAGAGAAAGGGTAAAATGGTTTAAAATTTTTTTTAAAAATTCACACATCAAATTGTTCCAACTTATGAATGTTTCACAACTCATATACTATCACAATCTCATTAATCAACCTTAACAACACATTCCTAGGTTAACATATTTTTTGAAGTGCCTCATTTTTTTCAAAAATAGTGTTTCTTAGTAGTACCTATACCATTAATAAGGATGCATGCTCATAACCAATTCAATATCATGTAGTGAATAAACTCAATAATGGTATATAGAGGATCAAGTCACATGAAATATCAGTAGATAATGATACAAACCATCTCACTGAAACACATTCATAGAGAGTCATATGAGAAATTAATAATATCAATTCAAGAACCTACATAGACATCAAAACAATAATAAAAGATAATAATATTAAAATAAGACCAATACCAGCCTCACACAAGCATCTCAATGTAAATTATCTATCGTGCCAATAAAAAGGTTCAGATAATCCCCCACATGAGCTACATGATAAAATAATGATCTCAAAAAGTAAATCTCACTATGAAGTTCCCTATTATACATGAATGATTAACTACCTACCTTAGTCTAAATAAATTTTATCCATAACCTACCTCAAAATATAAAACACGAGCTTGGACCCTTAAAATAAATTCTTTCCTTTTTGTGCGACCTCCAACAAACCTTATCTATTAAAAATGTAATCTACAAATCAATAGGAGTCTAATGATACATGTGTTTTTTACTTTCATTTCGGGTCCAAAATCACTTTGAAAATTAACCCCAAAATAAAAGGGATAAGCTAGAAGTTTTATTAACTAATCATGTTACACATATTTTAAGAGTTCCAAATATAAAAACCTGTCAAAAAATAAGTAGAAATTAAGCTTTAAATCACTAAAAAAAATAATTTCTCACTTCACCAGGTAAACCCTAATATAACAAGTTTAAAATCCATGTTTTGATGGTGTTTAAGAAATATAATCAATGGCTAATGTTAGAAAGTTGGTTTAGAAGTTTGCCCAAACAAGTTTGAAGAATAGTCCCTTTGAAATCACTTATCCTATGGTCTCAAGGTCCAAAAATAATAAAAATAGAGTTGGAATTGTCACAAGAAGGTTTTAATGCTATTTTATGAATATTGACTCAAGAACAAGGTCAACACCTCAGGTTAGCAAATACTATAGATCCAAAACTACCGTGAATGCAGTGGTTTAGTCATCTAGAGAAAGGACAAAACTCGACCTGCTCCTTGGTTACTCTATATGAATGTGGTTCCCCCTTTGCAATTGTAACGGAAAATATATTTATTCTACCTGAACACGATAATAGGACCATAAACAAAAAGAAGAACAGAGAGTTGTACCAGCATAAAATTAAGATGTCCTAAAATGTACAACAAGAAAATTTGAACCAAACCGAATACCTAATCCCAAGACTCATCTATCATAATTAAAAGAACGACTCTATAAAAAAACCGAAATAACTACAAAACTATTGACAAAAAAACAAAACAGAAGTAAGATATGTCTTTACTAGAAGAACCCTAAACCAAGGATCTCACCAGAACTTTGAAATGCCTTCAAAATGCTCAATCACTATCTATAGGGCTACTCAAAATAGGATATGCATATAAGAATAAGAACTCTAGGAGTGTGTATGATCCACTTGTACTTAGTAGGAATCATAGGCCAACTAAGCTCAAACAACATATTATATCAAATGAGGAATATAAAAGTAACTTGACAAGCAAAAAATTTCAGTAATTCAATATCAAACAATATTACAATTATCTCAATCACAACATTATTTATAAAAGAATGCAATGCAATACAATGATATACAATGGTCAATACCTATCTATACACCCTTCGAGTATGAATAGCTTCTAGGATAGGACTCATGAGGGACCCGCGAGTTTCATATACAAATCAATTCCCATCCATATATCAATGTGCTAAAGTCAAACTAGAACTAAAATTAGTAATAATTACCCTTCTCGAACTGGGACTAAATTTTTTATTTCATTTATATTACTTCTTTTAGAAATTAAATCATTTATTATTTCCATGAAACATGAGATGTATGAATATGAATAAACATGAAATAAAGGGAAACTAGATGCAACGGTATATCCAAAATATCAAAGCCATAATGATTTCATAAATAGAAGTTGTGAGCCTCAATATCAAATCAACGATTCAAGTCAAGTACCATCATATCAATATTAGCTTCTAATCGGTCCTCACAATGTTAATCCATTATATTTTGAACTCAAAATCAATAAATTATCCATCTCATACTATGATTTACATAATAATCCTCACCCAAGTAAAGTCTAAGGAAATATAAGTCACAACCTACCTTAAAGTAGAATCGCAAGTTCCACAACCCAAAAACTTAAGTCATGATCACACTTACCAAACGCAAGGTAAACCAATCACCATATACCAAAACAACGAGTAACTGGATATAGAGAATAAAAAGAACAAAACAATGAAATAGTTAGGCAAGTATAAACAATCACAAGGGACCATATAATAAACTAAGAAAGGAAGAGATCAAAATATACAAAATACATCCTAAAAATTTAGTATCTATTAGTATAAAAGATGCTAGATATATATGGAGTACTACACATGTATTGATTGTCTTTGAGTAATCAAAATAAAGACAAACCAAAAATAGAGGGAAGTGATACAACTCCAAGCATCGTAATCGCACCCTAAATCTCTAGTCCAAGAAACTCTACCTAAGATAGTGTCAATAGCGAGAACTCGTACTAGGATCTACGTCAGGGAAAAAGATACAAAAGTGTAGTATGAGTACCAAAATATGTTGTACCTAATAGGAATCATAGGCCTCAGCATAAAAATAGATAAATATAATAAAGTGCACATAAGGTAAGTTAGGCATAACAAGACTAAATAGAATATGGATAGGAATTATGTAAGTGATAAAAATAATAATGATCCTAAGATACATAATATAATCTAACTACAACCCAATCAGACCACTATAATATAATCTAACTACAACCCAGTCAGACCACTATAAGCCTAGAAGGCACAAATTATAGATAACAGTACAACAACCATTCAAATAAAATAGATGATAATGGTGAAGTATTCTTTTGTATTACCATTGCTCGGACTTCATTGAACCTCTCGGGTGGCAATCACATTATGTTTATTCTATAGGTACCCAAACTCAACCATGAATTTCATATGAGAATTCCTTTTATGTATAACAAGTGCCTAGACTCGATCAATGCTTGAATAGTAGATTCCCAAATGTGACTGGGCTTTCAATATTCTATTTTCCATTTTTAGAAGCCCAACCAGCCAAGTAAAACATATCTATTTCCTTATTACACTCACTGACTATATTTTAAGTTATGATACATAATAGGTGTGTGCCAGATTATCAAGTGAAATTATTAGTAAGAAACAAATGTATAATAGACAAGTCCACAAGTTTCTCTTATTAAAAGTCCTTGAACATATTTTATTTTAAGGTAAAAGACATCAAAACAACCCTAAACTATACTCCAAAAGTCGATGTCACATTCAAAATATTGGGATGATATATTACACACCTATACAATATAAAAGTGAATTTATTTACCCCTTACGACACTCATGCCCAAATGCTTTGCATATTATTAAAAGGAGAGCATTCAAACATTTAAAACTTTTAAAAAAACATTAAAGGTTATTAAAATAATTCCCCCAATCATAATAATCTCACCCCCATCCAACCCAGCCAAGTTTCTTTCTAGTTGAAGAACCCTAAATTCCAAAACACAAAATAGGTCACCCAAATCAAAATTCAAGCTCATTTCTTTGAATAATTAGTAAGTAAACCATTTTGCTAGTTTGATTACTTACTCTATTATAAGAAAGTACCGCTATTTCATGTGCCATGATTGTATGGCACTTTCAAAGCTTAAAACAAGAAAATTATGCAAGTACTTATGTCTTTTTCTTAGATGTAATATGTTTGTATGAAAGAAAGAAAGAATGCTACCTATTACCCCTACCTATGGGCTGTATATAGCACCTACGAGCCCTTACATAGTTACCTACGAGCCCGCACATATGCTTCAAAAGTAGGATCATGAAGAGTTTTGCAAGTTGTTATGTCTTTTGAGTCCTACGAAGCATACCTACGAGGTGTAGCTAGTACGTACAACCCTATAGCTACCCATGGTAGGTAGAAGTTTTGAAAGATAAAATCCTTCTTATTCGGACTAACTTACCTACGATGCTTAGGCACTACCTACGACCCGTAAGTGAAGTCATATTGGCGACAATTCTTATTTCCTACTTTGTATAGGATAGATTTTTTAGGGTTCCTAATGTATCTATAAATACTCTTCAGATGTTTCATTTTTAGTTTATGCACTCTATACACTTATTACATTATTTTGAGTTCTAAGATACACTTTTAATCTTGGAATTCTTGTTCTTGGTTTTTAGGGTTTGAAATAATCTGATATTTTGGTTTTCATTCTTAATTATTAGTGTGATCATCCATAGCTTTCAATTATGAATTCTATGTGTGTTCATACAATTATGAAAAGCTAAACCCCATAACTAGGGTTGTGAAAACCCTGATGGATTAACAAAGTAAGGAATGTGCAAAGTCATTCTTAATTACGGTCCATGCATGTATTGTGGTTTTCTTTACTTTTATTGCTTTCTTAACAGTTGTAATCATTAGAAACTCACCTATATTGGATAATAACTCAAGAGAGAGAGGTATAAATTGGTAAAAGGAAATCACAACAGTAATTTAAAGCTACCAACCTTTATCTAATTAACTTAAGACTGAGAGGACATAGTTAATATGGAATCCAGAATAAGGGTTAGTAATGCGACACTTTGAGATCAAGGGGATATGACTGAAATTCATCCAAATCAAAGTTGAGTGGTTGTGAGGTGATACACAACTTGTTAGTTTTGTATGCAAAGCACTGAGATAGTTGGCGAGCACGATAAGTCTGTAGAGTTAAGAAGTTACGGGAACGCAATCCTAGAGATCATATCATACTGATAACAAACCTATTTTCTTGTATTTTTACTATTACTTTTGTTCTTATCAAACCCCCCATTTATTTTTTGCACTTTCTATCTACATCAGCATTCTCGTGATAGATTTTCATTCTATATCCTATACGATCAACCCCAACCTTATTGGATTCTATATTTAACAAGTGAATTCATTATACTTTTTAGGAGGTGTAATTTAGTAACATCAAATTTTTGGCGTCGTTGTAGAGGAATATGATTATGGATTGAATAATTGAGTTTGTTGAAGTTATTGGTTTTTGATTTTCTATTTGTTTTTGTGTACACACCGGTGTATGCTCGCTACTCAAAGTCAAATCTATCCCCTAATTCTACTTGATTAGTTGAGAAAATCATATGAAAGTATCATAAGATAGAGAGGTAAGAAAAGTATGAGCATGAAGAGGTTCATGATGATCCCGCTACATTGAATCGGTCATCTCTATATGGTATTTAGGAAATGGCTAAGCAAACTACTGCTCGATTAATAGCTGAATAAAATATGAGGTTATCATTACTCGATGTGCTTAGGAAAAGACCAGACAACAGAAAGAAAAAGATTATCGAGCGCACTCAACAAGGACAGAGCTAGAAGGAACAAAGTTCAACTACCGCTAGTTCATCAATACTTGAAAGTTTATGATCATCCAATAGAAGATCTATAGTATGTTAAAGTATTTGAGAAAGGTGCTATTATTCCTCCAAAATCACCCCAAAGAATGAAATTTCACATTAAGAGTGCAATAATTTAGTTGCTTAATTTGAAGGGTATGTTTGATGGCCTGCCTACTGATGATGCAAATATACACATTAAGAACTTTGTGGGGATTTTCACTTTGTACAATCTACCAAGGATGAGTCAGGAAGCTTTGAGTCTCAAGTTGTTCCCATTCTCTCTTACAGGTGAAGCAAGGTTATGGTTAGGAGATTGCCTCATGTGTCTATTACCACTTGGAAAGACTTGAAGATACCTTTCTTGGATTAATTTCTTCCACCTTATAGAATGTTATAGTTGAAATAAGATTTATAATTTTAGATAGTTATATTTAGAGGCACCCTATGAGGCGTGGTTGAGGCTCAAGAATAAGCTGATGAATATTTCAAATTATAGAATCACGAGTAGGAACTTACTGAAGATATTCTACATAGTTTTAAATATCAATACCAAGGTTGTGGCCGACACTATTACAGGAAAAGCTTTCATGAGTCTGTGATGGGATCAAGTTGTAGAGTTATTATCCCAGATCATTAAAACCAACCGAGGGTTAAATACTTAAGAAGCAGATAGTGGACCAATACTTATGCTATTGGTGCTTCCAGTGAGCAAGGAACCCTAGATTAGATATTGGCTCAATAGGTAGCATAGTTGAGGACTGAGATCGGGTTGCTTACTAAGTAATTTGCAGCCATAGAAGAAAAAAAGGCAAATTTTATGGGAGCTCAAGGTAAATCTCTTAGGCATGAAGAATCTTATTAGGAAAAAAGGTTGAAGTTCTTGGATAGAGATATGGAAGATTTTTTAGCCAAGGGCCAAGGGCCTAATCAAGACACTTAGAACTTGAGGTAGAGGAATCAAGTTGGAACTATAATGGAGACGGGTATAAGGATAGGAGCAAAGAGTAATATAGTGACCTGAGGAGAAAGGATGATTAAAAAGAGAAAACTGGTTTATATGTTCCGCTAGGGAATCGTGATGCGGACTCTAGGATGAAAGCATTTCTTTCTAAGTCGATGAAGGGTTCAAAGAGCCAAAAGAGTTACCTTAAGAAGATTAAGGCAGACATATTAGGATTGACCAGAAAGTAGAGTCGTAAGTTACCATGATTAAGCTCATGAGAAATGGTTTGGTCAAATTTTGGCTATATTGAATCAGCATCAATTGGGCATTGTTCTAAGAAGTAACATTCAAAATTCGAAGAATGACAATTACTGCCTATCCATTACCACTCATAGTGGTATGGCTACTATTGATCCACCTATGTCTGTAGTTGATGAGATAAGGGATAATACTATTGATGTTAATGATGTACCCGAGGCTGAAACTGAGAAGTTGGTAAATAATTTTGAAATGACTCAGAAATCAATGGGTATAGATAAATGAGTTAATAATAATAAAGGAAAGGGTAAGTAGTTCACACTACCACTGAAGCCCATTTACCGACCTCCTCCACCTCTTTCCTAATTAGTTAAGTAGAAAGCCGAAGAAGGAAAGTATAAAAAGTTTATTGTTATGCTAAAGGATTTTACTATGAACATCTCTCTTATTAATTCCCTAGAGTAGATATATAGCTATGATAAATTTATAAAGAATTTGGAGACAAAGAAAAGAATGGTCAGTTATGAGGATATGGGTGGCTTACACCATTGTAGTGTGATTACATCTCGATCTGTAGTGCAAGAGAAAGGCGACCCCAGAGCATACACTGTTCCTTATACTATTGGGTCATGTAGATTTTCCAAGTCTTTGTGTGACTTGGGTGTAAGTATTAACTTGATACCGCAGATAGTGTTTAAATATTTAGGCTTAAAACTTCAAAAAATCATGACAGTAAGGTAGTTGATGGAAAATTATACAGTTAAGAATCATATGGGCATATCGTTTGATGTTTGGTCAAGGTGAAAAACTTCATTTTTTTGACCAAAATTGTTGCCTTGGATTATGTGTTTGATTTTGAAATGCCTATAATTTTGGGGAGGCTACTTTTTGATGGGTAGAGCATTGGAGGATTTAAAAAGAGGTGAGCTAAAGTTCATGTTGAATAAAAAAGAAGTCACATTCAATGTTCGCAGAACTATGAAGCATCCAACTAACATAAGGGTGGTTTTGGTAATAAATAGTGTTGATGAAAGTGGAGGCCAACCTATGGATAGATTAATGAAATCTAACTAACCAAGGTCCCTATGTTATGCTGTGATGTTAAATCAAGCACTGCTTGGGAGGAATTTCGAGGTGTCTTATTATTTCTGCATTAATGATAATTTGTGTTATTTGTGATTAACTTCAGATCTATGTACCTAAGGTTCCACAAATATATTCCTAACTCTCTTGATTTATGATGGCTAAATTCATTCGAGACAATTAATGCTTATTTGATGGGGTAGGCTAAATTGTACGCCTAGATATCCTCTTGGGATTTTTTTGGCATGTCTCTTTTTCCTGGAGTGTGTTATCATAGTAGAGCTGACATGTTTAGGTATTGTGTTGTTTTGTGATATCTGTTATGTGTTGTCTATGTTTAATTAGAAGAAAAATAAGGAACCTAAGTGCTGTTGACATGATTTTTTTTTGTGTTTTTTTAGTGTTTGAAAAAGATGATACCCCTCCAAAAATTATTTTCAACAACATTTGTAAATATATATGTGTGACTATTGTTTGAATCTTGTTATGGAATTAGTATTAGGGACCAAATAATCAAAGCTTATCATTGCATGAACTAGATAGGTATTAACTGATAATATAACCCTGTACCATGTGTTTGTGAGGCATTTACTTAGTTCATTTTGCCCATTTAACCCAGAACTTTCCCAGTTGGTCTTGCCTAGGTTAAAGAATAGTTGGCTAGGATATTATCATGGGCCATAATTGAGTAAGTTCACTCTTAGCCCTAGTCCCTCCTTAGATATTGTGCACCTCAACTCAGGCAAATTGCCTTAGTTGAAAGTGGCTTTAATAGTGGTGCGTGGTTAAAAATAGGTATGTAGAACGTGTTGAATAGAAGAAAAATAAAGTTGTATTATTTGTGGTAGAAAAAGAATACAAAAGATGATAAAAATGATGAAAAAGTGAAAATAAAAAAGAAGAGAAGTGAATAAATAAAAAGAATGAAGGAAACCACACCCAATCTAATTAAGCAATAAAAGAGTAAAATGGAGAATAAAAGAAGAATGGTTGAGAATTGAAACCAATAACATAAGTGTAGTGTCAAGGAGTGTAATTTACTATATCCCAAATGTACCATTCCTACCCCAAGCCTACATTACAAGTCTAAAAAAGTACTATAGTGATCCTAGTCTAAATGCCCTAAAAAACTAAGGTATAGAAAATAGAGGCAAGCCTATGGTATTTTATGCACTATCTAACCACTTTTGAGAGCGTGAGCGTCTTGATATCATCATTGCATTGACATGCATTATTATACTGTAATAGTTGGTACTTTTTTTTTGTGAAGGAACATGGGTTGTATTATTAATTGCTTAATTGTTTGGGTAGTGTAAACTGCATATATGCTTGGTTGTTTGTTGCTACTGTAATGAGATCCATTTATTCCTTTATGTCATACTATTATGCTACATGAATCCACATAGTAGCATTGAAAGTTGGGAATAAGAGTGGGTAAGGAATTTGAGCTAAATTGAGTTGATTATTGTAGGTCCCTTAAGTTTTTCTTAGTTAAGAATCGTGTGTTTCTGTTATGTGTTAGTTACCTAAGGACATGAAAATAATCTAAGTTGAGGGTGTTGATATACCATGGTTTTACGGAACTTTTGATGCTTAAAACAAGTAAATTATAAAATTACTTAGGTCATTTTGTTAGATATGTTGTGTTTTTGTATTGGTTTTATGGGAAAATAGATATTAGAGCAGAGAAGGAGAAAAACCAGATAAAAGAAAGAAAAAATGCTACCTACAAACCCTACCTATGGGTATGGGCTAGTAGGTATGATCCTGAAGTGTTCTGTAAGATTTTGTATTTTTTGAGTCCTACAAAGACTAACTGCGAGGCATATATAGTTCCTATGACCTAGTGGTACCCTTAATAGGTAGAAGTTTTGAATGCTGAAGATCTCTTTGATTCCTATGAACCTACCTACAAACTATAGGTACTACTTACAGCTCGTAAGTGGGGTCGTAGGATGGTGGGGACTCTGATTTCCTACTTTACTTAGGATAGTTTTTTAGGATTTCTGATATATCTATAAATACTCATTGGATGTTTTATTATTAGTTTATGCATGCTGTACAATTATGACATTATTGTTAGTTCTAAGATACAATTTTGATCTTAGAATTCTTTTTCTTGGTTTTTAGGTTTTTATATTAATTTGAGATTTCGGTTTTCATTCTTGACTATCTGTGAGATCATTCATATACTTTAAGTTATGAGTTCTACATGTGTTCTTACAAACATGAATAGTTAAATCCCATAACTAGGGTTGTGGGATCCTTGGATGGATTAACAAAGTAGATAAAGTACAAAGCTATTCTTGATTGGTGTTATTGCATGTATTGTATGTATTATTGTTTTCTTTGCTTTGTTTCTAACTTAACGATTGCAAACGTTAGGAACTCTCCTGTATTAGATACTAACTCAAGGGAGATGTAGAGATTGGTAAAAATAGATCCCAATAGTAATTTAAAGCTACTAACCTTCATCTAATTAAATTGAGATAGAGAGGATATAGTTAATCTATGATCCAAGACAATGGTTAGTTATGCGACACTGTGAGATCAATAGAAAATGAGTGAAATTCACCCAAACCAAGGCCGAGAGATGGTTAGGTGATACATAATTTATTAGATTCTACATGTAAGGAACTTAGATAGTTGACAGTCACGATAAGTCTTCAGACTTAAGAAGTTACGAGAAACACAACCCTAATGATCGTCTTATACTAATAACAACACTATTTGATAGCATTGTTACTATTACTGTTGTTCTTACAAAACTCCCCTATTTACTTTCTGCACCTTATAGCAACATCAGTACTCTTGTGATAGATTTTAATCTTATTGTAACACCCCAACTTAGAAAGGAGTCCCACATCAGCAAAACATAGAAGGGATGCTGGGTATATAAGTAAGAAAGTCTTACTCACTAGTGACGCATTTTAAAGACGTGTGGGCCTGGGCCCAGAGCGAAGAATATCACTAGTGGGTTGGGCAGAGACAAGGGTCTCTTGGGCTACCATGGTTTAGGATACCCATTGCGTCTTGGGCCTCGGCTCAGGTCATAAAAAATGGTATCAAAGCCGTTCATATGTCGTCCCTATCGATGTGGGCCAGAGTTCAAAATGAGTGTAGGCAAATCCTAGTAAGGAGGGGCAAACCTCAATCCTGATTCTAGGCAAATCCTATTTGGTGGGGTAAACCTCAGCGAGGATACTGAGTCCGTAAGGGGGTGTATATAACACCCCAACCTAGGAAGGAGTCCAACATCGACAAAACACAAGAGGGGTGCTGGGTATATAAGTGAGAAAGCCTAACTCACTAGTGATGCATTTTAAAGTCGTGTGGGCCTAGGCCCAGAGTGGACAATATCACTAGTGGGTTGGGTAGAGACAGGGGTATCTCAGGCTTGTATGGTTTGGGATGCCCTTCGTGGCAAGGACCTCGGCTCGGGTCGTGACAGAATATGTTTGTAACACCCTAATTCTAGTAATCGAAATGCTACATAGTGCCCATGACCCCGAAGGACCACAAGCTAACCCATGACTGATATTTGTACCTGTACACTATATAATATAGGGCATAAATGCGAAATACATAATACTGTAAGGCCATAAGGTTCAATACTGAATGAAACATAATATCTGAAAGGGGTATCACAATACCAAAATAACTAAAAATATAAAAGTCTAAATCTGAAGATACTGTAATCGTTTGAAAGCCTCTAACTGTCTGAATAAGGAGTTGAATGGGATATGTCCCCAACTAACTCTGTCAAGAAAACTAAAATGAAATAATAACATAAAATTGAGTACTGAAATGACAAGCCAAAATATGTCCTCGCATGATGAGGACTCACCACTGACACTAAAAGATGGAACTGGTCAACTACTTCTGCTTCGAAGCTCGTGCCTCTAAACCTATGGTGTAACATAAGAGAAAGTACCATAGTACAAATGCGTTAGTACAACTGAATGTACTGATTATACAAGTGAGGTAGACTATATGCAAAGGTTTCATATACATGAACTATACTAACTAACTAATATGAATGTGAGAATACATACATGATTACGAGATTGAAACTGTCATAACATGATACTAATAACTGACAACATAAGTGACTGTAACTGAGAGTCTGATGCTGGTGGAACTAACTGAGTTCCGTACTTTAACTGAGTTGATTGTATCTGACAGTCTTGATATTTTGATGAACTATCTGAATTCTTTTACTAAAACTGATACTGAAACTATAACTATGGGAGAATTCATCTAACCAACATGCCCCGAATATGCTTTAATAGCTAAATCGGGGTCCAATCTGTACCCTGATTGGAAGGGTACCAATACTGTGCCACGGGTAAAGACAATCTGTGAGTGACCCTCAAATATGGCAGTGTCCCATAAGAGAACAGCGAGTAACTTCCTCATCAACTCTAAAGTTAGTAGTGTTGATGTCTCAACCTATGCTGGCTACATAGTTCTGGAATGCAAGGATCTCTTCTAGGAATTCACCCTCAATCTGGTAGTGTGGATTCCCATCCTGGGGTTCACTCGATGCTAAATCCTACTACCATCTGAATTGACACTGAACATGAATACTAAGTTGAGTTACTAAGTTCCATTGGCCGACAAAATACTACTTACGACTGACTGAGTTCATGAGATTTTTGAGAATACTGAGTTACTACATTTTTCCTGAGTCACATGACTGAATGAGTTCTATGGAACACGGCTTGACTGTGGATGTCGTGAAAACATGACATGGCTCTAGGCACACAACTATATATTTCGGGTACAAGTACCCCCAGGACTCGATGGAAAGAAACTGACACACATGACTGACTTGTTCATAGGAATAGAGTACACAATTCACAATATCATAAGTAGGGGATTCAATACTACACATGGTTCTCAATATTTCATACGTGGGAGGTCATACATTTAACATGAAAGTACTTTCTTAACATCAACATCATGTTCACTATATATCACCACCACAATACATCAATAACATGGAATTCAAGTAGAATTATAAAGCATAGAGCATGGACTTGTTACTTGGTACTCTTAAGTCATGAAAACATGATTATTATTATTCTAGGCATTTCATCAAATACCTTGCATGCACAATTTAGGCATAGGTGAAACCATAAGATTTTACATCATGAACAACCAAGTTTTACATGTTTCAACTCACATGGTGTCATAGATTCATAATAACACATAAATATTCCAACTTGGAAATCATTAAACATCAACAACTTGATTATCAACATCCAACATTATATATATCATAAACAACTATTTTCATAGATTTCAACTTACATACTAACATAGCTTCATGAAAATATATAAAAATCCCAACTTAAAACCATACAACAACCATCAACATGAACATAATCATACCACAACAAAGTATTCACAATACATAATTTAAAACTTGATTCTTGAGCTCCATGGATGAAATGAATCCATGGATGAACACTACGCATACCGTAATTCTTGATTTTACGAAGATTGACGGAGAAAATTCTTGAATTTGGAGCCTCAATTGAAAACCCCTGTTATTGTTCTTGAGAGAAATTAGAGAAAAGGATTATATTTTTCTAAAAATGAGGCTTAATTCGGTGTTAAGGGGTATATATAAGGGTGGAAGATGACCAAAATACCCCTAAAGAAAAAGAGAAAGACGCAGTTGTCCCTCTATTGACTGTCTGATAGGCTGAAGTAAATTGATCATAAATTTTTACTTCGATGTTCAAATTTGATGAAATCAATTGAATTGGAAAGAGGACTCAAAGAGATTTCCATTTATATATAGCAGCTCTCACAATTAAATATATACAGGAAGTTATGATCGTTTGAAGTTGACCCTGAAATTCTAAAAATTTCTGGAGCTTGCTATAGAGCATGCGACGCATGCTAATCGCATGGTTCCACTATTTTGGACACCCAAATGTGCCTTTACGCTACTCCAAAAATTTTAAAACTTACCTAGGATGTAATCTTGACTTCTTCGATCACAACGCAACTTGAAAATCCTAAACACGGAGGCCGGGAAGGTTGTCAAATAAATCCCTAAAGTTTGGAGGCTTGAAATAGGCTAAGTGTTGGAATACTTGCCAAAATTTTCTAAGTGTTGAATCTTTTAAAGAGATTTAAGAGCTAAACGAGCTGAATTTCATACTTAGGATTTTATGGGGTATTATAATATCTCCCCCTTGGGAACATTCGTCTTCGAATATGACTGACTGAGAGAGAGGAAAAGATAAGACGCCGCGTATACAGATTATGTGCAACCGGCACATGATTAATGAACTAACATGAATGCTAAACTGAATATAGCATAACTAAACATAAATATCCAATGCATGACTAGCGAGCTGAATTCATGAATGCATGACTGATGTATGATTATTAAACTGAACTGATACATGAATGCATTTCTAAACTGACACATGGGCACATGAATGAATACGTAATCTAGTAGATACCAGGTTTGTAACAAAAACTTTAACATGAAAATGAGTAGGCTTAAGGAGAATCGTTACCTTGAGTAGAATCTAAATAAGCAAAAAAGAGATGAGGGTACTTGGTTTGTATGTCTGCTTTTTCTTCCCAAGTGGCTCCCTCAACGGACTGATTCCGCCAAAGAACTTTGGCTAGAGGGACTTCTTTATTCCTCTATCTACAAGTTTGATAGTCAAGGATTTCAACTGATATCTCCTCATAGGAAAGGATGTTCTGAACATCTAAGCTCTTAATGGGGACTACAACTGATGGGTCACCTATGCACTTCTTGAGCAAAGAGACATGGAAGACCGCATGAACTGCGACTAAATTTGAAGGCAGTTCAAGCTCATAAGCTACTTTGGCAAAGCGACTGAGAATCTTGAAGGGACCGATATAACGGGGACTGAGCTTTTCCTTTTTGCCGAATATCTTCACTCCCTTAATGGGAGAGATCTTTAGATAGACAAAGTCACCAATCTCAAACTCGAGATCCTTTCTACGAGTATCTGTATATGACTTCTGTTAGCTCTGAGCAGCCTAGAGTCTTTCTCTAATCAACTAAACTTTCTCTAAAACGTCCAATACTAAATCAAGCCCTATGACTGAGGCCTCACTAACTTCGAACCAACCAATAGGAGATTTCTATCTCCTACCATAGAGAGCTTCGAATGGAGCCATGTGAATACTGGAGTGATAACTATTGTTGTATGCAAACTCAATCAAAGGCAAGTGGTCATCCTACTTCCCTTAAAATCAATGGCACATGCCCTTAGCATATCTTTTAGAGTATGAATGGTCCTTTCTGCTTGACCATCTGTCTGAGGATGAAATGTTGTACTGAGATGGACTTGGGGTTTAAGCCCCTTTTGGAAAGCTTTCCAGAAGTGAGATGCAAAATGGGTACCCTTGTCAGAGATAATAGATAAAGGAATACCGTGTAACCTGACCAACTCTCTGATATAGAGTTTGGCATAATCCTCGGTTGAATATGAGGTGAGGACTAGAAGGAAATAAGCTGATTTGGTCATGTTGTCTACAATGACCCAAACTGAATCATGCTGATGATGAATACGAGGCAAATTCATCACGAAGTCCATGTTTACTTTTTCCCACTTCCAGGTAGGAATAATGAACTCTTGCATGGGACCACTAGGCTTCTGATTCTTTATCTTAACCTGCTGACATATGGAGAACTTATCCACAAACTCTACAATATATCTTTTCATCCCACTCCACCAATAGATCTCCCACAAGTCGGGATACATCTTAGTGGCCCCTGGATGAATAGAGTAGCATGTACCATGCGCTTCTGTAAGAATTTTCTGCCTCAAGTCATCTACACCTAGAACAAAAAGACGACCCTGACAACAAAGAACACTATCTCCCCCTTGGGAGAAAACCTCTACTTTATTATCCTTGACTGACTCATTCAACTTGACAAAGATGGAATCTCTATCTTACTTTTTCTTTACCTCAGAAACTAGAGATGCTTCTAAAAATGCTGGATACTAACACCACCTTCTAAAGAATCAACTAAGCAAACGCCTAGTCTGGCAAGATGATGGACTTCCTGAGCTAAATTTTTCTTACTATCCTCAACATGAGTAACACTACCCATAGACAGTTTACTGAGAGCGTTAACCACAACATTGGTTTTGCCTAAATGGTAAAGAAAACTCATGTCATAATCTTTCAAGAGCTCTAACCACCTTCTCTGACAAAGGTTGAGATCTTTTTGAGAAAGACATAGTGGAGGCTCTTATAATCTGTGAAGACATCTACATGAACTCCGTAGAGATAATGCCTCCAAATCTTCAGAAATATACTACGGCTGCTAACTCAAGATCATGAGTCGGATAATTCTCCTCATGAGGTTTTAACTGTCTGGAGGCGTAGGCTATGACCTTACCATGTTGCACAAGGAAACAACCCAAACCTACTCTAGATACATCACAATATACTACGAACCCATCGAAACCATCGGGAAGTGCTAAAACTGGAGCTGAGGTTAGTCGAGTCTTCAACTCCTAAAAACTCTTCTCGCATGAATCTGACCACTGGAACTTGACCTTTTTCAATGTCAATCTGGACATAGAGGTTGTAATAGAAGAAATTCCTTCAATAAATCATCTATAATAGCCAGCCAAACCCAAAAAACTCCAGATATCTGATGGAGAGACAGGACGAGGCCAGTGTCTTACCGCTTTGGTCTTTTGAGGATCTACTTTAATTCCATCACCCAAAATGATATGTCCAAGGAATTCTACTGACCTTAGCTAAAACTCACACTTACTAAATTTGGCGAATAGCTGATGATCTCTGAGAGTCTGAAGTAATGTTCTAAGATGGTCTACATGATCGCGCTCAGTGCGACAATAGACTAGAATATAATCTATAAGACTATGATGAACATGTCCAAGTACTGCTTGAACACACGGTTCATCAAGTTCATGAAAGCTGAAGGTGAATTGGTAACACCAAAGGATATAACTAGGAATTCAAAGTGACCATACTAAGTACGAAAAGCTATCTTCGGGATGTCATGTTCCCTAACTTGGAGATGATGATATCCATATCTGAGGTCTATCTTGGAGAAATAACGGGGACCGTAAAGTTGGTCGAACAAGTTATCAATTCTGGGAAGAGGATACTTGTTCTTGACCATAACTTTGTTGAGCTGACGATAATCTATGCACATTCTGAGAGAACTATCTTTCGTTCGTACGAATAAGACTGGTGCACCCCACGGGGACACACTGGTTGTGGTGAATCCCTTGTCTAAGAGATCTTTCAATTGATCCTTTAAATCTCTAAGCTCTGCTGGTGCCATTCTATATGGCGGAATAGATATAGGCTGAGTGTCTGGAAGAAGATCTATGCCTAAGTCTATTTCCGTTTCAGGAGAAATTCCTGGAAGATCTTCCAGAAAGACATCCAAATATTCATTCATGATAGGGACTGAAACAAGGCTAGGAATCTTCGTACTAGAGTCCTCGACATGAATGAAATGATAAATACATCCCTTATATATCATTTTCCTGGCCCAAAGGTAAGAAACAAGCTGACCCTGAAAGATGAAGTACTACCCTTCCATTCAAGGATGGGTTCATTCGGAAACTGGAACTAAACTATTATGTTTCTGCAGTCGACCATGGCATAGCATGAATGAAGACAATCTATGTTGAGAATGACATCGAAATTCACTATCTCTAATTCGACTAAATCTGCTGAGGTGAGCTTATGAAATATCATAATCAGACAGTTCGTATATACCCATCTGGCTATGATGGATTTACCCATTGGGGTAGAGACTGAGAATGGCTCTGCTAAAATCTCGGGACTGACTCTGAAATTGGCTACTATGTAAGGAGTGATAAAAGACAAAGAATCTCCTGGATCTAGTAAATCATAAACATTAAAGACATGTAATGTACCTGTAACCATATCAGGAGAATTTTCCTGATCCTATCGAGTCTGAAGAGCATAAAGATGATTTGGGTGCTGCTCACTAGTAGCACTGGAGGTGGCACCCTGCTGGTTTGGGTGACCTGACTGAGCTAAATAACAAAGATAACTCTGCTGACCTGACTGAGGACAATACTTGACCTTGTGGCATGGCTTTCCACAACCAAAACAAACATCGCTACCATCCCTGCTAACACCTTTATGGTTCTTACCACAAGTCTTACAAAGGAGATTGGTTCGGGCACTTCTAACACTGCCCTGTGCCTTAGAGCTTAGCGCTCTGTCCCTGTTTCTCTCTATGAACATAGGAGCTGGAGAACTAGCTGAAGAAGGAACAGGAGCTGATAATATAGGACGAAACTACGAACAGTTTCCTCATTCTGATTTGGGCTGTCTAAAATTAAAGCTAACTGTCCTAGCTTTCTTACTCTACTTCTCCCTCATCTTGATCTTATGCTCCTCGATCTGATGAGCATGAGTCATGAGTTTGGATATGGTCATGTCATTATTCAGCATAGCAGACATGCACTCATTCATCAAACTATCGTTCACTCCTAAAATAAACTTACTCATTCTACATCGGTTGTCTGCCACCATATGAGGAGCGTATCTGGCTAATTGAGTAAACTTTAGGGAATACTCTTTCACCATCATGCTTTCCTACCTGAGGTTGATAAACTCAAGAACTTTCGCCTCCCTCAGCTCTTGGTGAAAGAATCTATCTAAGAAAGTCGTGACAAATTCCTCCCACTCAATCGGACCTGTATCTCCTAACCTCTCGAACTTCCATTGTTTATACCAAGTATGAGCAACATCCTATAACTGGTATGTGGCTAACTAGACACTCTGACAATAAGTAACCCCCATGATATCTGTGACCTTCTAAACCTGGTCAATGAATTCCTGCGGATCCTCATTTGACTTAGACCATGTAAAGATTTGAGGATTCATTCGGGTGAAGTCCCGAATCTTGGCTGCAGCAGAGTTGGCCACTGGGTTAGCCTAAACGACAGTTGGACGCTCATTTTTATCAGTGACTAACTACGCAATAGCATTAAACGCAGCAAATGGGAAATATGCTCGCCCAAATGATTTTCGGGCTGAGGGGCTGTCTGATTCAAACTCTTTTTTTTGGGAGACATATTATGGAAATAGGAAAGAAAAAGATTAAACTGAAAGTTCAAATTGAGATTACATTCACTCGCACGACATGTATACTGACAGAGGGGAAACTGTTCCTAAAATATCTCATAGCTTCTTTCAAATGAATATGGCACGCAACACACCCTTGTAAAAAACTCTACTAGATACGGCTTTCAAACTTCCTAGGACACTGTTGAACCTTAGGCTGTGATACCAAGTTTATAAAGCCTCGATTCTAGTAATCAGAATGCTACATGGTGCCCATAACCCTAAAGGACCACAAGCTAACCTATAACAGATATCTGTACCAGTACACTACATAATATAGAGCATAAATGTGGAATACGTAATACTGTAAGGCCATAAGGTTCAATACTGAATGAAACATAATATCTAAAAGGGGTATCACAATAACAAAACAACAAAAAATACTGAAGTCTAAACCTGAAGATACTGTAATCATCTAAAAGCCTCTAGCTATTTGAATAAGGAGTTGAATGAGACATGTCCCCAACTAACTCCATCTAGAAAACTGAAATAAAATAATAAAATAGAATTGAGTACTGAAATGACAAGCCAAAATATATTCTCGCATGATGAGGACTCACAACTGACACTGAAAGCTGGAACTAGTCAACTACTACTGCTCCGAAGCTCGTGCCTCTGAACCTATGGTGTAACATAAGAGAAAGCACCATATCACAAATACGTCAGTACAACTGAATGTACTGAGTATATGAGTGAGGTAAGCTATATGCAAAGGGATCATATACATAAACAATACTAACTGACTAATATGAACGTGAGAATACATACTTGATTATAAGACTAAAACTGTCATAACATGATACTAATAACTGACAACATAAGTGATTGTAACTGAGAGTCTGATGCTGGTGGAAATAGCTGAGTTCCGTACTATAACTGAGTTGACTGTATCTGACAGTCCTGATATTCTGATGAACTATCTAAATTCTTTTACTGAGACTGATACTAAAACTGTAACTATGGGAGAATTCATCTAACCGACATGCCCCGAATGTGCTTCAATATCTAAATCGGGGTCCAATCTATACCCTGATTAGAAGGGTGCCAATACCATGCCACGGGTAAAGACAAGATCTGAGTGACCCTCAAATCTGGTATTCTTCCCATAAGAGAACGGCGGGTATCACCTCATCAACTCTAAAGTTAGTAGTCTTGATGTCTCAACCTGTGCTGGCTACAGAGTTCTGGAATGCAAGGATTGTTTCTAGGAATCTCACCCTCAATCTGGCAGTGTGCATTCCTATCCTGGGGTTCGCTCGGTGCTGAATCCTACGCCCCTCTAAATAGACACTGAACATGAATACTGAGTTGAGTTACTAAGTTTCGTTGACTAACGAAATACTAATTACGACTGATTGAGTTCATGAGATTTCTAAGAATACTAAAATACTGACTTTTTCCTAAGTCACATAACTGACTGAGTTCTATGGAACATGGCTTGACTATGGATATCGTGAAAACATGACATGGCTCTAGGCACACAGCTATATTTTTCAGGTACAGTACGCCCCAGAACTCGATGAAAAGAAATTGACACACATGACTGACTTGTCCATAGGAATAGAGTCCACAATTCACAATATCATAAGTAGGGGATTCAATACTACACATAGTTCTCAACATTTCATACGTGGGAGGGGATACATTTAACATGGAAGTACTTTCTTAACTTCAACATCATGTTCAATACATATCACCACCACAATATATCAATAACATGGAATTCATGTAGAATAATAAAGCATAGAGCATGGACTTGTTACTTGGTACTATTAAGTCATGAAAACATGATTATTATTATTCTAGGCATTTCATCGAACACCTTGCATGCACAATTTAGGCATAGCTGAAACTATATGAGTTTACATCATGAACAACCAAGTTTTATATGTTTTCAACTCGCATGGTGTCATAGATTCATAATAACACATAAAGATTCAAACTTAGGAATCATTCAACATCAACAACTTGATTATCAACATCCAACAATATAGATATCATAAACAACTAATTTCCTAGATTTCAACTTACATGCTAACATAGCTTCATGAAAATACATAAAATTCTCAACTTGAAACCATACAACAATCATCAACATGAACATAATTATACAACAATAAAGTATTCATAATACATAATTTAAAACTTGATTATTGAGATCCACGGATGAAAGGAATCCATCGATGAACACTATGCATACCGTAATTCTTGATTTTACGAAGATTGACGGAGAAAATTTTTGAATTTGGATCCTCAATTGAAAATATCACTTATTATTCTTGAGAGAAATTAGAGAAAAGGAGTATATTTTTTGAAAATGAGGCTTAATTCGGTGTTAAGGGGTATATATAGGGGTGGAAGATGACAAAATGCACCTAAAGAAAGAGAGAAAGACGCAGCTATCCCTCTGTTGACTTTCTGATAGTCTGAAGTAAATTGATCATAACTTTTTACTCCGATGTTCAAATTTGCTGAAATCAATTGCATTGGAAAGAGGACTCAAAGAGATTTCCATTTATATATATCAGCTCTCACAGTTAAATATATACAGGAAGTTATGATCATTTAAAGTTTACCCTAAAATACTAAAAATTTGGGCACACAAATATGCCCTTACGCTACTCCAAAAATTTCAAAACTTACCTGGGATGTACTCTTGACTTCTCCGATCGTAAATCAACTTGGAAATTTAAAAACGGAGGTCGGGAAGGTCTACAAATGAATCCCTGAAGTTCAGAGGCTTGAAATAGGGTAAGTGTTGGAATACTTGCCAAAATTTTCTAAGTGTTGAATCTTTTAAAGAGATTTAAGAGCTAAAGGAGCTGAATTTCGGACTTAGTATTTTATGGGGCATTACACTTATGTCCTGTGGGATTTCCCCAACTTTGTTATATTCTATACTTGACAAGTGACCATGTTATACATTTTAGGAGGTGTAATTTGGGCGACATCACTTTTTTCTTTTAAATTTTTTTAGTTCTTTCTTTGATTTTGGATTAAACTTTTCATAATTGAGCAGTGAAAAATAGTTACATTAATGGCTAGGATATGCTTGATTAGACATTTTAAGTAAGAAAAAGATTATGAGTTGGAAGAATTTTGATGCAATCTTGGATATATTTTGCCATTTGATAACTTTATGGACAAAAAGAAACACAGGTCGAAGATATTGGAGTTGTCCTTACAATGTGGTACATAAATTATTATTTAAACGTTGATCTTGAAGAGTATATACTAATTTAGTTACTTTCATTTTAGAGTGCTAGATCATACAATTTAAAATTGGAAAGGATGATGAGATTGATCCAAGATAAAAATATGTTATTCTGAAGCTTTTGGAAAGAATTGGTGTCACGATCCGAGACTAACCCCTAGTCGTAACACAGTACTTAAGGCCACAAGTGACCCTAAGATAACCCATGTACTAGCATAAGCTCCAAGGTACTGAAAGAATGTTGTAAGATACTTTGCAAAAAATCATTTAATAAATTATCTAAATACATCAAATTAATCACAAAGAAGTTTGAAACGTATTACAAAAAACATGACTAACTATTAACTTTCTGAAATCCTCTAAACATGATGATTTGATGGGATATGTCCCCAACTAACTCTAACTATTGAAATAACATAAGCTGAAATATGGGAAATCATGATAGATAATATAAATAGTCCTTTTTTGATCAGGACTCTCCAATGCTAAAGTTGAGTAGTAATTAAACTAACTAAGAGTGATCAGGGAACTCAGCATCCCACATATGTTATAAGACAAAATAGTGTGAAACAGAGTATGTGATCAGTACTTTGAATGTATTGGTACGTTAGATAGGGAAAACTAAATACATATAAGTACTGAGCATGATGGCATGAACATGAAACATAAATGTAACACTAAGTAAAAAATATGCTAAAATAATCAATAAAACAGAATAATTGATAAATTGGACACTTTATCATGCAAACCTAAGTTAATATGGTTTGAATACTAAACTAAGACTTTAGGAGCTAATATTTAAATGGCATGCCCCAATTTGAGCTAATCGGGGTCCAACCTGTAACTCCGGTTGGAAGGGTGTCAATACTTTGCCATAGGTACTAACACTGACGGTGTGGATCAATAAAGATGATGTCCCAAAGAACGAGGGTGTCACCCTAAACTAGTAGGTGCTCCTAAGAGAGTATCAACCCTAAGCTGGCAGGAAGACCTCTCAGAACCTACACTAGCTACGTAGTTCTGAAAATTAGGGACTGCTACTAAAGATCTCACCCTAAGCTGGCAGGAAAGCCTTTATACCTAAATGCACTCAATGCTAAGTTCTACTCTCAACTAAACAGACACAAAAACATAAACCAGTACATGCACTAATAGCTGATATGCTTAAATTTGGAAATCTAAAAATAATAGTGTATACATAATGTAAAGTAATCATGAACATGTTAAGTAATATATTTACCATGATATAATTTTGGTGAGTGATCATTGTGAAAATGTTATAAATTTCATGTATAAATATGGTCTGAAGATCTTGAAATCTAAAACATGCATGACTATCTAGGTATCGTGTGTTCATAATCCACAAGCATTGAAAAATGCAGTTAAATACGACAATTTTAAAGTAATGACATAATAAGGAATTTCATGACTTAAACTTAAGGATCCAACAATTTAATCATTTTAATGAATTTTCATGATTAGAGTATGGAGGAATACTTGAAATTATGAGGAAATACTATTTCATGATGGTTGAATTCAAGAATTACATGGAGGAAATCATGAAATTTATACTTTTCATGGAACCTTAGTTTATGGAATTCATAAAATTCATTAATATGAATCGTAATTTTGGGCATGAGGATGAAAGAAGATCCTCATTGAATACCTACATACCTGAGTTGCTTGAATTCTTGAAGGGAACTTGGATTTGAGACCTTGGAAGGGTTTTTAAATAAACCCCTTTCTTTGTTCTTGAGTATGAGAGAAGATTGAACATAGTTAACTAACTAAGAATGGGAAAATAACGCCTTTTTTAATATTTTAAGTCGTGGATTGGGTGTTTAAGAAGAAGAAAAGGACCAAAAAAAAACTTTTAACCTTAAGTAAGGTTGCATGATTTTACACTGCAACCTAGCATGGTGCCTATCGCAGAGACTAACCTCCATGACATGCTATGTATCAAGGAGACTAACCTCCATGACACATAAAAATGCAGAGTCATGCTACTTTTGTGGTCTAAAATCACCTCAAACCTCTTTTGAAAATTTTGAAACTCTCTTAGATGACCCTTTTAACATTCCTAATCCTATTCCAATTCAAAAATCATTGTTTTAAACTTAGAAATGCCAAAAATAGAATGTTTGAAATAATGAAGGTGTCAAAGTTCTCATAACACTTGAATGTATTATATAATAATTGTTTTGGGACATTAAACGCATGATGAATAGATGGAAACTTGTCTAGGATCTTGCGAGATATTAAAATTGGTTTTCTTGATCAAAGAGTTGAATCTTCAACAAGATTTAGAACTTATAGAGTTGATGACAAGCTTACTTCTATAACAACCCAATTTGTGGAGATAAATATAGATATGAACAAAATAGAGTTTCAGTTGGATAATTTTGAAGATGATTTGAACAAGATGAAGATAAATGAGAAAAAGTGGAAGATCAAGTTTGCTAAGTCCAATAAAATGGAGAAAACTCTTTGGATTACTCTCATTTGTGGTTGTATTGTAGGTGTTGTTGTTCTATATTAATACATGTACTTGAAAATAGATCTAAGAAGGTTGCCACAGTTTTTTTCCCATGTCTTAAGTGGTTGTAATTATTAATTTGTAATGAACCTTGACATTTTTTTGTGTAATCAAATGGTAAGACTTCCTTCGCTTGATGTGTCTCTTTTTGGGGTGCATAAACTTTATTTTTTTAAGTCAAATTTAATGTCACAAAGCTAATGCATAACTGTATAAGTATAACCAACAATTTATACCCAACATTAAATAAATAGTCACAGTTGCATAAGCACTACCAACCATTTAATACACCAAACATTAAATAAAAGAGGCAGTTACAATTGTATAATAGAGTGCTTTATTTATAGATCTACCAAATGCATTTACATATAATGGACAAGAAGGAACAACTAACAAAAGTATTGTAGTTATAACTTTTTCTGCCCAAATATTATCATAAAATGTAGTCAAAGCTGCCAAAACTACAAGTTATAGCTACCAATAAATTATCTTAAACACAATTGCTAACATCAGTAAACTACCAAGAAAATTATCTTAAGGACAGTGACAATGGTGTTTGTTTCTACTGCTTCTGACCTTGCCTCTAAGTTTTCCTTGCACTTTTGGAAGTCTACTCAGCATAAAAAAATGTACTTGAGTTAGGCTTAATACGGTTTCACCCACAGTCAGTAGGGCACTCTGGAGTGGAATGTTCTTCTTAAGAGGTTATGCTTCGGACTCATGACTATTAGTGTTGAGGGTCATCAGTACTAGTTAGTCCATTAGACAAAGATCACAAACATTGGTCTCCACCATTTGAGTACTTAGGTAGAACATGAGGGGGTATAGGTCACATGTCAATCCATGTAGATTTTCAGTGAGTCAACTTCATCCCCTCACGATTAGTTGTGATGTGATTAGATAGCTATGGCTTAGATAATTTTTAAGAGATTTTGTGTATTTTAGAGAGAAAAACATACTTAAAGGGGATAGGGGAATGTTAGATTTGGAATTTGAAATTTTTTTATGGTACATGCATCGAGTTGTCTCTATCATGGTTGAGTTGTTACTTAGTTGTTCTTTTGTCGATATGATATCAGTATACTTTAACATTTGGGTCTTATGTACTTTGGTTGATATTGGTTCAGTTAGAGGCTAGTTGGCTTTTAAAGATGAGTTAGTCGTTATTTAGGAAATGGAGTAAGGAAGTACACAAAAAAAGGATAGGTTGAGCAAAATCCCTTAGAACCATTGCTCACCCGTAAAAGTTATTTGTGGGACCTTATAGGGAATGTAAGCCCAGTGCCTCATCTTTTTTAGATTTTGGATTCTTTTTATACATCGACTTTAATGGACGAAATCCCTTTTAGTAGTGGATGTTATGATCACTCTTGTGGTCATTTTCTCTATTTTTGTACATTTTAAGTATTTTGTGTTTCCCCAAAGTGGAAACAAGACATTTGTGACATATCGAGCCTGCTGATTTGATTTTCAAGCAATTTGTTTGAATTTTAAACCTATCTCTTATTTTGGAGCATCTAAATTTGTGAAATAGGTCTTGAACTGAAACTTCTAGTAAATAGACTCGAATGAAAATTTCAAAAAATCTGTTATCTATGGAAAATAGATTTTAGGCTAATGGGATCCTTTGTTTGGGTCTTGAGGCTATAGTAGTCATTTTGGGCTATCGGGTGGAATTTGGAAAAGTAAAATAGTGGATGTAGGACCCATGTTTTTTTGAAAAAACCTTGGCTTAGAATTTTGTTGGTCCCATTGAGTCCAGATGTCAAATTTGGTAGAGTAGCAGAGCTCATTTAGGTGCACAAGGTTCAAAATGAATTTCAAGCATCCTATTAGAGTCCATTTGGACATAGTAAAAAAATATTAGAGCAATAAAAAAGAGTATTCAGTTCCAAAGAAGAAGAAGCAACAGCAGCTAGGGAAGCAATGTTGAGGTATGTCACAAATGTAGAAGTCCTAAGTATTTTATCAAGGACTATCCAATGCACAAGATGGATTACCTCAATATTGGAGGTGAAAAGGGAAGAAACAGGGACCAAGTCTTTGTAAAATCAAGAAGATAGGTTGTAGTTGATTTTGCAGTTAATCAAGCTTTAGATAGTTGGATTATTCCTTCAGTGAATAAAATGAAGTAGAGAATACTACAGATGTTTCAATTCTTATAGTGGAGGATGAGAAAGTAGAGAAGACTACAGATGTTTCAATTCTTAGAGTGGAGGATGAGAAAGTGACCTTTGACAACTTGTTCGCTTTTATGGAAAAAATTGAAGATGAAGAAGAAAATGAGATAACACTCTCTGACATTAAAGAAAACTTAGAGAATTACTCTACTAGAAAAATAAAAAAGTTTGCCAATGTGTTTATTAATTCTAAGTGTGAAATGACTAATGAAAAAATATTGTGGTAGAAAAGGTGGAAAGCCAAGAGCTCTAACACTCCAAATATCTTAAACTTAAGAACAGGTTTCTAAGTTGAAATCTAAAAATTCAAGCTTAGTCAATCAATTGGATAAATCTAATAGTGACTATGATAAAAGGAAAAATAATTCTCTAGAAGAAAAAATAGAAGATCGATAACTTGAACCGATAGCTTTGACTCTCCAAATATCTAAAATTGAGCAATAGGTTGTTAAGCTGAAGCTTGAAAATCTATGTTTTGTAAGTCAATTGAAGAAAGAAAATGATTGTAAAAGTAAAGTAAAGGGAAGAATGAAGTCTCAAAGTTTTAGGTTGAGCTTGAAAAAAAATGAAAGATTCTCAAAGGCTTCTAATGATTGCGCTTCAGAAGAATGAAGAGTTAGAAAGGGACATAATCCATTAAAGGGAAGAACTTAAAAAATCCCTACAATGGACTGTGTCATCTTAGACACTTTCTAACTTAACTAATCAAGGTGCTAACAATGGGAAGGTGGTTGGTTATTAAGAAGGAACCCAACTTTGTGGGTCTCAAGGAATGGTTTCTCATAATGTTAAGAACAAGGTTCACTAGCCTATATGCACTCACTGTGGAAGAGGCTGGCACACTAGGGAATATTGACAGAGCTGGATTAGAGCTAAAATGTATCGTTCTAGATACATTCAACAAGGGAATGTACATTTTAAGGATCTCAATCCGTGGAGAATTATAAAAAGGAACTCTCTCCTAGATGGACCAAAAAGGATTTGATCACACCTCTATCTTCCTACTGGGAACTCAAACTCAAATGGGTTCCCAAATCTGACAAGTGATCATGGTCTCAGGTATGAGGAAAAGAATTGTATTCAAGAATGATCATTAAAAAGTTGTAATCAACTTGGTCAATAATGAAAGTCTGACTGTATTCTCTCTTTCTCGACATGATTAAAGTGTCTTAAGTGAAACAGCTAATTTCAAAACACCTGATCCATGGAAAAAAATAGTTGAGGATCCCTATGACAAGAAGGAAACTGTGTGATTTTCTTTTTTAAAAAAAAAGGGTTTATGATGCTGAAAATGATAAGGAAAAGATTGGAGGATGAAGATGAGAATGCTAGTGACACAAAATACTAGTAATTGATCCCAGCTCAAGACTAAGATCAAGAAGAAAAGGTAATGATATAACTCTTGGGGACCTGGTCCTCATACCAACATTAAGAATCTGCTATGGAATAAAAAGGGTGTGCAGAAGCAGAAAGACTAAAGAAAATTGATCTAATCAGTCGAGCCTATCTTGTACCTTGGTCTTTCCACTTAAAAATGGCTATGATTAGTAAATAGGTATCCTTGATAAGCTAGGTGCATTTTGGTCTAACTCAGTACAATACCCTTGTAGGTAGGCACCCATGGGAATAGCTTAGAAAGTGGACAAATGTGACAAGAACAAACTTGAAGACTCACTCAAAGATAAGGGAACTGGTCCCATCTCTCAAGATAGTGCCTATATAGGATGCTCTAATAACAATCATAAAATTTGTCTAAATAGACCATGAATAGTTCCTCCTCTACAAAAGCAATCAGTTCATTTTTCAAAATTTAGGGTTACACCTGGTAAGTTCAAACATGTCATTTCAAAAGTGACCTCTTTTATTAATAACTAACACTGCACTAAACTACCATATTAGATTTTCACTCATTCTTCTTCAATGAATTTGACCTATTGTCTAAAATTGAATTTTCTCTCAAAACCCAATTGTTCCTATTTAATCTCCCACCTATCGAGTCATTGTTACATAACTTGAAAACTCTAAATTAGTCTGTTTCAGATTGAACCTTCCTCAACCCAAGAAAATTATGCTCACTCATCAAGATAGAGGATTAAAATTAAGTATTTGGGTCATTAATTGAATAGAGAGTAGATGTCAATGATGAATCAAATAAAGGAAAAGATATATTATTACCACCGCATGAGAAGAATAAGGAGAATGATAATGAAGCGTCTCTAAAATAGATTGTGAAGAAACTAAAGATAAGTAGAGGAAAGAAGAAAATGATGGACTCTAAGGTGAAAGTGACAAAAACCTATTCTACAAGAATTTCTGAAAAGAAAATGATGGAAGATACCTTACAGGGGAACAAGACTTTAACCATGAAAAGAAAAAGGCTCGTGAAAACTGCTATAGTAGAGGAAAAACAAAAATATTAAAGTTGTGGAAGTTCAAGGAGGGGAAGACATGAATTCAGAAATTGTTGCAGTTGTAGAGAAAAGTAGAAAGAAAGTTCATGTTACTGAGATGACCAGGCCCTCTAAGTAAAAGTCTGATATAGGGAAAAACACATAGCTATCAAGAAAAGGAAAGACTCTAGGGACTTGGCCCCAAGAAGAGAACAATTGTGGTTTGAAAATAAGCAACAGTCCCAAGAAAATAAGAAAATATTAAGCTCAAAATGAAAGTTCTAGAATTGACCAATGAAATTCAAGGACGTAATGCTGAAGTGAAGGTCCATACCAAATAATTGTTGGATGCTCACATTGCTAAAAATGAAAGAATGGAAATATACCTAAGTCCTTTTCACCCAACCCTCCATCTACTTGAACCCTATTTTCCCTTTTCCCTCATCAACCCCATTTCAGTTTTACCCTATTATCCACTTTCCCTCATCAACCCCATGTCAGTTTCATGTCATAATTCTCATGTTGTCCTTTAAAGATAATTGTTTTATGATTGAGTATTTTTGCTTACAGCACAGGTACTGACTTACATGGATGAATGAATCTCTTTTTGTGTACCTTATTTACCTTCTTTACTTTAAAGTTGTTCTTCATGTTAATGTTTACCCAATGGCTATGGTATAATTATTTTGCAAATATTTTTAGTCTTCGTTTATAATTAATCCTTTTTAATGATGCCAAAAGAGGGAATAATGACTTTACATGTAAGGACTAGGTGTGTAAGAGTTGCATACTTGAATGGCATACTGATAAGGGGAAGTATGTGATATTTTGAATAGATGAATAAAGGGAATCATATTTATAGGGGAAGTGTGTAATGCAAATGTACTAAATAAATGTGTATGATGAAAGGGGGAAAAATAAGGTTTTAATGCAAAGGACAACAAGGGACCAGGTCCTTGTGTTACATAGTGAAAGAGAACATTCATCTTCAGGTGGTAATCACACTGATTAAATGTGATCAATGTGCACTGATGTCTGAATTATATGGTTTGGTTTGTTATCATCAAAAGGGAGAAATTGTTATATGTAGTTTTGATAATTAGCAGCTAAACTGCTAGGATCAGGTCCCTGGATATGCAAAATACAGTACTGCTGGAACGCGTTGTTTGCACAGTTTTGTCCGCTTGTGTAACAAACTTGCAGGTGCTATTTTGTACTAACTTGGACAACTAGTCCAATGATCTTTCAACCCTAATCATATCTCATCTATAAAGAAAACATACACCTCTTCATCAAATGGATTTTTTGGAATTCTAAAGAGTGAAGTGAGGAAACAAAAACCTAGTTCCAAAACTGCTCAAGTTCTTAGATGTTTATACGATCTCAAATTGAAATTGTTCTTAAGTGAGCTTTGATTTGTAACCGAACTACTCATGTTATAAGAGTAGTACATTTTTTATTGATAAAGGTGCTAATTTAGAGTTGTCTAAGTGTTATACTGATTAGAGTCAATCAGTGTAGAGAGAGACCTTGGTAGAGTTACCAAGATGGGCTGGTAGTAAAGTTACTACTAACAAAAGGAGAATAAAGGTAGGCTAAAATCTAGACTATAATTAGGAGATTGACTATAGTGGATTTTTTTGTGCTTGTGAGGGCAAATGATATCTTTTTCCTTCCTGGGTTTCCACGTAAAATCTTGTGTTTTTACTCTTTCTGAACTTTCTCTACTTTCTAGTTTCTGTACTGTATTTTGCCTATAATTGATCTTGAGGGACCTGGTCCCTCACTGTGTGGTGCAACCCCCAAGGGTTCAAACAACATTCCCAAGTTTTTTTCTGTTTATTTGATTGTTTACATTTTGGTTAGAGACTTTGATTATGCTAGTGTTACCTCTCTTATTTCTATAATCCTTAAGAGGCTAGGCTAGCTTCCCTAGGTTAGTAAATTCATAATTAGTTTCCTTTATGATGTCACTGTATATCCCTTATCTTTCTTGTTTTTCCTTATTGTATATTGGCTCCTTGCCTAGTACTACTACTATATTCCTTCTTCATTTTTCTTGGTATATTGGATAGTTTCTTATGATATCACTCTTCTATCCTTGGTTATTTAAGATATATGGTAGTGTATCCTTACTTCTCCATTATCATCATTATTTTTTGTTTCTTTGATAGTTGTCTATTATTTATAATCTTGCCTTACATTTTATTTATACTTGCATTACCTTTGGATCTCAACCGATCGATGCCTACTGAGTACCTCGTGTTTGGTACTCTTATTACATATTTGCACCTTGTAGATTATAGTACGAGTACTCACCGCTGACATTTGCATTGTTCGAAGCTTCCATAGATCGAAGACTTAAGGTGAGCTCTCAACATTCAGAGTTATACCTTATCTCCTTCTTTTATTAAGATAATATTTATTTTGTATTTTAGAGACAATTATGCAAATATTTAGATTGTGGTTACCTTGTACTCTTGTTCTGATAGTGGCTCTTGTACTGACCTTATCAGATTTTGGGGGTATATTTTTTCCTTTTGGTTATTCTTGTTCTTGCATTAGTGTATGATATTTTTGGTTTCACTAGATTATCCTCTTTATTAGACTCATTTTCTGTTGCTTTCTTCTTTTTTCTTATTAGTGCGTTACTCATTATCTAGGCTAAGGATCGCCTTAACTACTAGCGGATAAAAGTAATTTCATTATGACCTAAGAAATTGGGTCATGACATAATGATATCACTCTTGAAAAAGATTTCATAGAAACATAAATACAACCTCTTACATATTATATACTCCCAATGTTTTAAAAAAAGTGATCTACTTTTCTTTTTAGTCTGTTTCAAAAAGAATCAGCCATTTTCCTTATTGACAATGTCTTTGTTTCAACTTTTCACATGGCACCGCAAGATTAAAAGGCATTTTGGTATATTTGACGTAACTTTAAATTTAGCCCACATGATTCAAAAGTCTTATTATTTTCTTAAACTCCATGTCAAACTAAAACAGATCATTCTTTTTTAAATAGAGAGAGTAACAATTGTTAATTATGTATGATATGTTATTAAATAATTATTAAGTGAAGTCATTCTTACATCTACTTATGAATAATCGTGGTATATATTTATCGTGTTGTGGATACTAAAGTGTTTGTTGTTAAATCAAATTTACTCTTTTTATTATTTGGTTACAATTTCTTACTCAGTATTTGTTATACTCATATCAAAATTTATTTTTTTTACTAAAATCAATGTTTGACCATGACAATTTCATATTTAACTTGGTGCGGGATTCCTAATTCAAAAATGTAGTTTATAATATATGTCTTCATCTCCATCTTAATAATTTCAAATAGCCTAAAATGTCCTTCAACTATCTAAAATGGTGCAAAAATACCCTCCATCTAACTATTGGGCCTAAAATGCCCTTTATGTCTATCTATTAGGGTTATTTTGTCTTTATATTTAACAAATTAGTTTAGCGCTAATTTATAAATAACATGGCTTTTTTTAATTGGCCAATTAATATTTAATTAAATTAATTAATAACCTGATCCGCTAAACCTAACACACAACCCACCCAAACCTAATAGACCCACTAATAATACAAACCTAATAACTCGACCCACCCCACCCAAACCTAATAACGTAAAAAAAAACAAATAAGTCATGCTCTTTTCTTGAATTTTCCTCTTTTTCTTCTAGCTAAAATCAATAAAAGCATAGCAACTTGTGTAAAATTCTTGAAGATCTCACTCCGCAGAAGTAATTTTACTCATATTCAAGTAAGAATTTCTTTTTTTGGGTATTTTCAGTTAGGATTTCCTTTTTGTTTTCTTATATTTTTGCGATTTGATGTATATTGAAATTTCTATGTTGTTCATGTATCATATGTTTGTTGTGGTCACTTTTTAAAGTAACGTGGCTTTTATGTTTTCATTTACTTTTCTCGAATTAGGATTTTTTTTATAATGTTGTCTCAAATGAAAAACTTATATTTTTAGCATTTATTTTGTATAATTTTCTTTGTCTTCCATAATTTTATGGGTGATCGTTAGGTATGTCATAGTTTAATGTATTTATGACTGTTGGGTATGTAATATTTTTATAAAAAATGGTATTCTTATATTTTTTTTTTGGTGTTGCATTCTCAATGTAGTTCCTATCTATTTATCCTTTTTTGTTGGTTTGACATAAAATATTGAAAGTTTTCCTGTTTTTATTTTCTTTACTAGTTTTTGATAAGTCACTTTCTCTTTACTTTATGTTTTTCATGTGACTCCCTCAAAGAATGCTTGAAAAGGTTGATGTGGTCTTTAACTATGGAGGAAAGTGGTTCTTACTCCTCAACTTACCTACTTAAAAAACTTGACTCATATATGGGAATGGCATGATTCATATTTGCTCTCATATATAGATATATGTTTAGAGTACATTGAAAAGTTAGATTTTAGTGTGAAATGGTTGTTATGTATAAGGTCATTTGGTGGGTATTATCTAGTTGAGGGTAATGTAAGAATTAGAACTTTAAAAGTTATATTGTCTACTCAATCTGATCTGTTTAAACTTCAATTATTTTCTGTTGAGGAGGGTGAAAATATTATGTTAGCTCCTAACATTTGTCAACATAATGGACCTTTTTCTGCAACAGTAGATGCAATAACTAATGGTGAATCAAGTAAGAAACATAAGGAAGAAAATGAACCTGTAGACAGTGACTATAATGTGATGAGTTAGTATATCTTGAAAGGGAAAATAAAAGAGAAGTCAATAAGAGTTGAGACAACCTCTTAGAGTTATAAAAGGGAATGCCATTTAAGGTCTTGATAAAGCAAAAATGTTTGTAATCTTTTAATCTATTGTTAAGAAGATGGGCCTTAAAGTTGTTAAGAGTGACCCTACTAGAGTTAGATATAAGTGTGATGTTGGTTGTCTTCTTATGTTTCTGATATCAGAAGTTGGTACAGGTCAAGGATTCGAAGTTAAAACCTTAAAAATGGAACATACATGTCAGCCATGCTTTAATAATAGACGATCTACTCAACAAACTTCAACAAATTATTTCAAGAACAAAGTCAAAAATAACCTTAATTACAAGGTGACAAATATGAAAAAACATGTGGATGATAAATTTTCACTTAATGTCAGTTATAAAAAGATGAAGAATGTTAAGAGAATTATCTTAGAGAAACTGGATGGTAGCTTTATTGATGATTTTAATAAATTGGAAGCATATGCTCAAGAATTAAGGGATACTAATCCTCGTTCTGATGTTATGATAAACATATCTAACGATGCCTTGAAACAAAGTAAAAGAAGATTTTTAAGAATGTATGCGTACTTTGAAGCTTTGAAAAATGGTTGGAGAAGTGGTTTGAGACCATTTATAGGTCTGGATGGGATATTTTTAAAGGGAAAATTTAAGGGAATTTTACTAGTGGCCCTTGGACAAGATTTAATGAAGTATTTCTATCCAATTGCTTGAGCAGTGGTTGATAAAGATATAGCAAAAATATGGAAGTGGTTCATTGAGTTGTTGAGAAATTCATTATGTTTGGCCTATGGTGAAGGGTTGCCACTTATGTCTGATATGCAAAAGGTAATTATCTGTCACTTTCATTATTTCTTTTTTATTTTTATGTTTCTTATACTTGTTATTTTGATTGTTTCATTGTTTTAGGGGTTGATCCACCTTGTTGGTCAATTTCTTCCAAAAGAACACCACAGATGGCATGTAACACATATAGAAGCTAGTTGGGCCAAGATTTGAAGAGGAGAGATGAAAAAGTTAAAGTGCTGATTTGGAGTATATATGCAGAAGAATCTCAAGATCAACTAAAGAGCATGGGTTATGTGTCTGAACAAGTAGTCAAAGATCTATTATGATACCCTCCAAAACATTGGTATAGAGCCTATTTTGACACAATGTGCAAAAACTTCACATGTGAAAATAATTTTACAAAGTCATTCAACAAGAGGATTTTGGCTGTAGGGGAAAAGACAATAATTAAGATGTTGGAAGATATCAGAATCGAGGTGTTGTCTTTGTTTTGTCTTATATTATATCAATGTCTATATCTAACTGTTAATGTTTTGTATAGGTCATAGGTAGATAGAAAGATCTGAAAGCGCAAGGTGAAAAGTGGATAAAAAAAATTATCCATATGTCATGGGGTTGTATAATGATTTCAAAATCATTACACAAGGTTGTTATGTTCAAGCTAATAGAGTCTTAGGGTATGAGGTAGCTGAGGGTATTGATAGACATGTTGTGAGTCTTACTAGTATGAGATGCACGTGTAGGACATAGAAGTTGACAAGAATACCATGTTATTATGTGATTAAAGTTTTTCAACATCATAAACAAGAACTAAAGAATGAGATACACTAGTGGTATTCAAAAAATACTTATATGTTGTTGTACCAACATAAAATACAACCAATTAAGGGTGCAAAATTCTGAAAATTTCATCCTTCACATGCTATGGAGCCACCAAAAATACATAAAATGATTTGTTGACCAAAATTTTTGATAGTAAGGAAGAAAAATAAGGAAAGAAAGAGAGAGGGATTGTGGTAAAAAAGTTGAAAGGGGCTAAAAATGACATGTGAACACTGCAGTACTACAAGTCACAATTTAAGGACATGTCCTATAGTAAGTTCCCTGTTCCTTAGTTAGTTATTATTTACTTATTATTTACAGTATTTTCTATTTAACTGTATAGTCACTTTGTCAAATTTTGTAGCTTAAAATAAAAGAGGAAGTTCTCCATGATGTGCCACTGTCAGCACCCCAACCAAGGAAAGAATCTGTCTTCATGCCAACTCTTGGATTTTCTTTATCTTCTAGTCAACAGATAAGCCAACAAATTGATGAAGTTGTTGGTCCTTCAAACAAGAATTGGAAAGCTAAGGATAAACCTATTGCACTTTCAAAGAGGTCTATGAAAAATAATATTGTTGCTTCTAGCATAGTTTAAAATCTTGTTCTACCTTCAAAAGCACTTGTTGATAAAGATAAAACTAGATATGTGCTTGAAATTGAGGATGAGAAGCCCTTTCTTAGGCCTAGGGCTTTATCTAAAGCTAAGACTAGGCTGAAAATAAAGAAGTTACAGCAAAAATGATCTGCTACAAGGAAGATTTACTTCAGGGGTGATAATAATAGTGTTAGTATACCTACTAGTCTACCATATTCACCAAGAAAGGTGACTTGGAAAGAAAAATATTGTGTTACCTCAAGTCAATTGGCAATAGAAAAGGAGAAAAATATTATCCAACTAAAGACAAAGAGGGGAAACACTAAGGAACGATAATTATGCATATGTAGTGATTTTAAGTTTTTGAGGATGTTATGTAATGGCATAGAACAATGAATTTTCATTTTTTGGTATTTTGAATCAGTCTTGAACTAAGTTGATTGCATTTATTCACTTTAAAATATTTGGATGCTTATTATCTTGATCATTTTGATGGTTTGTGTTGTGATAGGCCATTGTTTCATTTTGAAGTTTTGTGTTATGACAGTCCATTATTTCAATGTTGTATTGTGACTGCATTTCTTGGTCTTGCACTTGACTTTTGGTGGTATGGGGTAAGGATGATATTTTGGCCTCTACTACTATGACCTTCCCAATGGTTGGTTGGTTAGTTAGGTAACATAATTGGAGTCCCGAGAATAACACCAATATTATTACATTTCTTAGCTTCATTCAAATCTTCTAGTAAATAGATTTAAGTGATGGAGGATCTGGTATTTGACTTAATTGACATGTGGAGAATTGCACCCCAAAACAAAGAAGATAATTTTAACATCATTAGAGGATGGTTCGTTGTGCCTGTGGGATGTCAGTGACTTTTAAGAGTCAAAAAAAAGCTTGTGTTGTGCAGTAAATAGATGATATTGCATAGCATGGTGGACAAATGGATTTCTTTTATAGACTTTTATAACATGTAATGTTGAGTTACTACAGAATGGATTGTTTTTTTATTTTGTTCTGATAATAAGACCTATAGTTTAATCCTTATCTTTACTGTAATAATGAGTAGGATAAAAGCAGGATGAATTTTTAGTTTGGGGTAATTGAGATATTTTTATTTTTTGTTTTGCTTTATGTAGGAGGAATCTTCTCATGTTGAGACATTTGGGTCAGAGATGTCAGATGAACTGTTGAGCAAGATGCTATAAAATACATCATTTGTTCATCTCTTACTAAAATAACTAAATATGGGTAACGCGTTACAGCCTATGAAAAACCAACTAGGTTGATGCCTTACTACCTCTAGAATGTGACACCATATTTACTTTTATCGAGGTCAGTTTACGTCCTAGCTCTTTCCTTTTGGGGCCTAAAATAGGGGATCTTTCTTGCACTTCATTGAACAAAATAACATTGATGTCCTTGTTGTTGTTATTATAATTGCTTTGTTGATGCTAATAGTTTTTTGCCTGCACCTAAGCTTGATTGGGAAGAGCTTCACTGTGTCGGTAGATAAATCAAAACTTGCTCGGCCTGGGAGAGTTCCAGTAACGACATGTGCATGGGATCGGGAAGGATAAAAATTACAAGTGGAGTTGGATATGGTTCTATACAAGTATTTAATTTCTCCTACAGACCAAGTGTAAAAATGATCATATTTAAACATTCTTTATTTATTTGTCTCATCTCATCCTTGCTCATATGAACTTCTTTCTTAAAGATATGGAATCTTATGCCTGGATTAGGAAGCAGGCCAGATATATGTTGTAAACGCCCACTCAGATGTATACAGGAGTGAAATTTTAAAGTGATGGTCGGATATTAGTGTCAAGAAGCTTTAATGGTTCCTAGGGGTCATTTGGTAGGAGGGATAAGGAAAACTAATCCCGGGATTATTTTAGAAAAGAATCTTATCCCATATTTGGTTGAGACAAACTATATGGGATAACTCATTCCGGGATTTGTTATCCCAGAATTGTAGTATTTTTCTTATTCCTCCTTAAGGGTGGGAAAACTAATCTCGAGATAACTTGTTTTCCAATCAAACGGCACCATAGTAAAATTTAAAAGGAGCTTGGTTTTAGTAAGAGTTGTTTAGAATAGATTGTTTATAAAAGTAGGCAGACATGCAAAGACATCCCAAAATATGTACTACTTTGACTTGTAATTTTTTATTGGTTTTAGTAAAATTGATGGGTTTTTTTGCTATCAAAAGACATGAGGTTACAAAGGGTATTCAGTTTGTGGTATGCCTCAAGGTTCTTAATACTAAAATTTATATATTATAAGAGCACATATGAAATAGTCACTACTAACTATTGATGTGTTCAATTTTCTTGAAGTTATTCAACAATTTGTTGCCTCTGTTTTGCCTTTCAAGATCATGTACTCCGAACTTTCTTGACATGGATCACTGAAATTGTATCACTTCATTGGAATGGTTACAGTAGTAATGATATTTCTCTCTCAGTTTTTGCCCTTCCACTCCCTAAGGCACATCAACTTGGCATCCTTGTTTCTGAGCTTGGCTATACTTTCCTAGTTGCTGATGCTTGTATTCATGCTGGTAAGTTCTTATGTTCTTTGTGGTTTAGGTTCTTTTTCATTTCCTCAAAATATTTTCTATACAATTTGGAGAATTGAACTCACAATCTTATCGATTGTTATTGTTATGTAAACTTGATGTGTATCAATTGTGCCTTTTGGAAACTCTTAGACATAAGAAATGCCAAATCTTTATGTGAATTTTTCTTTCTTTCAGGAAGCTCGGAAGTATTTTGACAAAGCTAATGTTGCTTATGATCAGTGCCTTTTCAAGCAGGCCTTCCAATTGATCTCCAATATCCCTAGCTTTATTCATACTTCAGACTTGGATGTCAAAGTTCGTCTCTTTTCAGCAGTTGTAAACTTTTAGAAGAACGATATATCTTCCACGTTTCGCATATGAGTTAGATTAAGAAGAAAAATGAATACTTGACTCAAAAACTGAAATAGAATCAACCAACCTACATTTTACTCTAACTCATCTACGCTTTCATTGAGAAAGGCACAGAAGAAAAGAGAAAAATGGAGAAAAGTGTAGAAGAAAAGAGAAAAATGGAGAAAAGAGCATGAGTGATTTTGATTTTTTTTTAGGTTATTAGGTTTGGGTGGGGCGGATTATTGGGTTATTAGGTTTGGGTGGGTTGGGGTTTTAGGGGTTATTAATTAGTTTAATTAATTATTAATTGATCAATTAAACAAGGTCACGTCATTAATGAATTAGGGATAAACTAATTTGTTAAATAAAAGGGCAAAATAGTCCAAATAGGTAGACAGAGAAGGCATTTCAGACGTAATAGGTAGACGTAGCACATTTTTGCATCATTTCAGATAGTTGAAGAGCATTTTAGACCCTTTTCTGAAAAATATAACTAAACGCAACACCAACTTCATAAATACTAACTAAAATAATATAAAATTGATTTCTATGGCCAAAAGCCTACTTAATTAGAATGACGACATCGAACTCAATACTTAAATTAGTAATAAAAAATTGTGACGTTGTGACTATTTAATCTTTAAAACAAAAAATTTGGTAACGTTTGGTTAGAAGAAGTTGATAGTTTAGAAAATAATGTTTTCTGAAAGATCTTTTATTGAAATTACAAATTAGTTGTTCTTATATTTTAGATATTAAAAAGGACAATTTTTTAGCGTCTTGACAGATTGTGCAAAGTGCAGACAAACTTCACTAATCATTAAAATATGAAAAAAAGATATTATTAATTGGAAAATCAAATATGAAGCTTAATAAACTTGCTTATATTCTTTCTTGAAGATACTGCGTGATTATAATAGTCGATTTAGATTCTTTTTCCATAAAATCGTAAAGTGGTTTGTTCATGCACTATCTTAATGTAAGTGCAGGGGCGGTTTAAGTAAGATAATGGTCTTAAAGCCAAAATCAAATGAAGACCTTAAATCTTTAGAAAAAAAAAAAATTAACAAAATCTATTTTAAAAATCATATACTCATTTTTTTTAATAATTCTCTTTTAGTTAGTAATATAATCAATGAATTTAATTATTCTTGAGATAAATACTCCAAATATACCAAACTTCTTTTAATAATACTTTTATTATGTATAAAAAAATTATTTTTCTGTACACAATATATATTATTACTTAAAAAATGAGGCCCCACAAATTTGGAGCCTAATACGGTCAACTTTTTTTTAAGGAGTAGAGCCACCCCTGTAAGCGTATAAGTGCCCTTAATTTTACTTTTGTGCTCATATATATATAACTTGAAAACGTTATTGTTGACATGAAGCAAGAATCTCAACAATCTAAGCGGATAAAGTATAGAAAATAATTTTGACTATATAAATTAATTTAGTAAGAAATTAACGTCAATTTAAATATATGTATATGAAGTTACTAGAGAAAATTGAAGGAAAGATGTCTTTTAAGTTTTGAATGAAGGATTGGTGACATTGACAAACAGATAGGGTGAAACGTCATTAGGAAACTTGATTAAGTTAATTGTGGACTTGATTAATATTTTTAAAACTTTCTAATCTTTTTAAAAATATAAATCAACCCAACCCACACCTCTCTTCAATTCAAATCAACCACTCTCTCTCCAGCTTCTCTCAACTCTCTCTCAACCAACAATTCTACAAAATTTCTCCCTTCAACCTCCGACGATAAATAGTCGGGCGAGTTTCTTTTCGACTTTCAACCGTCAATCGACGTGAAGACTTCTCCGGTGACAACAACTTCGAGTTCTTCATCGTCCCATTTCCCTTTTCACAGGTAAAAAATTATGAAGAAACGGAGGAACTTGAGCTAACTACTCTTCTAGTATTGAAATATGGACTGAATAAAATCCTAATTTCTGGCATTTCTTCTTCTTGTTGTCGTACTGTTGATTCAAATTTGTTGGTGATTTTTTGTCACAATTGATGTTCTTAGTGTGTGTGTTTGTGTGTGATGTGTTGGTGTTGGTGGATTGATTTGTTATTTGTCTTGGTAAAAATGGTATTGCAACAGATGAAAGATCAGATGTAACAGATGAAACATATGATGCAACAGATGAAAATCTGATGCAATATATGAAAATCTGATGCAACAGATGAAAATCTGATGCAATAGGTGAACTATCTAACAGATCATTCATCAGTTGCGACAGATGACTCTTCTATTTGAAAAAAATTTAAACAATATTGATCCAACATATAACTGATTAGTGATCTGTTTTTATTCTTTCCAACGATTTACTCTTCATTTTGCAATAGATTAGTACTGTTTTATTCTTTTCAATGGTTTACTCATCCGTTGAAATAGGTCGGTTATATATTGCAACAGATAACATACCTGGTGCAATAGATTAGTGATCCATTTTTATTCTTTCCAACGGTTTACTCATTTGTTGCAACAGGTCTTATATGTTGCAACAAATAAAATACCTGGTGCAACAAATTAGTGATCTGTTTTTATGATTTTCAGCGGATTACTCATCTGTTGCAATGGGTCAATTATATGTTGCATCAGATAAAATACCAGGTGCAAAAGATTAGTGTTGTTTTTATGGATTCCACGAATTACTCATTCGTTGCAACAGGTCAGTTATATGTTGCAACAGATAACATACCTGGCACAACAGATTAGTTGTCTGTTGGAACTGTTACATTACTGTTATCCATTAATCAATTATAATCTATGTTATGTTCCTGTTAATTTAAGATAACATGGCTCCCAAAAGAAAAGAAATTGAATCAAGTCCAAGTAAAGGAACAAGTGCAGCAGCTCAGCAACATCCACCACTCTATGAGCTTTCTGTACAAGCATTATCTCAATCAGTAGCAGAAGATAATAAACACGGGGAGGAGGAATCTTTCAAAAGAGATAATCCAAATGCTAATAGCCCTTCCACCGAAGAGTTGGCCAAAACCTTCAGCATTGATTGTTATCCTATGAGAATGCAGTGCGATGGAGCCACAAATTTAACGGGTGATCTCGTGGTTAAGTCAGTCATTGAAAATTTTTTCGACGCCTTCAGAAAAATACTTCGAGAATAAAAATTGGATTCTTATTTCAAGGAAAGCTTCTTTGGGCAATATTTTAATTTGCCAGAGAACAACAATGCTCATTTCTAGATAAAAATGGTATATGATCTTTTCAAGCACAGGTTTATGTATGAAAATAAAGATAAGATGGATGAGGTGTGGATAAATTACTATGGCATGCCTGTTTGTTTTGGTTGGAAGGAGTTTTCCATAGTTACCGAACTAAAATGTTATCCTCCTTTTCCTTCTCAAGTTATACCTACTCTGACCCAAAAAAAAGCACCCCGCACACCCAACAAAGGAAATGGTAAGTCGACTGATCGTGATAACCTGGTGTCCATTGCTGGTCCAAGCTTCAAAAATAAAAATCTGATAGAAGCGTTGAAAGGTAAATGATTTTCAAAGAAGCACAAGCAATCATTGTGCTTGGTTTGGTTTGTACATAATATTCTTCGGGCAAGAGACGTTAACAACAACATAAGCCTCGGTTTAATAAATCTCTCCGAGGATCTTGAGGCATTTAACATCTATCCTTGGGGTTATGAAAGCTTCAAAATGACTGTCAAATATTTGTTGACTCTGTTAACGCCAAAAATAGTTAAATTATATGGCGTTCCATGGGCCTTCATGGTAAATATTTCTTTTATCATGATATGATTCATCAATTTTTTTATTCAATAATATTTTTGATTTATTGGCATTATGTTATAGGCTTGGGCATTTGAATTCATTCCTTATTTGAGACAGTAAGTGAACTACCAGGAAGAAATTTCCTGTCCAAGAATTCTGAGATGGTTGTCGGCCAAAATCGATAAAAATGCAAAATTTCTTGATCTTTTCAATCCCCCTAAGGAAGAAGTAAGTCCAATTCTAATCAATTTTTTGTTTTAATTAATGATTAAATGATTTCATCATCATTCTTACTATATGTACCAATTTATTTTAATTTATCCATCTGTGGCTTTTTCCGACCAACCAAAAGTTGAAGATGCCATTTTTTGTTACTTTACGGTCTGTGCAAACTTTATTGGACCCTAAGGTCATTAATGGAATAAAAAAGGAATTGTTTGAAGCAACAGCCATCACAAGAAAAATAATTTTGAGGGGTGAGGCTAATGATGCTCCACTTACGGTTTTTGAAACAATAAGCCATTATGATTAGGATCATAATGGTTGTACAAATTTTTCTCTAGATTTTGTCACATCTAGCGAATGTTCTTCATGCAAATGTCAAAACTGTCAGGCGAAATATGCTGGAGTGATTAATGCTATTAATGCACTAACTGCTTCTGTAAAGGAAATAACATCTAAGAGGGGTGTCATTCCATCAAAGAGGATTTCATATCTAGACACTCCACTAGAGATCAAGGAGGCTAAGAGGAGAAGGAAAGAAACTTCCAAGGCCTCATCAATTATCAAAAAAATCAAGATTGCAATGCCTCTTTCTTTGTCTTACACCAATGTTCAGTGTGCAAGGGCAACAGAAGAGCAGCATGAGCTGAAGAAGGTGAATGTACATCATTTGTTTCAAAAAACAAACATGCACATATCTGTTTCAACAGATGATGCATCTGCTGAAAATTATCAAACAGATATATACATTTGTTGCAACTATTGTCTAACCTGTTGCATCATATTCATTATCTGTTTCAACAGATGAGTTTTATGTTGTAACAGATGAGTCATTTGTTCGAAATTATCATACTTCTCTGATTTACCTTTTTGAATTTGTCCCAACAGACAATCCATCTAATGCAACATAAGGCTCATCTGTTGCAACAAATGAAAAATTTGTTGTATATCTCTACTTAGCATTGATAATTCTGGATTTCCAGGTGGATGTCATAGCTACTGCTAAAGAGCAAAATATCACAGTTGATAATCCATCAACTACTTCTAAACATGAATAAAAAGTAGAGCCTGTCAATTTGGGAGAACAGAAGAATTATCCGTTTGAAGGGTTCAACATCTCAGATAAGGCTCCAAAAAAACTAACACAGTTGATCAACGACTATTCAGAATGGATAGCCGATGGGTTGTTAAAGCATCATGTCGGTAGGTACATAAATCAATTTTATGGATATTAGTTTATGCAATTCTTGTTGTAAGAACCTGACATTAACACATACAAATCATCATGTATAAAACAAAATAACGAGAACTACAAAGTAAAATAATCGAGTCTTTGTTTTGATATGTTCGACTTTATTGTTGCACATCCTTGAATGAAAAATTGATTCTATTTGATGTCACAGCCCCAAACTTACTGGAATGATGAGGTTTAAATGTCGTACATATTACTATTAATTAATACTTTATTTAAATGCATTTGTGTATTGATTTTTTATCACGTAATCCGAAATGTTTGATAATATGTGCAGCACATCGATGTCATTTTTTACTACCTCCAAAAAAAGGCCAAGTTGCAAATACAAGAACAATATAGATACACAACAGGAAATTATTTGTACAAATTTTACATCAATAATGCCTACGATAGGTATTGTCAACAACAGTCGGAAGTTTTTCGAAATGAGGAATGCTTAATCAATATCATCAAAGGTTTTAGCATTCTGGCTGGCTTACCTTGGTATTTGGTCGACGAAGTGTACATCCCAATTAATTATGGTGATGAATTTCATTGGGTGTTGGTTGTCGTTGGTCTAAAAGAGAGGCGCATCCGAGTTTACGACTCAATGTCGTGAAGGAGATGTTCTGGGCCGTTATCTGAGATACAAAAGCTGGCCAAAATATTGCCTACTTACCTTGATATGAGTGTCTTTTTTGACCAAAATGTTCATACTGATTGATCGACGATTGAAGCATACCGGGATAAAATGGCTAATCCATTTGATCTACAATATGTTGACGGAATTGCTCAACAAACCATTGGTAGCCTGTAAGTTTAAGTGACATGATTTAGTTTCACTTCATAAATTTCACAACTCTTGCATGAACTACAAGATATGGATTATATGTTTTTTTATAACGCATGGATTGCGGTATTTTTCTTACCGCCTATGCTGAGTATTTGAGCGATGGATTATAAGTACTAAGTGATAAACTTGATGCCAGATTACTCTGCAAAAGATATGCTGCTCTTTCATGGAAATATCGAGAAGCAAAAGCTCAGAAGCCATACGCAAACGACATTAAAGATCCAGGATGACCAAAGCCGAATTCCATAGAACCGGATGAAGAACAACTTGTCCATATTGATTAGATCTTTATAACTGGAGTCCATCAATGTAATAACCTATCCTCCTTGGATTAACTTGTTGATTTACAAAAGATTGAGTCCGTCAATGTAATAACCTATCCTCCTTGATTTAACTTGTTGATTTATTTATAGAGTAGATCGTTTGTACCCATAATGATTTTTTTTACATTTCATTTATTTGTTGAGTTATTTCATATAATTTTTGAAGGCTTCGATTTATTTTATGTTGTCTATGAATATAATTAATCCTTAGTTTTGAACATGTTAATTGAAATGGAGTACTAAATTCAACTATCACAACAGATAATACATCTACTACAACAGACGACATATCTTATTAGATAAATTTAGACATATATTGCAATATGAGATGCAAAACATAGGTCATCTGCTGGAAATTATATAACAGGCCTTCCTACATTTTTTATTTGCTCCAACAGATTACCGATCAGTTGCAACAGATATGTTATATGTTGCAACAGATCGCATATCGGTTGTGAAAGACAGACTGGTAACATTTGCATAAAACAACAGATGACCAACCTATTCCAACAGATAATCAATTTGTCAAAATAGGTACTATATCTATTATGACAGATATAAAATCTGTTCTATTATAAAAATTTAACTTGGCCAAACATAAAAATTATTGCCACTACATGTAAAGTGAATTGGCTTGAAATGAAAATTTGTTATCGTGTTCATCTCTGTCTTTGTATATATTCTTTTTTATACATGGGCTCCAACCATTTATTTAGTACCCTATATGCCCAGACCAATTGCATCTTTCCCACAACGGTGTCGCACACACCTGTCATTTGTGTGTCGGTCCGCAAACACTCGATGTATGCAAGCGAGTACGGCCTGCACGCTACACCGGTTGTATTTCTTGGGAGCTGGATGTTCTTATTTCGACCTTCAAAATCCCATGATTCCTTTACCAAGACTTTAGTCGGAAAATGATCCATCAGTTTACTCTGCGTCAACAACTTGGGCAACAACTTCAAGAGTGGCTTTATGTGGTTCTCGTTGAAGATAGGTAAGTTGCAGTCATAAACCTTAATCTTTCCCTCATATAGTAGTATCTCAATAGTAAGAAAATGTATGACATCCACATTCATGACTGCAAGGATTCTCTTTGACTTGGTCCAGCTCTTGTCGTATGGATATGGCCTCTTCCCTCTAATATATTTAATCGCTTCTTTATCCCATTAGAACATAAAAACTAACTGATCAAATCCCAGGCCACCAAATTCAGCTATCTTAAAGAGTTTAGCGTACCTATCCTTGAAATTATTGTTGAAGTTGAGGTCCATTATCCTATCGACAACATCATAAGCATTCAGGTACGCTAATTGCCTGCCCCTCATGAGGCAGAGAATTTCATCAACATATTGTGGTTTAAGAAGACAATTTTTAAATAGGTTAGTAATTGTAAGGAATAAAAACACAGTCGAAAGAATCTGATACAGAGGGTTCTCTGAATCAGTTCACAGATTACCTAGCCAACACAACTTATGCAACAGATGTGTATTATATTGCAATAGATACCAAGTTTTTACAACAGATTACATATCTACTGCGTTGATTCTTCTTCATGGAGTAGATTGGAAGGGTAGGTTAGCAAAAGTAAACTTACCTTGTCCTCATACCACACGCACATATTTGTCATATTCGAGAAGTCTTTGGCGAAAAATAAATGCATGGTGTATTCTTTTTGAACCTTCATCTTGATGAATTCTTCCAGTTCCTTCTTCTTTTCCTTACCAAGCGCCGTGAATATGTCCACCTTCTTCGGCAGCCCTTGAACTTCAACAACTATTGGAGCAGTGGGAGTTGCAATTTTTGCTAATTTCAAAACAGAGAGAATTTGTCTAATTTTTCTTCTCTTCCTCCTAAACTCCACTGTAGGATTTCATGGCTCCCTTACCTCGTTGGATGGTATGACACCCCTTCTAGATTTTAACTCCTCGGCAGCTTCAGCAATAGCCTCTAGCTTTTCAAGGAGTTTATCCTCTCTATCCTTACACACTTTGTATTTGCAATGAGAACATAAGGCTGAGGAGGGGTAAAAGGGACCATTATAAGGGTGGGAGGGACCGGTGTAGGGGTGAGAGGGAGGACCTGTGCAACGGGTATTTTTGAACATATTTTTTTTATTGAGAACCAACATGCTCATAATCATGACTGGCATCAGAATCAGCAACAGGATGGCTGCCACTATCACAAATAACTCCACCAGCAACACCTCTAGAAGAAGTACCCTAATCTGTTGCAGTTTGAGATTGGTCGTGAAGAGCTTCAACATTAGGCTGACCTTCCCTAACTGCTTTTCTTATGGATATCACTCCATCTAATTCCTTCTTTATTAACTCCACCGTTATTTCTTCTTTTGTATCATCAAGACCCAGAGTAAGAAAATAAGTCATCCCCAACTTATCAATGGTAGGAACGATCCAAGGATGCACAACCTATAAAAAAAGACAAGAGTAATTTAAATCATATAATTAAATAAAATAATAAAAATTTTAGTCAGTTGGGTTACATGGGGCTCAGGTTATGTTAACACAACCAACTTATGCAATAGACAATCAAGCTTCCGCAACAGCTGATCTGTATGTTGAAAGAGATTGATAATATATTGCATTAGATTACCCATCTATTGCATAATTTGCAGTAGATGGGTAATCTGTTGAGTAGGGTTCAGAGACCAGAGAAACATATGGTTAATCTGTTGTAAAATATGGATCATCTGTCCCAATAGATTACCCATCTATTGCACCAATTGCATTTGATGGGTAATATGTTGCAACAGATGATCCATTTGTCACAAAAGATGGAACATCTGTTTAAATATCTTTCTTTGAGGAAAATTATTTTAGTTGAAAGAAGACGTACTGCATTATCCATAGGGTTAAAGAGATCAGCTTCGTTAATATTTTTTTTGCTGCTCTCTACTGCAGCCAACCACCTAAGGATCCTGGATGAGAAACCTTATCCGGGTAATAATTAAAATGCTTTCAGAGGGAAGGAATGGCTTCACATGCCCAAATCTAAAAATTCTAAATAGGAAGCACGCAAAAAAAAAGTCACAAGTATATTCAATATGAATTAATGAATGAGTAAAAATAGTGATAAATTTTACCATGAAAGCCTAAGAAAAGCTGTATAATGTGGTCGTCTTTGGCTTTAGCTCGTTCAGTAAATATTTTTCAGTCAAGTACTAGCTGTCATATCCCCAAGGATAATCATTGAATTTCCCAAAATCATCAGTAAGTGCCAACAAATCATGTTTTATAACTTTCCTGACGTCTCTTGCCAATAAAACGGAATGGACAAACCAAACTAAGCACAAGTTCCCCCTGTAGTTCTTTGGTATGTCTTTATTCTTGAGATCCGCCATCAACTCCTCCACTTTGTAGCTAGGTCCAACAATTTCCAACAATTCATCTTTTTTTACTTTACGTTTGTTGGACCCTTTGTGGGGTGTTTTCTTGATGGGAGGTTCTTCTGGATGATGGCATCTCAAGTCCATCACAATGGCAAACTCTTTTAATTCAAAATAAATCGGCATGCCACAGTAGTTGATCCAGACTTCATCCATCTTTTCTACGCCCTCCTTCAGAACTCCATCATCCCACGCATACTTGGTCCTGCACTTAAAAAGGTCATATTCCATGATCATTGGAAAACGGAGAGGACGGGGCCCAGATAGCTCAAGAAAGTGTGCAAAACAGCTCTTCTTAAAAAGTTCATCTATGTTTTCCTTCTTCATAATACTCTTGAGTTCATCAAAAGGTTTTCCCAACTGATATTTAAGTACAAGATCACCAAATACTGCTTTAGGGCTATTCATCGGCATCGCAACTTGAAACTTGTCAATACTAATGATTTTTATAGAATCATTCTAGAATTTCAATATTATTTCACGCCCCATTGGTGAGGAGGAGTTATCACTTTCCTTGACTTCATTTTTCCCTGACTTAGATTGTTCTGGAAGTTCCTACGAATCTATCTGTACTCTAGCCTTTTTTGTTTGGTGATTGAAAGTTGATCCACTTTCTCTACTTTCAGTTTCTTTTCTTTTGGGAGATATATTTTAACAACAAACAAAAAAAAATTGCATTTGATGTCTGCATAATTTTTTTAAAAAAGGTGAGTCAAATTTCAACAAATTATCGTTACCACATAACCAAAAAAAATACTCCAACGGACAATCTATCAGTTGGAACAGATGGGGTACCTGAATCTGTTTGAAGACCTATTTAATATCTCCCAAAAGATATTCCACCTGTTGCAACAAGTGGATAAATTTCAATAAATTATTCTACGCCACATTACAAGAAAATACTCAAACGGATAACCCATCAACTGGAACAGATAGGGAATCTATGTGAAGACCTATTTAATATCTCCTAACAGATCTTCCACCCATTGCAACAGATGGACCACCACCACCACAACCAATGCCACCACCAATGCCACTAAGATCACTACCAATGCCACCAATACCAATACCAAAACCACTGACACCACCGCTAAAAACATCATATACCAACAATACCACAAACACTATCCAACAATACCATGACAATCAACAAATACTGAGAGAAAAACTAGGATTTTCTCAGGTGCTTCCTACTTTTTTAGCATCAAAACTCAAAATTGTTAACCCATTCTCGAAGATAATACAACTAAAAGTCTTTTTTTTCATCATTAACTAAAAAACTCTATTTTTTAGAATAAAGAACAAATGTAGAACTCTTCTCAAACTCTGTTACCTGGGAAGACAGAGAAAACGACGGATACAAGTGAGAATGAAGTAAAAAAAACAACTATATATAGTCGTAAATGGGAAGAAAATCAACCTATTTTGAAAGTTTAAGCAATATGTTTAGTATTTGTTGTTTGTATTATTGAGAGAAAGAGGATACCCTGAGAGAGAGAGAGAAGAGTGAGAACTTACGATTTGAAATGAAAAGTTTTTTGTGCAAATGGTTGATTTGTCATTTTGAAAAAGAATGACAAGTTTTGAAATTGCTAATTTGGTCTGAATTGATCTTACTTAATTTTAAAAAATTTAAAAAATATAGTTTTAAAACATTAAGTTGATGAGAACTCATTTCAACTCAGAGTGATCAATCGATGACTCGGTTTGGGATGAACGCAATACCAATGCCATGTAATTGCAAAGACTCAATTGGTTTTGTAGTTGACCCTATGATCTAATTTATTCATCCCTAGTTCCACCTAAATCAACTTAGATACTATCAATATCCTAATATTGAGTTGATGAGAACTCTTTTTAACTAAGAGTGATCGATCGATGACTCAGGTCGAGATGAACGCAATACCAATGCCATGCTATTGTAAAGACTCGATTGGATTTGTAGTTGACCCTATAAGATCATTCATTCATCCCTAGTTCTACCTAAATAAACTTAGGTACTATCACTATCATTACATTAAGTTGATAAGAACTCATTTCAACTCAGAGTGATCGATCGACGATAAGGGTCGAGATGAACGCAATACTAATGCCATGCAATTGCAAAAAATCGATCGTATTTGTAGTTGACCATGTGATCTCATTCATTCATACCTAGTTCCACCGAAATCAACTTAGGTACTATCACTATCCTAATATTGAGTTAATGATAACTCATTTCAACTCAGAGTGATAGATCGATGACTCGGGTCAAGATGAATGCAATACCAACGCCATGCAATTGTAAAAACTTGATTAGATTTGTAGTTAACCCTACGAGCTTATTCATTCATCCTTAGTTCCACCTAAATCAACTTAAATACTATTACTAGCCTAACATTGATTTGATAAGAACTTATTTCAATTCAGAGTGATAGATCGATGACTCGAGTCGGGATAAACACAATACCAATGCCATGCAATTGTAATGAATCGATTGGATTTGAAGTTGACCCTGCGAGCTCATTCATTCATCCCTAGTTCCACCTAAATCAACTTAGGTACTATTACTATCCTAACATTGAGTTGATAAGAACTCATTTCAACTCAGAGTGATCGATCGATGACTCGGGTCAGAATAAATATAATACCAATGCCATACAATTGCAAAGACTTGATTGGATTTGTAGTTGACCCTGCAAGCTCATTCATTCATCCCTAATTCCACCTAAATCAATTGCAATAAAATTTGTCGCAACAAACAACTGAGCTATTGAAAATTTTCAAACAGGTATTCATATTTGTTACAATAGATGACATATCTAATTTAATTATCAAATAAACATTTGCATTTGTTGTGACAGATGACTGAGCTATTGGAAATTTTCAAACATATATTTATATCTGTTGTAACAGATGACATATCTGATTTAATTAATTATCAAATGGACATTTTCATCTATTGTCACAGATGACTGAGCTGTTGGAATTTTTAAACAGATATTTATATCTATTATAACAGATGACTGAGTTGTTCGGATTTCTAAATAGATATTTATATATGTTGCAACAGATGACATATCTATTTAAAAATCTTTTTTTCTCTTTTAATTTTAAAGCAAACTTCTAGTCCGAGTAGATAAGATCAAGTAGTACTACTTACTACTAAAGGCATAAAAAATGTTTCTTGGATATCTCAAAAGTGAGTTCATTGAGCAGTCTTGTCTAGTCTTTTCAATGTCACTAGTCTTAGTCTTTCTCGTGCCCCTCAAATTATTAATGAAATTAATTATTATTAATTAATGAATATTGAAAACCCCCATGTCTACGTACATAATACATCTATAGAAATCTTCCTTTAGTTGCAGTTTATTTTATTCAACTTTCTCATCTTTTTCTTTCTCTCCTCTTTAGGGTCACAACTTTTCTCTCTTTACTCTTATTTTCTCATAAAGATCTTTTCGGATCTAAACCGATCCATTTCTTTCCTCAACTAAAATTTTTATTTTGATCCCCTTTTTGATATTAAGGTGTGGTTCATTATTGCTCATTCATTCTCATCTTCTTATTTTAAAGTTATTTACATCTGTTTTTTTATTTAATTAGTATTTACCCATATCATATTTATTAAAAAAATTTAACAAAACTTTTAAGTGTTGAATAAACAAACTGAGAATTTTTATTATAATGTGCGAAAAAAGTCATCTGTTGGGAGAAGTTTAAAAGCCTTGTTGGTAGTATCATTTTTTTGGTATGTATTTTCTTTGTTTCTTTATTGTTAATGTAGTTATTGATATTGTTGGTGGGGTTGGAATTGTTGGAACTTGTGGTGTAGTGTTGTTGATGATTCTGGAACAAAGGATGCTGCTCTTTTGTTGTTGATGATGTTGTTGGAACAAATGTTGTTATTTTTTTGTTGTTGATGTTTATGTTGTATTTGATGTTGCAACAGATAGAGAAACTGTTGGAACAAATCAAACCACCAGAAAGGCTGGTTTGCAACAGACTCCACATCTGTTGCAATAGACTCCACATCTGATGCAACAGATGGATAATGTTATTTTTGTGACCTCAATTTTTTTCCTCTTCTTTGTAGATATAAGAAACTGACAGTTGATCAACTTTTGTTGGACTATCAAAAAAGGCTGCAGTAAAGATGGGTTTGGAGGAATAAGCTTCTTGAAGATGGAACCACTTTATATGTGGGAGGTATGTATTACTGATAATGTTATCATGGAAACACACATAGAGTGCACTAATTTTGTGAATATTGTTTTCACTAATTAGTCATAGATCGTTCAAACAAGATGTCTGCAATTTTACAGTTAAGATTGGGAGGTCCAAACTAATAAGGCCGAGGGACCAAGAATATGGTTCTGATATCCTGTTAAGATTTAATGTTAGTTGTTGCTCATGTTTGTTTGTCAAGCATTATGAATGGATCTAGTTTTAGTGTCATTGTAAAGAGATTCAATAGCGATTAATCTAACTTTTAGGGTGTATTGGACCCTTAGAGGGCCTTCGAAGCTTAGCAATGCATCTAATGAGAATAAAAAAATAATATAGTTATTGCCCTAGCCAAAAAATATATGGTTGGGTTGGTCGCTCGGGGTGATGATTATATGCCAGAAGGTGTGGTAGAAGAATGCCTTCGAGGAAAAATGGGTGGTTGATGGAAGACTATATCATCTGAGAGCTAATTGAAGAAGCGACATAGGGTAGAAAGTAACTTCTAATGAATCTTGCTGATAGAATTATCTTAACAGATACGAAACCTGAATCAAGTGCAAATATAAAAGTGTATCCGGTAATACAATATCATTTGTTGTGTCTCTAAAAGAAAAATAAAGAAAATGGACACTTTGCTAGGGAGCTGCATGGTCAAGATTATCACCTAGGTAGAAAATAGGAGAAGACCAACAAAGCAACCTCATGGGCATCGAGGGTTGAAATGTGTTAAACGAGTCAAGAAAACTTATGCCAACAATAACTGCAGTTAAAATAAGGAATATAAGCGAAGGAGGCAATTTCTAAGTTTTAAGTTTCATCCCATGCCTTCTTGCTTGTGTTTTCGATCAGGTCCACTATTCGTTGACCTGATCGGAACCACAAATGAGATTGAAAGGCAAATAGAGTATCATTGCTTCCTTAGCAATATGGTTATAATTGCTTGTGTTTTCTTTCCTTGACATGCTTTCAATATTTCTTAGAGAAGATCAGATGTTTGTTGTAATATGTGAATCCTGATAATTTTCAAGCTTGACTCCAACTTGCTGATTTTGTATTTAAGTTGGTTGTTGCCATCTTTAAAGTTGGTAAGGAGTTCCTCGTCTCTTGTGAGCTCGATCAGGAATACTACCTATAAAGTTATGGCATTCTAGAAGCCCTTCAGAACACTTTCTTCATAAGCTTTGAAGGATACGTATAGGGTCTTGTTTATTTTAGGTCAAATGGTGTTGATGCACGTTAAAAATATGATCCCAATATTTGAAAAACACATTTTTATCGAGCGTTGCTCCATATATCTTGCTCAACCAATTTGATAAATTAAAAATCATGGAGTTACGTAGCGTGTGATCTAAATCGGCTCTATCAAGCCTATCAAATGTTACATAACTCTGAGCTCATCACCCAATCAAAAAGTATGACCGAGTTAGTGCATAAATCAAACGAACTCAATCTCTCAGCCTTTCTGCTTATCGCTCTTCTCCAATATAGATGACAAGATATCTGCTATTCAAAAGTCTACACCATCGCCAGACGTGCTTTCCTGGGAGCAATTCTTCTGAAGTTATCTGTTGATGTCTTCAAAAGAATTGCTCCTAGGCAAGTATGTCAGGTGATGGTGTAGACTTTAGCATAATAGATATCTTGTCATCTATTTTGGAGAAGAGTGATCAGCAGAAAAGCTGAGAGATTGGGCTTGTTTTATTTGTGCACTAACTCGGGCATACATTTTTGATAGGGTAATGAGCTTGGAGTTAAGTAACGTTTGATAGGCTTGGTAGAGCTGGTTTAGATTACACGCTACGTACCTCCATGCTTACTAATTTATCAAATTGGTTGAGCAAGATGTATGGATAAACGCTCGATAAAAGTATGTTGTTCAACTGTTAGGACCATATCTTCAACGTGCATCAACACATTTTGACCTAAAACAAACACAACAACCCTCCATGTATCCTCTAAGTCTTCTAAAGAAAGTGTTCTGAAGGGCTTCTAGAATGACACAACTTTGAAAGTAGCATTCCTGATCAAACTCACAAGAGATGAGAAACTCCCTACCAACTTCGAAGACAGGAATGACCAGCTTGAATGCAGAATCAGCAAGCTGGAGAAAAGCTTAAAAATTATTGAGATTCACAAACTACAGCAAGCATCTAATCTTCTCAGAGGAATGTTGAAAGCATGCTAAGAAAAGAAAACACAATCAATTAATCCATATTGCTAAGGAAGTAATGATACTCTATTTGCCTTTCAATCTCGTTTGTAGTTTCGATCAGGTCAACAGCAGTAAACCTGATCGGAAACACAAACAAGAAGGCATGGGATGAAACTTAAAATTCAGAAATTGTTGCCTTCGCTTAGTTTCCTTATTTTAACTACAGTTGTTGTTGGCGTAAGTTTTCTAGACTCGTTGAATATCATTTAAACTCATGATGCCCGTGAGGCTGCTTTATTGGTCTTCTCCTATCTTTTATCTAGGTGATAATCCCGACCACGCAGCTCCCTAGCAAAGTGTCCATCTGCATTATTTTTCTTTCAGAGACACAACAGATGAAATTACATTATCGGATACACTTTTATATTTGCACTTGATTCAGATTTCACATCTGTTAAGATAATTTCATCGGCTAGATTTGTTAGAAGTTACTTTCTACCCTATGTCTCTTCTTGAATTAGCTCTTAGATGATATAGTCTTTCATCAACCACCATTTTTCCCTCGAAAGCATTCTCCTACCGTACCTTCTGGCATATAATCATCACCCTGAGCGAGCAACCCAACTATATAAATTTTGGCCAGGGTAATAACTATATTGGTTTTCCATTCTAATTTGATGCATTGCGAGGCTTCGAGGGCCCTCTAAGGGTTCAATGCACACTTAAAGTTAAGTCCAATCTCTATTGGTTCTCTACAGTGACGACAAATATTGCTCCCTTCTCAAAACTTGACACGCATAAACATGAGCAACAACCGTCAGTAATTTGTAACAGGATAGCTGGATCATCTTCATGAGGTCCTCAGCCTTATCAATTTTCAACCCATCAAACTTAATGGTACAATGTAGGATGTTTTTTGAATGATTAATACCTAATCGGTTAAAAACTGCATTCATAAAAATATTGTACTTTGTGTGTGTTGTCCCGGTGACCTTATCAGTAATATATACTTAACTCCCACATTTATGATAGTGGATCCAGCTGCACGCACCTTATTCTTCCTAGTCCATCTATGGCTTAAATTGAATAAACTGATGACTAGCTAGTTCCAACAGATGACACATCTGTTTATATTGTCAAACGATTGGAGACATCCGTTACGACAGTTGATCAACCTATTGCAAAAATCAAAAAGATATATATATATCTATTGCAAATGATTTCCATATGTTGTAAGTTATCTAACTGAAAGAATATATTTTGCAACAGATTACCCATCTGTTAGATTTATTTTAAAGTAATTTTTTTTCTTTCCGAGATACAATAATTTATAAATAGGTCTTTCCTTAAAAATATGAATGATCCAGATTCAAACAATAATATTCATATCGACTCCTTGCGTGAACTTCAAATACAGTTTGATGAACTCTAGAGAAATTTGGCTGACTTCGGAGCAAGGCAGCCCGAAGAAAAAATATCCGATTGACAATAATAATAATAGTAGTAATAATAATTAGGTAATGTTATTTATTTTAGCTCATGTATGTATTTTCCTTCTTTTGTATATCGGATCTACCCAAGGGATTCAAAAATCTATGAACATTCATTTCATTTTGTTGTCGACTTTGAAATTTTAATTCTTATTTAGTATTTAATAATAATCATTCTATTTATTCCTTGTTCTCAATATGTCGACGGTTGGTGGTAGGGATTGAGCAATAATTTATCTCAACAGAGGTTAATCTGGTATGACAGATCGATCATATGTTGCACCTGGCAATTATTAATAAAAAGGGATTATTGTTGTTATTGAGAGGGTGAAAAGAAAAAGACATGACTTTTTGATTATTTAATATGAAAAATGTTTTGTAAATAAATAATAAGAAAATAACAAACAAAATTTATAACAACAATTTTAATAACTGATCATGATTTTTCACCATTTTTGTTTTTGAATTTTTTTTAAAATTATTTATTATATAATAAAATGGTTATTATTTTATTAGGGAATTTAAAAAGGTGTTTTTTATTTATAAAATAAAAAAGCAAATAAATTTGGATTAATGATATGATGATAGTTATTTTAAAAAAAGTAGATTATATGTTGCAACAAATAAATTATCTGATGCAATAGGTTCACTATTGTTGTAACAGATGATATATTTGTTGTCACAGATGATTTATCTGATGCAACCAATATTGAATCTGTCATCACAACTCAATAAAAATGGTTCTTGGAAAGAACTAATTAATAATAATAATCTGAAAAGTCATGACTTATCACAATATTTCTTAATTTAATTAAGTCATTACTTTTCATATTAATCAAAAATGTAATTAATAAATGAAGGTGAATAGTTAGATTATATGTTGCAACATATAGGCTATCTGATGCAACATATTTTAGATTTGTTGCAATAGATAATATATTTGTTGTCACAGATGTGTTATCTGATGCAACAGATATAGAATCTGTTGCCACAATTTAATAAAAATGGTTCTTCGAAAGAACTAATTAACAATAATAATCTGAAAAGTCATGACTTATATCACAATATTTATTTTCTTAAGTTAATCAAAAATGTAATTAATGTATGAAGGTTAATAGTCGTGCCTTTTTGCCTTTCATTCAAATTCAATCCTCTATAAATAGGTCCCTCTTTACTCAATCGTTCATTCAACTACACTCTATTTATTTATTGCACCTCGTCTTTTATATTACACTCTAGAAGATAAAATTATGGCTGACCCAGTGTGGGAGGTTGCTTTTCTGCAAAACGCCGTGAATAAACTTTGGAATCAAGTTTGTAACCTACAATGGAAATTGGGAAGAGTTAGAGCAAGAATGCTCTGTGAGATACGCAAGCTGAGGAGGGCCTTGCTACTTCCAGTTGAAGATTAGCCGGCAGGAAATGATGATGATGATGATAATAATAATAATAATAATAATAATAATAATAATAATAATAATAATTAGATTATTATTTTTATTTTAGTCTATTATATGTATTTTTATTTATTTTTTTTAATAAATAAACTATGTTTGATCTTTGATGTTTTAATCCATATTTAGTTTTCATTTTGTCTATTATCTTCTCAACAAACATATCAATGATTCGACGTAAAAAGGAATAATTTAGAATCCAGTAGCAACAGTAAGATTTATCTGTTGGGTTTGTGAAAGGGGTTGATGTGTTGTTAAAAACATATTACTCATGTTGCAACAGATAAGAAGTCTGATGCAACAGATAAATAGTCTATTTCAACAGATGACTAGTTTGTTGCTTTGATTGGCTCTGACGTTTTAATTCATACTCCCCCCGTCTCAAATTACCCGTCCCAAATTGAGATTCCACATGGATGAAGAAAAATAATTAATAGCATGTCTAGTTTACCATAACCCACTGATCAGTTGGTGAGATAGTAGACGTGTTTGAAATAACCATTGTTTGCGAGTCAATCAAAATTTCATAAGAGAAGAAAGCTTTTAATGTCGGTCGATGTATAGTCCCCCTATTAAATGATGTTTCCATTTTAATTTGAAGAAAAAAGTGATTAATTCAAAAGGTAAAACATGAATTTTTTTTAATCTTTTCTTGATTAATGAAAAAGACAAGTAAAATGAGAAATTGAATTAGGAAATTTGGGACGGGTAATTGGACGTAAGGAATAATTTTGAATCCAGTAGTAATAGCAAGAGTTAAAACATATTGGTTATCTGTTGGGTTTGTGGTAGGGGTTGATTTGTGTTGTCTCAAATAGATTAATCATTCCTTGCAACAGATAATTAGTCTGATACAATAGATAAACATCTTGATACAATAGATAATATGTCTGATGCAACAGATAATACGTTTGATGCAACAGATAAACAGTCTAATGTAATATACAAATCTTCTGATGCAACAGATTACTCATCTGATGTACCAGATGATTGATCTGTTTAAATTATGGGCACTTATGCTGGATTCATGATCGGGGTTTTATCCATTGTTGGAAAAATAGAAGTTTACCCAGATGACAAATACGAATAAAAATCATAATTTTACTTGCCAAAGTCACCTATGACAGATAAACATCCTGATACAATAGATAATACGCCTGATGCAACAGATAATACATCTGATGCAACAGATAAATCTCCTGATGTAACAGATTACTCATCTGATGCACCAGATGATTGATCTTTTTAAATTGTGGGAACTTATGCTGGATTTATGATCGGGATTCTATCCATTGTTGGAAAACTAGAAGTGTACCCAGATGAAAAATAGGAATAAAAATCATAATATTACTTACCAAAGTCACCTATGAAGTAATGCCAAAGTGGAAAGTAATGTAGTAAACAAAATTTGGCCTAAGAAATTGGTCGGATAGCAGTAGTAGCGCTGTACCAACAACAACAACAACACCAACAACAAATGGTCGACAAAAAGAAGATGAAGATGATAATGAAGTAAAAGATGATGATAATAAAGTAGAAGATGATGAATAAAGTAGCAGAAACAAAAACAATGAACAAACAAATCGCTAAGAGAGAGAAAATAACAATGGATTAGAAGAGAGAGAAATGTGCCTTTTTTCCCTCTGTTTCCCATTATTTTAGGTATACATTAGGATCAAAGTGTAAATTTAAAAACTTGTGGGTTACTTTTAAACTTCCCTAACTTTCTTAATCCATAATAAAGTAATTGTCACCTCCAACTAATAATTAAGACTTGTGTTACATACACCTCATTTTAAAACTCTTTTGTCACCTGTCATCCAAACCCCCAAGTTACTAGAGAAAATTAAAGGAAAGGTGTCTTTTAAGTCGTGAATGAAGAATTGGTGACATTGACCAACTTAAAGGGTCAAACATATTTAGAAAACTTGATTAAGTTAATTATGGACTGGATTAATATTTTCAAAACTTTCTAATCTTTTCAAAAATACAAATCAACCCAACCCATACCCCTCTACAATCCGAATCAACCTGTCTTTCTCCTTTCTCTCTTGACAACTTCTCTCAACTCTCTCCCAACTAAAAGTTCTGCAAATTTCTCCTTTCAATCCTCGGCGACTTCTACCTCCGATGATAAATAGTTGGGCTTCGAGTTTCTTTTCGACTTCAACCTTCAATCGACGTGACAGCCTTGCTCACCGGCCATAATAACTTTGAATTCTTCAACCTTCAATCATCAACATGATAGCCTTGCTCTTCGGCAGCAAAAACTTTGAATTCTTCATTGTTCCTTTTTTTCTTTCATAGGTAAAAAATTATGGTCTTTTTAATTTTGAAGAAAATGAGGAGCTTGAGCCAACTTTAATTATAGTAATGGTTAACAATTTCAATATTTGTTGCTTTAATTTGAAATATGGTCTGAATAAAACTCTAATTTCTGATATTTCTTCTCTTATCTTTGGGAAGTGAATTATGATTTTTTTTTTGTTTGTTGCATTTTCTTTTTGAAGTTTGATTTTTGTTGTTTTTGTTTATACAAACAAAACAATGAGTTGGGTTGATTTGTTCTATTCTTGTTCTTTGTAAAAATGGTGATATTGCTATTTTTTTTGTTGAAAAAAATCGTGCTACTATTTTTTTCTCAATTAGATTATCCATATGGTGCAACATATTAACCATCTGATGTAATAGATTTATCATATGATATAACAGATCAACTATCTGATCCAACAGAGGAACCATCATATTAAAATTCTGATGCAACAGATTAATCATCTAATGCAACAAAGGAACCATCGGATGAAAAATTGATACAATAGATTTATCATATGATGCAATAGTTTAACTATCCGATGCAACAGATTAGCCATATATTGTAACAGATTAACCATCTGATGCAACAAATTAACTATCAGATGCAACAGAGGATCTATTGGATAAAAAAATATGATACAACAGATTAACCATCTGATACAACAGAGGAACCATCGATATAAAGATTTGATGCAATAGATGAACCTCTTGTTGGATAAAATCCTATCAACTTTTCCAACAGGACATTTCCAAGGCTTGATTTTTCCAATTGATCATTCATCTGCAGCGATAGAAGACCCTTTTATTGGAAGAAATCTAAATAATATTAATCATTAATAACTATTCCAACAGATTACTCATGTGTTGCAATAGATATGCGACCTATTGCACAGACCATTCATCTTTCTTAACAGATGAGTGATATATTTTGTGTTGTTGAATAGATTATTCAGTCGTTGCTACAAGTTAATTAACTATTTTGATAGATCACTCATATGTTGCAATAGATATGTGATCTGTTGCACTAACCATTCATCTTTCTCAATAGATGAGTGATGTACTTTGTATTATTGCAACAGATTACTTAGCCACTATTACAGGTTATTTAACTATTCCAACAGATCACTTATATGTTGCAACAAATGATTTTGCAACAGATATGTGATTTGCTGCACAGACCATTCATTTTTCTCAATAGATGAGTGATATGTTTTGTATTATTGTAACAGATTACTCATTTGTTGCAACAGATTATTTAACTATTCTAGCAGATCACTCATATATTACAACAATGTGTGATTTATCGCACATACCATTTATCTGTCTTAAAAGATCTGTGATATATTTTGTATTGTTGCAACAGATTACTCATCCGCTGCAACAGGTTGTTATATACTGCAACATATATACTAAGTGGTGCAACAGATCAGTGATTTGTGTTAACTGTTAATTTACTGTTTTGCTTGTTAGATTTATTGTTATCCTTTTTTAACGATAATATATTTTTTATGTTCCTATTAATTTTAGATAATATGGATCCCAAAATAACAAAAAATGAATCAAGTCTAAGTAAAGAAACAAGTAAAACAGCTAGGATATATCCACCAATCTATAAGCTTGCTTTACAAGCGTTATCTCAATCAGGAGCAGAATATGATGAACACGGGGAGGAGGATTGTTTCAAAAAAAATGATCTGAATGCTAATAGACCTTATACTGAAGAGTTGGTTAAAACCTTCAGCATTGATCGATATCTTATGAGAATGCAGTGTGATGGCGCCATGATTTAATGGGTGATTTCGTGGTTAAGTCAGTCATGGAAAAATCTTTCAACGCCTTCAGAAAAATACTTTGAGAACAAATATTAGAGGTTTATTTCAGGGATAGCTACTTTGGGAAATATCTTGATTTGCTGGAGGACAACAATGCTCATTTCCAAATGAAAATGGTATATAAACTTCTCAAGCGTAGGTTTATGTATGAAAATAAAGATAAGATGGGTGGGGTTTGGATAAATTACTGTGGCATGCCTATTTGTTTTGTTTGAAAGGAGTTTACCATAGTTACTGGACTAAAATGTTATCCTCCTTCTCAAGTTATACCTATTCTAACCCAAAAAAACACCCCGCACACCCAAAAAAAGCAAAGGCAAGTTGTGTGATCGTGATGACCTGGTGTCCATTATTGGTCCAATCTTCAAAAATAAAAGTTAGATAGAACCATTGAAAGGTAAAGGACTTTCAAAGAAGCACAATCAGTCATTGTGCTTGGTTTGGTTTGTACATAATATTATTTGGGCAAGAGACATTAAAAACAACATAAGATTTGGATTAATAAAGCTCTCCAAGGATATTGAGGCATTTAACAGCTATCCTCGGGGTTATGAAAGCTTCAAAATGACTGTCAAATAATTTTTGATTCCATTAGAGCCAAAGACAGTCAACTTATATGGCTTTTCACGATCTTTCATAGTAAATGTTTCATTTATTATGATATTTTTTTTTGACTCAATAATGGTTTTGATTTATTAGCGTTATTTTATAAGCTTAGACGTTTGAAGTCATTCCTTATTTGAGACAACATGTGAACCACCAGGAAAAAGTTTTTTTGTTCAAGAATGTTGAGATGGTTGTCGGTCAAAACTAGTAAAAATGCAAAAATTTTTTATCTCTTCAACCTCCCGAAGGATGAAGTAAGTATAATTAGAATTAAATTTTTGTTTTAATTAATGATTTTCTTGAATGATCTAATCATCATTCTAATATATGTAATGATTTATGTTAGATTATGCATCCGTCGCTAGTTCCAATCAATCGAGATTTGAAGATGTCATTTTTTCTTACTTTATGATATGTGCATACTTTATCAAACCCTAAGGTCATTGACAAAATAAAAATAAAATTATTTGGAGCAACAACCATTATAAGGAAAATAATTTTGGAGGGTGGGCTTATTGTTGTTAATGGTCTTAGTGGTGATGGAGATGTTGGTGGTGGTAGTGGTGCTGTTGTTGGTGTTAATGATGCTCCTCTTACAGTATTTAAAACAAACCACTATGAGTATGATCATACTGGTTATACACATTTTGCCTCTCCCAGCGAATGTTCTGCATGCAAATATCAAGACTGCAGGGCGAAACATGATGTAGTAATTAATGCTATTAATGTATTAACTACTTTTGTAAATAAATTAACATATAAAAGGGGTGTCATTTCATCAAAGATAATTTTATATCCATAACTCCATTAGAGATCAAGCCTAAGAGGAGAAGGAAAGTGATTTCCAAGGCATTATCAAGCATCCAAAAAAGCAAAATTGCAACTCCTCTATCCTGTGTTGTACTGAGCAATGTATAATGTCCAAAGGAGAGCTGCATGAGCTGAAGAAGGTGAATATATATGTTTGTTCCAACTAACAAACAGGCACATATCTATTTCAACAAATGACACATCTACTGAAAATTATCAAACATATATATATATATATATATATATATATATATATATATATTGCAATAGTTGACTAACTTGTTGCACCAGATAAAGTATTTGTTGCAACATATGTCTCAACTATTTTAGCAAATCAAGCAACTCTTCACACCACTTTTATTTGTACCAACAGATGACCTATCTACTACAATAGATGAGTCATATGTTGCAACAGATGGTTCATCCGTTGGAAATTATCATACAGGTCTTCCTAATGTAGAAATTTGTCCCAACAGTTGATTCATTATTGTAACAGAAATATAATCTATTTGGGACAATTTAAAATTGGAGGAAGACCTATTTGATTTGCTAAAACACATGAGTTATCCTTTTCCGTTTAGTTTTATCTCCGTGATTAGCTTTGACCAATTTTGGCTTTTTAGGTGGATGTAGAAGCTACTGCTGAACAGCATTGACAATATGCTACTCTTTTTATGGAAATACGGAGAACAGAGAGCATAGAAATCGTACGTAAGCGACAATAAAGATCCACAACGACCAAAGCCGAATTCCATAGAACCGGATGAAGAACAACTTGTCCATATTGAGTAGATCTTTATAGATTAAGTCTGTCAAAGTGATAACCTAACCCCTCCTTAGGAATCCTTAGCATCAATACTTAAATTATTGATGTATTTGTTGAGATTTGTACCCATAACAAATTTTTTATATTTTATTTATTCGTTGATTTATTTCAACTAATTTTTGAAGGCTTTGATTTATTTTATTTTGTCTATGAATTTTATTTTTTCTTAGATTTAAACTTATTAATTGAAATGGAATACTAGATTAAAATATTTCAACAGATAATATATCGGTTGCAACAGATGACACATCTGTTGAAAAATATCAAACAGATTTAGACATATATTGCAATAGGTAGTTAATCTGTTGGAATTTATCAAACAGGTATTCCCACTGTTGTGATAGATAGACTTAGATAGAAACGTCGACATAATACAACAGATGACGATTGCAACAGATAAACTATATGTCAAAACAAGTAGAATATCAATTACAACGGATAGAGAATTTTTTGCGTTATAAAAATTCAACTTTCATTGGACATAAATAATTGCCACTACATGTAAAAAAATGAAAGTGAATTGAAACAAAAAAGGTGGAATCCATCGACAGTGTTTAGTTCAAACAACCAAAAATAAAAATAGGCATCAAGTAGACAGTGTTTATTTTAAACACGTAAAATAAAATAGGCATCAAATGTGTCATTTTGGCACTTTTTTCCCTGTTGGCTGCTTGCGTGTAATTCATGCATCCAAGGCTCGCTGAACCGCCAATTTTGTTGCCTTGGCGTCTGATTTGGCCTCCAACGGTCATTTTTTTCTCCATTGTCTTATATATTTATCTTCTTCCTAAAATTTAACCCTAAATTCTCAAATCTTCTTCTTCTTCATTCTCTTTTCTTGTCTATCCAAATTCTTTAAATTATTTGTATTTGGTCTTTCTTTCTTCATCTTTTTTTAATTTTTTCCAATCGAGCTTGACAATGTCAAGCCCATCTTCCACTGTTTTTTGTGATAAAAATTTTTGATATTGTAAGTGTGGTCATTAAGCTGTATTGAAGACTTCTTGGACTCAATAGAATCCAGATCGTAGGTTTTTTACTTGTAAGATTTCAAAGATAATATTTTTTACTTAATTAGTTGATTAATTATTGACTTGTAATTATTTTGTAATTGTTTTCTTGTTTTTACAGAAATTGGGTGGATGAGATTACTTTAATTGGTATGAAGAATGACACCCTTCACAATAAAATCGTGTAATCTAGAATTTGTTAAACAAAGTCAAGGCTTCTGAAAAAAATAAAATCAAGCAAGAAGATGCTACATTATTGCCGTTATTGCTACTGGTTTTGTGTTGTTGGGAACATGAATTTTCAAGCCTAATTGCTAAAATTTTCATGGTGGTGTGTTTGCTACTGGTTTGGTGTTGTCGAGCACATAGATATTCAAGCGTAGTTGTTCAAAAATATCAAGCAGATTTACGCATATGTTGTAAAATTTAGGTCATCTATAGGAAATTATCAAACAGGTCTTTCCGTTGTTGCAATAGATTAGACTTAGGTTAGATAGAAATAACATCAGGATAATGCAATACATGACCAACCTATTGCAACCGATAAACTATCTGCCAGAATAGATAGAATATATTTTACAACAGTTTGACAATCTATTGCATTATAAAAAAACTCAACTTTCATCAGAAAAAAATTATTTCCACTACATGTACATATAATTTAAAGTGAAGTGTGACTTGAAATAAAAAATTGTTATTTCACAAGCTCTTCTATATACACAGACTCCAAGCGTCTAGTTAGTACCCCATAAGCCTAGAACTCTTGCAGGTTTGCCACAGCATTGTCGCAAAAAATGTCTTGGCTCAGTCATTTCTGTGTCGATCAGTAAACATTCATTGTGTACAAGAGCGTACGAGCCGCACGCAAAACCAGTATCATTTTTTGAAAGGTTCATACCTTTTTTTCGACCTTCAAAATCCCATAATTTGTCCATAAACACTTTCCCTGGCAAATGATTCATCAGTTTACTCTCCCTCAACAATACGGGAAAAAACTCCATCAGTCGTTGCTCATGGAAAAAAGATCGACCTCATCAATGGCAGGTTCATTGCAGTCATAAACTTTGATCTTTTCCTCCTCGAGTAGTATCTTAATAGCCTAATAATGTATGTCGTCCACGCTCATGACTGCAAGAATCCTTTTTGCCTTGGTTTATCTCTTGCCGTATGGATTTGGCCTCTCCCCTCTAACATATTTTATTATTTTTTCTTCATCCCAGTCCAACGTAGAAACTAAAAAATCAAATCCTGCACCACAGGCTGACGTATCATTATTGAGTTGATCCTACTTATTCTTAAGCTTCTTACAGAAGTCGAGATCCATTATCCTATCGGCAGCGTCATAAGCTTTCGGGTACGTTAATTGTCTTTTTCTTATAATCAGAGAATTTTTTCAACATGCTATGATAGAAGAAGTCAATTTTTAAATAGGTTAGTAATTGTAACGATGCAATGGAATGTCCATCTATTGCATAGGCGTAACACCCCGTATCTTTGGGCTAGTCTATGAACCATCGTTCCAACTTATATAAGTTATAATATAAGTGATTCTCATTTGAATATAAGTTTTATGATCTTTATACTAGTGTGTGAAATACTCATGAGGTTAAAAATGTTCATAGAAATAATTTAGAGCCAAGTTGAGCTAAGATCCTTTGATTCGTCCAAAGTTTGGCATTTGATTATACAAGGATCTACTTTAAATGTATATAACTTTCTATATACATATAATTTTACAGATAAATATCCACCAAGTTGTAGATAATTTAATTATCTTTCCAACGATACCAATTTCACCAAAATCCAATACCCGCGCAAAATGTTATGGACATTTTCGTGAGAGAGGCAGTAGCTGCGCGCGATTAGCGTGCGACGCGTGCTCTATCGTACACACCTAATTCCAGGTTTTGTTTTCACGTTTTTAAGTGCAAAATGGTCCTTTCCTTCACACTAACTCATCCATAATAGATAATTAAAGCCTTAGGGAGCATTATTTGCCCCTTTATCTGTAATTTCTCTTCAAGCCTCCCTTAAGAATAAACCCTAATACCCATTCAAGAAGTTTAAGACTTATTATAATATATTTAAGAAAAAACAAGAATTTGGTTCCCTAATGCAAGAACCGTAAAGAAAGACTACTCTCTTTCAAGATTCAAGCTTTTGAGGTATGTTAGATATTCATCCATGGGCCCTTTTCACCCATGGGGTCCAAGAATCCATATTTTTATATTTTTAATAACGAAATTTCCTGACTATAATAATTTACCTCCATGAAACTTTTATGGACTTTGATTATACATGATTTTTACAATCTAATTGCATCGAAAGCAGCCCTTATTGCATATTTTTACAAATTAGGTCCATGCACTTACATAAAGTTTGATCCTTTATCAAGTTTCCATGAAATTGTTGGTGATATTAAACCTTACATGATTTAATGGTGTTGATTGCTAAATTTAAACCCTAACTGGTGATCTTAGAAGTAAAATCATGCTATTACTACAAGTTTTGAAGTTATTCCCATGCTTAGTTTAACCATGAATTTCAAGTGCTTGATGAAATGCCTAAATGATTGGGTTTTAAACAATAACTACTTATTACATGTTTACAAATTAAGATTTTCAAATTTTATTTTCAAGTGGAATACTTTATAGCATATTTTGAATGTTGTGGTTTCCATATCATATTCATGAGAATTCAGAATAACTCCTCAGTTTATGTTTTTGCCATGTGATCGTGCTATCTCATCATGTCTAGAAGTATCCTCATGATAAAGTCTTGGTCCCCATGTATTTGATGAAATGTTTAAGTAAATAATTGTGAACAATAATTTATTTTTATGGTTTCAAAGCTTTCATGTGACCCTATTGTTATTATTATCGAGTCCTGGAGGTTATGAATACAAGAAAATTTAGCAATTCATTTAGTTTCAGTAGTTTCAGAATAGTTTTAGACACGTATGAGCTTTATCAGTTTAGTTTGTTATCATATCAGTCAAACTTAGATCAATTCAGTAATTTGAGTCAATTCCCTCTTTAGTTAAGCTTAGCTCAGTCTCGTAATCAGTATCAATTCAGTTAAGCGTAGGATTTAGCATTGAGCGAGCCTAGGGAAAGGATTTTACCCATCAGTTAGGACTGGGTCCTTAGAAGCAATCCCTAAGTTCTAGAACAATGTAGCCAGCATAGGTTATGAGATGTCACCCGCTAGTTTAGGACTGACTCTCTCAGGGATCACCCGCGAGTTAGGACTAATCTCAGGAGTCACCCGCATGATTAAGATTGACTCCACAACCATTATTAGTATCCATGGCACGGTACTAACACCCTTATAATTAGGGTTATAGGTTGTACCCAAATCAGTTCAGAGCAGGGCATGTCGGTTAGATGATACCTCCCATAATTTCAGTTTCACTATTTAGTTTAGAACTCAGTTCAATTTTGCTTGACCATAGCATACAGTTTATCAGTTATCTAGTTATCAGATTTTAGTATTTTAGTTACAGACTGTATCAGAAACATGTTATATGCTTGGTCATGCATTTTTAGATTTTTCAGCATTCACGCTTTAGATTCAGTATTTTCATGTTAACCAGACAGTTTCTACTCCATGCATGTTTTCTAAGTTACTTCATATCATTCATCTAGTTATTACTTCATGTCTAGTTATCCCATTCTACTCATTCAGTTGGTTATCATTTATGCACATAAACTCATGCATCTCAGTCTTACCTTATTTAAAATACCAGTACATTCAAAGTACTAATAGCATACTCTTTTATTGTGCTATGATATTTCATATCATAGGTTTGGACGCTCAAGTTCCCGACCATACCTATTTATCCCAGTACACCAGCAATAGCAGTGCGGTGAGTCCTCATGTTTCAAGGAACAGTTATGTTTATTTTAGTTTCTTAGTTTTAGCAGACAGTCAAAGTTAGTTAGGGGCTTGTACCATCAACTCTCCAGTTATTCAGTTAGAGGTTTTAAGATGAGTACAGACAGTTAGTTAGTTTTCAATATGTTCTCAGACTTTAACATCATGTTTTGATGTTGATTTCAGTTTTAACAACCTTATAGATTTTCAGTTAAATTCCGTACATGTTCTCTTTGTCATCAGTTTTTTTTAGTGCTCACAGCAGGTACTAGCTAATGGGTTAGCTTATGGTCTCTTGGGACTGTAAGCATCATATGTCACCCAAGGTGTACTCTCGGGGAGTTACAATAGGTTTCTCTAAATTAATAATCCAATGCAACTTATACAACAGATAGATAATAAGTTGCAACAGAACCACTACCAGTTGCACCAAATTACCCAGCTATTGTAATAAATTTTACATCTGTTGCATAGATTCTTCTTTATGGAGTAGATTATAAGGCAAGATTAGGAAAAGAAAACTTGCCTTTTCCTCGTACCACATACACATATCTGTTATAGTCTAGAAGTCTCGGGGGAAAAGAGAGGCCTGGGGTAATCTGGTGCACCTGGCTTGGCATTCTTTTCCTTTCGCTAATCCCTCTTCTCTTTGGTACCAAGTTTTGTGTATATGTCCACCTTATTGAATGGCACCTGAACTTTAACATCTTTTGGAGAGGGAGGAGTTGTAGTTTTTTTAATTTCTGGCTGAAGAGTATGTCACTAATTGCTCTTTTCTTCCTCTTAACCAATACTGTAGGAGTTTATGGATCCCTCACTTTCTTGATTGGTATGACACCTCTCTTGGATTTGAATTCCTCGACAGCTTTAGAGATAGCCTCTACTTTTTCAAAGAGTTTATCATGGTTGTCCTTGCACTCTTTGCATTCGCAACGAGAACCTGAGGGTGAAGGGGGGTGAGAGAGACCTTTGTAAAGGAGAAAAGGGGTGTTTTCAAATATATTTATTTTTTCTTGAGCATCAACATGCTCTTTATTGTGAGTGGTAGAAGTATCAGCATACCTACTACCAACACCAACTACACCACCAGAAAAAGCACCTGAATCTACCTTAGTAAAAGGTTGGTTATGAAGAGCCTTAACATTAGGCTGACCTTGCCTAACTGCTCTTCTTATGGCTGTTGCTCCAGCCAATTCCTTCTTTATTAACTCAACCGTTGGGTTTGCTATAGTATCTACATAACCTAGAGTAATATATGAAGTCATCACCGACTCCTGCTCAATAGGCACGATCCATGAATAAACAACCTATAAAAAAAGATAAATACATTTAAATAATATAATATAATAATTTTCACAATTGGGTTACATGTTAACACAGTTAACTTCTGTAACATATTAACAATTTGTTGCATCATATTACCCATCCATTGCATAGTTCGAAGTAGATGGTTAAAATCCATTTGAGTCGGGTTTAGAGAACCAGAGCAACACATGGATAATCTGATGCAAAATATCAATCATCTGTCGCAACAGATTACCAATCTATTACACCAGTTGCACATGGCGAGTAGTATGTGGGGTTATATGTTATGCAATAAATGATTTGTATGTCGCAATAGATAAATAATATGTTACATCAAATAACCAATATGTTTCATAATTTGTAGTAGATGGTTAATCTATTAGGGGTAGGGTTCAGAGAACTAGAGAAACAGATGGGTAATCTGATGCAAGATATCAATCGCCTGTCACAACAGATTATCCATCTTTTGCATCGGTTGGCACAGGATGGGTAATCTGTCATAAAAAATGTCCTATTAGTGCATCAGATATAACATCTATTGCACGGGATATAACATTTGTTTAATATCTTTCATTGAGTACAATTATTTTACTTAAATAAGACATACTACATCATCCGGAGGGTTAAAGAGATCATCCTCAATTTTTTGGTTGTTTGTTGCATACAACCACCTAAACATCCTTGGATGAGAAACCTCATCCAGGTAATCCATTACATGCTTTTGGAGGGAAGGAATAGCTTCAAATGCCCAAGCCTAAAAAATGTAAATATGAAGCAAGCAGAAAAAAGTCATAATAACTATATTCTATATAAATTAATGGATGAGTAAAATAAAAATAGTGATTAATTTTACCATGAAAGCTCAAGAAAAGCCGAATAATGAGGTCGTCCCTGAGGATAGCTTTGTCAATAATTTTGGATAGTCAAGTAGAAGTTGTCATATCGCTAGGGATAATTATTAAATTTATCAAAATCCTCAGCACGCACCAATAAATCATCTTCTATGACCTTGTTGACGTCTCTTGTCAATATAACTGAATGGGCAAACCATACTAAGCATAATTTCTCCTTGTACTACTTTTGTATGGTTTTATCCATGAGATCTGTCTACAAATCCGATGCTTTTTAGCCACGTCGAGCAATGTCAAACAACCCATCTATTTTTTCCTTTCATTTTCTTGACTTGCATCTTTTGTTGGGTGTTCTCTTGGCGATAGGTGGTTCTTCTGGACGATGATATCTCAAGCCCGTCACTATGTAAAATTCTTGAAAGCCAAAACAAATCGGCATGCCGCAGTAGTTGATCCAAATTTCATCCATCTTTTTGTCGCCCTCCTCCAAATCTTTATCATCCCCCAAGTACTTTATCCTACACTTGAGAAGACCATATACCATCCTCAAATGGAAACGGGCAGGGGGGTCCTCTGGCAGCTCAAGAAAGTGTCCAAAGAAGCTCTTCTTAAAAAGTCCATCTATGTTTTTATTCTTCATAATATTCCTAAAGTAATTAAATTTTTTCCCCCATCTGACATTTAAATACAAGTTCACCAGTTAGTTCTGCATTTGGCTCATCTATCGGCATCACAACTTGAAACTTTTCAATACTAAAAATTTTGACAGGATCATGCTGGGATGTCGATATTAATTCACGCCTCATTAGTAATCCATTATCATCATGTTGATGATTATCCTCTTTCTCTTTCTCATTCTCTAATTCCTTCTCTTTCTCACTTTTATTTTCTTCATCACCATCTATAGACCCTTGTCCACCTCCCTCAATATTGATTTCATAGCTCTCCTCAGCTTCACTTTTCCCTGACTGAGATTATTCAGGAAGCTCCTCCAAATCCATCTGTACTGTAGCCTTTCTTGGGTGGTCAGACGTTGATTCACTTTCAGTTTCTTTTTTTTTGGGAGACATGTTTTACCTACAAACAACAGAAAAATAAAAATTACATTACAATTGATGTATGCATAAATTTTAAACAATACATTACAAACATCTCTAATACTAATACACCAACCACCACCACCACAAACACCACCACCCAATGCCACAAACACCACGAATACCGACACCAATGATAGCCACCACAAACACTGCCAACTAATGTCACTACAAACACAACCAACCAATGCCACCAACAGTTACTACCAGTGCCACCATGATGACCACCACCACCACCACCAATACCACAAACACCATCCAACAATACCACGACACTCTAGGGAATACTATGATAGAAACTAGGTTTTCTTGAGTTCTTCCTATGATTTTACCATTAAAACTCAAATTTGTAAACCCATTCTCGAAGATAATAAAACTAAAAGTTTTATTTTTCATCATTAACGTAAAAGCCCTTATTTTTTAGAAAAAATAACAAATATAGAACTCTTGTCGAACTCTATTACATATGAAGATAGAGAAAACAACTGAAATAAGCAAGAATGAAGTTGAAAATAACACCTATGTGGTTGAAAATAAGAAGAAAATTGATCTGTTGTAAAGGGTTGCGAGATTTGTTAAGTAGTTGTTTTATGTACTGTATTGTTGAGAAAGAGAAAAGAGTGAGAACTTGAGATTTGAAATGACGAAATATTTTTCTCGCAAATGTATGATTTGTACGGGTTGATTTGTATTTTGAAAAAGAATGACAAGTTTTGAAAATGTTAATTTGGTCCGAATTGATCTTAAATATTTTCTAAAATTAAAAAATATGTGTAATTTTTAACCCTCTCATTATACAATTGCCAAAAAACTCAATTGAAGTTGTAGTAGACCCTATGAAATCACCCACCCCTTGTCCTAAATTAATAAATTTAGGTATTAATTGAATATATGAACTCAATTAAAATTGTATAAAAATAAATGTTCAACTTGTTGCATCAGAATACGCATATGTTGTAAATTATCAACCAGATTAGGTCATTTGTTGTGATAGATTATGCTTCTGTTGTAAATTATCAAATAAATTAAGTCATCTATTGCGACAGATTACCCATCTATTGTAAATTATCAAATAGGCGCTGACATCTATTATAGTTGACCTTATGAGAACTTGCCTCTAGTCTTAGATTAATTAATTGAGGTATTAGTTAAACATATGAGGTAATAAGAATTGGTTCAGCTCAGAGTGATCGATCGACGACTCTGGTCGAGATGAACACAATACTGTCTCATCATGAAATTGCCAAAAGACTCAATTAAAGTTGTAGTTGACCCTATGAGAACTCACCCCTAGTCCTAGATTAATCAATTAAGTTATTAGTTGAATATATAAGGTAATAAGAATCGGTTCTGCTCAGAGTGATCGATCGATGACTCTGGTCGGGAGGAATGCAATACCGTCTAATTATACAGTTGCCAAAGGACTCAATTAAAGTTGTAGTTGACCTTATGAGAACTTAACCCTAGTTCTAGATTAATCATTTAAGGTTTTAGTTCAACATATAAGGTAATAAGAATCGGTTTAACTCAGAGTAATAGATCGTCGACTTTGGTTGGGAAGAACGCAATACCGTCTCATTATGTAATTGCCAAAAAACTCAGTTGAAGTTATAGTTGACCCTATGATAACTCACCCCTAGTCCTAGATTAATCAATTAATGTATTAGTTGAATATATGAGGTAATGAGAATCGATTCATCTCAGAGTGATCGATTGATGACTCTGGTCAGGAGAATTGCAATACCGTCTCATTATGTAATTTCCAAAAGACTTAATTAAAGTTGTAGTTGACCCTATGAGAACTCACCCCTAGTCCTAGATTATTCAATTAAGGTATTAGTAGAACATATGAACTCAATTGAAATTGTATAAAATAAATGTTCAACCTGTTGCAATAGATTAACCATCTGTTGTAAATTATCAAACAGAAGAGTCATTTGTTGCAACAGATTAAACATCTATTGTAAATTATAAAAAAGATTAAGTCATCTATTGGAGACAGATTACCCATCTATCATAAATTATCAAATAAATTAAGTCATATATGATAACAGATTACCCATCTCTTGTAAATTATTAAATAGGCACTACCATCTATTTTAGTTGACCCTATGAGAACTCACCCATAGTCCTAGGTTAATCAATTAAGGTATTAGTTGAACATATAAGGTAATAAGAATTGGTTCAGCTCAAAGTGATCGATCGACGACTTTGGTCAGGAGGAACGTAATATCGACTCATCATGCAATTACCAAAAGACTCAATTGAAGTTGTAGTTGACCATATAAGAACTCACCCCTAGCCGTAGATTATTCTATTAAGGTATTAGTTGAACATATAAACTTAATTGAAATTGTATAAAAATAAATGTTCAATCTATTGCAATAGATGTCTTTTCTGTTGGATTTAATCAAATAGATTAAGTCATCTTTTGCAACATATTACTCATCTATTGTAAATTATCAAACATGCGCATCCATCTATTGTAACAGAGGACCGAGCTTTAGAAAATTTCAAATAGAAATTGTCATCTATTCCACTTAGATATTTTAAGATCCTGAGTAGTCTTATCTGGTCTATTCAATGTCACCGTCTTCTCGTGCCCCTCAAAAGTTATTAATGAATATTTAAAACCCATACCTAGAAAACTCTCTCCTTCATCCAATAAGTAAGACTCAACTCATCTATCTCTCTTTTTTATTCTCAATTCTCTTTCATTCCTTTTTCCTCTCTTTTCTCTCTTCTTTCAGATGAGGATCCTTTCTGATCTCAACCGATCAATATCTTTTATCGACTAAATTGGATGCTCTAATTTCTTTGCTTTTTTGACATTGTAGGTATGGTTCACTATTTCTCTTTCCATCTCGTCTTCTTCTTTGTATGTCGTTTAAATTAGATATTTACATTTGTTGCTATTAATGATCTACCCATTACCAGTTTTCTATTTATTAAGAAAATTGAAGAAAAGGTGACCTTTTAAGTCCTGAATGAATGAACCATTATTTTTATTAAAATATGTGAAAAAAGTTATCTGTTGGGAAAACTTCAAAAGCCTTGTTGTTAGTATAGATTTTTTTATGTCTTTTGCATGTTACTTTGGTGGTGCTGTTGTTGGGGGTGGTGGTCGTGTTGGAATATGTGGTATTTGTGTTGTTGATGGTTTTGGAACATATAGTGTTGTTTTTTATTATTGGTGGTGTTGCAACAGTTTTCTCAGTTGTTGCAACTGATGAATCAGCTGTTGGAACAGATGGAGCATTTGTTTGAAGAAATCAAACCAGTAGCAAGGCTAGTTTGATTTATTCCAACAGATGACCTATCTATTGCAACATGTCATCCATCTATTGCAATAGATAACTCATCGGTTAAACAAATAGGTAATTTATTGAATCACATTGGTCATCTATTGATTCACTCAATTTTGTGTTACCCTTTTGTACAGATAGAGCAACTATTTGAAGAAATCAAACCAGTAGCAAGGCTAGTTTGATTTATTCCAAAAGATGAACCATATATTGTAACATGTCATCCATCTGTTACAACAGATGCCACATTAGTTGAACAGATGGATAATCTATTGCATAAGATTGGTCATTTATTGATTCACTCAATTTTGTGTTACCCTTTTGTAATGTTATTTTGGTTTTTACCCTATTTGACATCAAATGTATTTCTCTTGTTTGCAGATAAAAGAAAGTGAAACTGGATCCACTTTTTCCCCATCAGCATTTAAGGCTAGAGTAAAGATAGGTTCAGAGGAATAAGTTACATGTAGATGGATCCACTTCATATGTGGGAGATATGTATTACTGATCAACCTATTATGAAAATACACATCCAATACAATGATTTTGTGAATGTTTGTTCTTTACCTATTAGGCGTTAATACTTAAAACAAGATATGGCATTTTACAGGTAATATTGCTAGGTTTAAACTAGTAAGGCTGAGGGACCAAGTCGGTGGTGTCGATACCCTGTTATAATTTAATAACCATTTATGCTCATATTTTTGTGTTAAGTTTGGGAAGGGTTCAGGTTTTTAGTAGATGTGTAAATATCCGATAGTGATTGGACCGGTTTTAATAGCTCAATGGACTTCTTGAAAGGCTTTGAAGCTTCGCACTGCAGCAAATAATGATGAACCAATAGAAATTCCCCTGGTCCATATTGATATGAATATGTTGCTGGAGGAGACTATTATACAGTAGAAGGTGCTTGAGAGAATACCTGTATGGGAAGGGGGAGATTGAGAAGGCCATATATTATCTCAGACCTTGTTTAAGAGAAAACACAAGGTAGAAAGGAAAGTGTAGCGAAATTGGCTAATGAAATTGACATGAAAAATAAATAATTGGATGAGATAGCAATGTGAAAGTGTATCCATAAATGAAAATCCATCAGTCGTTGAAGAAAAACAAGAATGGTCAAAATGACTAGAGCTGATCACTTTGCTAGAGAATGCAACTAGCGAGTGTGGCCTCAATGAAGACCCATAAAATGCAGGACCAGTACTCTAAGGAAGCAGATTCGTGAGCATGGAAGGTGGTAAGATTATCAATCAAACTTGAAACCTGAACAAAGTAATCCTGAATTAAAAATATGAGATCAAACGAAGGTGAAAATTTCTCAAGTTAAACTTGCATCCCATGCCTTCTATTTATGGCTCTGGTCAGGTCAAAGGCAGTGGAAACAGCAAGGCATGATATTTTTGCCCAACTTCAGACCTTTTTGTTTCTACTACCATTGAACTGATCATATCCATAAACAGAAGGCATCGCATGCAAGTTAGACTTAAGAAATTGATGCCTTGGCTTCCTTTATTTTTAATTCAGGAGTTGTTGGTTTAGGTTTCAATTTTGACTGATAATCGTACCAATTTTCTTTCTCGCAAAGCTTTTTACTTAGAGTTTTGGTCCTTCACTTTGTGAGAGTCTTCATTGAGGCCACGCTCGCTAGTTGCATTCTTGAGAAAAGTGTCCAGCTCCAGTCTCGTTGACCATTCTTTTTTTTCAATGACTGACGGATTTTTATATTTGGATACACTTTAACATTTGAGGAGCATCCAGTTTTTTGTTTCTCATGTCAATTTCATTGGCCAGATTCGATAGAAGTTCCTTACTTGCTTCCCTGTGTTTTCTTTTAAACAAGGTATGAGATGATATATCGCCTTCTCCACCTCCTCCTTTCCGCACAGATACTCTCCCAAGCACCTTCTACTATATAAAAGTCTCCTCCAGCATTCCATTTATATAAATTTGGACTAGGAGAATTTTCATTTGTTCTATCATTGTTTGATGCAGTACGAGGCTTCGAAGGCCTTTCAAGAAGTCCATTGCTCCATTAAAATCGATCCAATCACTATTGGATATTCACACTGCCAACAAAAACTTGAACCCTTACCAAAACTTGACAGAAAAACATAAGCATGAGCCGTCATTAAATTGTCACAGGGTGTCGACACCACCATCTTGGAACCCTTCGACCTTATCAATTCGCACCTTTCAAACTAAACTGTACAATATAGGATCTTGTTTAAAGGATCAGTATCTAATCGGTAAAAAATGCATTCACAAAATCATTGCACTTTGTGTGTGTATGTCACGGTAGCCTAATCAATAATACATAACTACCACGCATAAAAGTGGATCCATTGCCTGCACCTTATTCTTCCTACCCCATCAAGACATGTCAGATAGTGTTGTTAATTCATCTACACATATATGATCACTATTAAAAAAGAGGTGTGAAAAGTCGTGACTTTTTATCTTAACACATTGAAAATAGCTGATGAACCAAATTCTCCATCTGTTACAACTGATGAATCAGCTATTAGAAATATATCCTCTAATATATGGTCCATCTGTCATAATAGATAATCCATATGTTGCAGTAGATATTGCAACAGATGGTAAATCTATTGCAACAGACCAGACAGTGCTTATTCATCTGCACGCATGTGATGACTACTACCTCCATTTTGTATTACTTGGCCTTCTTGCTAAAAATATTTGTTTCAATTTAGTTGTCCTATTTATAAAATCAAGATAATTTTATTATATTCTTTAAAGATTAGCCTTGTTATTAAATGACTACATAAAATATATAATTCACATTTATACTTTCAAAGCATAATTAATAAGGCCAATTTTGTAAAATAAGCACATAATTAATATTTTTTAATGGGTGTGCCAAGTCTATAGGGGCCAACTAATATGAAACAAAGGGACTGTTAAAAAAGAGCTGAAGAGTCATGACTTTTTATCTAACACACTCAAAATAGCTAATAAACTGAATTCTCCATCTATTAAAACTGATGAATCAATTGTTAGAAGAAATCAAAACGTCTCCTCCAACAGATGGTCCATCTGTCACAACAGATATTACATATGTTTCAATAGATGTCTCATCTATTGCACATACAAATCATCTATTGCAACAGATGGTAAATCTATTTTGACAGACCATCTGTTGCATATTTAGACCATTTATGGCAATAGATGCTAAATCTGTTGTGATAGATGGCGATTTGTTGCAATAGCTCAATAATATCGGTTGTTATCAAGTCTCAAACCGTTTTAAAAAGATGAGAAGTATTAATGTAAAATAAAAAGTTATGACTTTTCACATAAAACAAAATGCCACCAGTTTGAATGTAATTAATATAATGGAGCTGAACAGTCGTGTCTTTTGGCCTGCACATCCAGATTCAATTCTCTATAAATAGGTCCCTCCTTAATCTTCATTCTTCTCAACTTTATTTATTTCTTGCATTTTTTCTTTTCGTGTGACATCTTCAACCACTTCTCTTTAAAGATCGTATTCCTTTCTCGTTAAGGTAAGCTTTTTTTTGGTGTAAGTCTACCAACTGATAGTATACGTTGTATTACATTTGGACTCTTTTCTTTATGTTTGTCAATTCATGCTTATTCTAGATATGGCTGATCTTGTTTGGGACATTTCTATTCTGCGTGACACAATGCGAGAACTTCTAAGGCAGGTTAATGACCTGCAGAGGGAGTTGTTTGTCGTGAGAACGACGATGTTCAGAGAGATGTAGAGGCTGATGAGGGCCCTTCTGCTACGAGTTGATTAGTCGGTTGTCATTAATGATGATGATGATGATAATAATAATTAGAATGTACTTTTTATTTTAGGATATGTATTTTAATTTTTCTATATCAGATCTATACCTAATGTATTTTATTTTTGGTTTAGTGAAAAATTTATTTTTAGTCGACTTTAGCTTTTTAATTCTTATTTAATTTTCATTCTATCTATTTCTTCTAAACATACATGTTAACATGGCGACAATTGGAGACAAGGATCAATTTTAAATTTAGTAGCAATAGCAATTTTGGCTCCTAAGTTCTTTCAATAGTGAACCATGTGTTGGAATAGATTGGTCATCAATTGGGTTTTTGTCAACAGATTATCCATCTGTTGTGACAGATTTATCATCTGTTGGAGAAAACCATTTCAGTTTTATGGAACTGTTTTGTGTTCTTCCAGCTAATGTCCATCTACTTCCACAGATGAGTAATCTGTTGAAAATAATTGTGGTCTGTTGTATTATTTAGTTCATGTAATGCCTCTTTTTAATGATCCACAAGTTATTAAATGATATTTTATATATAATAAATGATAACATTATGTTCACAACAATGAGTTAAATATATAAAAGTCCACAAGAAACAACAACACAAGTTTTTGCAATTACAACGAACTTGGTGGATTACGATCCGAGCATGTAGTTCTTTTGTGGCCACCGCGCTTACATATGAAGCACTTGTTTCTTCTTGAATAAAATTATTCTTTGACTCCATGCTTCCTCTTATATGGCTTTCTTACTAGTTTGATAGTGCTTGAGTCAATATATGGAGGAGGTATTAATCTCCCTAAAAGATCTGCAGGAACAACCCAAGATTCTTTAGGAGACACTGGAGTAATATGCCCACTATATGCCATTTCATATTTTCCCATCGAATAATATTGAGAGGAGTGCTTGGAAACTTTAGTTCCATATTTTTTACCATATTGAGCATAAAGCTCTGCCATAGAATGTGGACAGGGTATTTTGTCCAAGTAAAAAACTCTGCACGTACAAGATCTTGTTTGAAGATCTACCGTGGCAACATCACCATGACCGGTTATACTAAATTTGTAATTTGATATTTTATGAGATAATAACCTATTCCCTAAACTGATGTTCGTTGATATTATTTTTTTTATTTCTAGAACAAATGGTTCTTCTTGGTACCTTGAACTGCACACATCTTTCATTAAAAAATTGGCCATACTTCTTGCTTATTTTTTCAAACTAAGCCTTAATGGAAAATTCTCTTTTATCTCCAAGCAATGAATTCACCGATTCAACTATGTTTAATGTCATAATATTATACCTATACAAAAGAATCACTTAGTACGACATCATACTAAACTTGTAACTTAAACAAGACATTAAATTCATATGAATGTACCAATCTACCATACAAAACGCCCGGCTCCATCTCTCGAAACTAACACGTATAAGAATTTATGCGACCTTGGGATTCACATCCGTTATTTGATTGAAATGGTCTAAAAATCCTCTCTATTATATGCTTTAGATGCTCTATAAAAAAGGGTAACGACCTTTTCGTTGTGATAGTTGGTCTGAATGTTCTCTCCAAGATGGCTAATGCAATAACCAAAGTAAGCTGAAGTGAAGAAAATTGAACCCATCTTTGGAAAACTTGTATTCCTATCTGAAACAAAACACAACTCTTTGGTATCTTCGATGCATCTTTGCAGTTGTTAAAAAAAATCATAAGAGGCATCACATTCCTTGTCCGCTACACAAAAAGTGATAGGAAATATGTGATTCTCTGCATCCTACGCCACCGTTGCTAGAAGAACTCATTATACCTGCTCCTCAAGAAGGTACCATCTACAGCTATGCCTTTTCTCAAATGTTCAAAACCTTGAATCCAAGCACCATAGGATACAAAAAAAGTACTTGAACCTTCTATTTTTATCAAGATGTAATGTTGTCTTACTTTCGAGATTTGTGAACTCAATCATGTAATAGTAGAAATCCAGGACTGCATACCCATGCTCATGTGTCCCCCTAACCAAGTCCTTGGAAATCCCTATAGCCGTATATATCTTCCAATAACTAACTAGGACACCCAATTCCATGAGGATTTGATTGGCCATAACACTTGTTGAAGGGACTTTGCCATTGGGGAAACTACTCTTGAAATATTCACCGAGAACCTTTGCCATGGCGAGGGGATTTTGGCCCGAGATGTGCTCTGAACCACATGTGTGATGCTTTCATGTGTATGAATGGTGAATCTGTTAGAACTTGCGTACTTCACCTCTCTCAACCACCACTTGCAGTTCGGATTAGCATATTTGGAGAAAAAGACACTGCTCTAATTAATCACCTTCTTTATTCTGAAATCTTTTTTCAAGCAAGAATAAATAAAGTGGTAGATAGTTCTTTTTTTTCCTTAAATGACATTCTAATAAAAAAGCCAGTCCCATCATCTTGAAGATTTCCAGACTGTGTCGATCGAGAAGACCTACCTATCATATTGGTCGCATCAATGGGCGTACGTGTTTGATCATCATTTAGAATATTCATGTCTAGATCATCCAACCTATCATCAAAGATCTCTTGTTGTTCTTCTTCTTCTACATTTTGGTTCTTATTATCTCTCATTTTTTCAACCACATACACCCTTAAAACCGGCTAGGATGAACCACTAAGATAAAAGCACAAACGAACCTGATCGATTATCTTGAAAGGCAGTACCCCCTAATTTTCAAAGGAGCTGTACATGTAGCTGATGATTAGTTCTTATGGTTGATAATTCAATCCACAATAGCTGATGATTAAGTACTAAAAATCATCATATGAAATATCACTTTGGACTATCATAGCAATCGTCTTTAGTATTTCACCTCTTTCTAATGCCATACATATCGATTACTCTTCTCAATCATTGACCATGACAATCCACCCCTATTGTTATTGATCCCTCTATTAGTGGTACCTAAATAAAGTCATTTGTTAAAAAAAGTTAATAATGATTTCATAGTGTCGTAACATGAATCCCAACAGATGTGTAATCTGTTGCAACAAGTAAGTGATTAATCACAATAAATTACTAACCTGTTGGAATTTATGTTATGCTTATAAAGCTGATTTCAATATATGAGTCATCTGTTGTAACAGGTGAAACATCTTTTACAATAAACTATGAGTCTGTTGTAACGAGTATAGATTCTGTTGCAACAGGTTATTAATCTGTTGTAACATATATTTATCGTATTGCAATAGATAACTAGTTTATTAAAATCGAGCTCAGGTTCTATTGCAACAGATAACTAATCTGTTTTAACATATATTTATCCCTGTTACAATAGATAACTAGTCTGTTACAACAGATGACCTATCTGTTTGATTCAACCACAAACATGAATCCAACATATATCTTTCGTTGCAACATATATTTACCCTGTTGCAACAGATAACTAATTTGTCAAAATCGAGCTCAGGTTCTGTTGCAATAGATAACTAATCTGTTGCAATAGATATTTACCCCTCTTGCAATAGATAACTAGTCTATTGCAACAGATGACCCATCTATTCAATTCAACCACAAATATAAATCCAACATATCTCTTCTGTTACAATAGATGGCTCATCTGTCGTAATAAATGATTCATCTGTTTAAACAGATGTCTCTTATGTTGCATTCATGTTCGCGTGCTATCAATTATTGAAAAAACAGCACAATAACAGTTACTCAGATGACAAATTCAACTAAAAATCATAATTTGACTTACCGAAGTCTCCTGTGAAGTAATGCCAAAGTGAAAAGTGATGTATGAAATAAAATTTAACCTAAGAAATTGATCAGATAGCAGTAGTAGCGGTAACAACAACGACAATGGTCAATAAGAAGAAGATGAAGATGATAATGAAGTAGAAGATGATGATAATGAAGCAGAAGATGGTGAATAAAGTAGCAGCAACAATGAACAAGAAAAATTGCTAAGAGAGAGAAAAAAACAACGGATGAAAAGAAAGAGAAACACATTGTTTTCTCCCTCCATTTCCCGTTATATTAGGTAAGCATTTGGATCAAAGTGTAAATTTAAAACTTCTGGGTTATTTTGAAATTTTTCCAACTTTCTTATGCCTTAATAAAATAATTGTCACATATACTCAATTATTAAGACTTGTGTCATCTACACTTCATTTTAAAACTTTTTTGTCACCTACAGCCCAAAACCTTGAGTTACTCGTTATATACAAAAATCTCGACCGTATATTTCATTATAGTGAGAAAATAAAATCAACTTAACTATCATTATGTTAAGTTAATAAATTACAAAAAAGAATATTCCCAACCATATAGGTTAATAAGGTATGAAAAAATCAATCTAACTATCAACACATTAAGTTATTAAACTACGAAAAAATCTCAACTATATAAGTTTGATATAGTATGGAAATAAAATCACTTTAAACATTATTACTCCAAATTAAAGGTTGAACATATGAAATAAGTAAAAAGGAAATAACCTAAATCTTTAACACTTTGTTTGGATGGTGATTTGTCATGGTTTCATAATGTACGGTACAATATGATATGGTATGGTATTGTATAGTACAATACAATATAATGTTTGGATGAATTGTATCGTTCTCTGTTGTTTAATAACAATTTTATTATTTCGTTTGATGGTATGGTACTGTATCGTAACTGGTAAGTTTACTAAAATGCCTTTAATTATTATAAATATTAAATTTATTAATAATTATTGATAAAATAATTTTTTTTATTAATCTGTCATAGATTATGTCATGTAAATATATTGAGTTGTTAAATTCATGTAGATTTTAACAAAATTAATACAAGAGTAGATCAAAATAAATGTAGCCAGATTCATTTTTTATAGCAATAAATTTGATTTTCTTTTTGTGTTTTGAACTTGACCACCAATGACAAGTACAAAGTTTGAACACATTTTTTGTGTATGCTATGGGTGTGTTCGGTATGAAATATAAAAAACAAATAAGAAAATAAATAGTTTGTCAAACTATATAGATTAGTAATGTAGAAAGTTAATAAAAGAAAATATATTCGATGTTGGAGCCAAAGAAAGCAAGAAAGACTTATCTTTACTTGAAGTGAAATGAGGCAAGGAGACAAGTCTCCTAGATTTATAATAGGGGAAAGGACATGGGCTAGCCACTTTGAAAAGAAATGACCCACAATTTGAAAATGTGGACAGTTGGAGTCAGTCGACCTAATTTATTTTCGTTTTTTAATCATTTGGCTCAATTGGATACATGCAGTCTCTATACTCAATTGATACACTTTTATACCACTTTGATACACTTTTATACCATATTGATACACTTTTATACAATTATTATATAAAATATGTATTTGTATTTGGTATCAAAGATTCATGTATTTGATATCAAATATTGTATTTGATTGATAAAAAGGAAGAATAACAATTACAATGTTATAAAATCATATTTGATTGTTAGAAAAACTACAATAATTAGAAGAATACCTTTTTTTAAAATAAAAATGGAGTTGCGAGAAAAACAGTGGAAAAAAAACAAAAACTTTTTTTAGAAAACGAGGGCAAGCAATGAATTTTTTAAAAAAGTGTAGCAACAATTTACAAAAAATAGCTAAAAGACGAAAAAAAAATATGAAGGCAGCAGCAAAAAATGACCTAAATGACTATATTTTGGAAATTCAAAAATAATTTCCACTCGACGGCAATGTCTATTCGTATCTATTCCCCTTTATAATATCAGTTGAATGAGAGTATACATGTCACTGAAAGTAGAGTTGTCCAAATAGGCAAGCCCCACCCCACCCACCCAAGCCTCATGGGCCAAAAAATTTGATGGGTTGGGACACACCTGCCCTTCACAAGAAAGAATCATAAATTGGCCAACCCAACCCAATCCTAGAATTTTAAGGGGTTGAGTTAGAGCTGCTCTAGCCCTTCATTTTTAAAGAATTTTTTTCTTTTCAATCTTAATTCAAACTTTAAATTCTTGCAACCCCGTATCTTAAATATATAACATCATGAAAATGAGAAGATTGTCAAATAAAACATAGTAAACTATTCTGTTGTTTTAATAATTCTAGATAAAAATCAAGCAAAAAAATAAAAGAAAAAAAATAATAATCTTTTTTAACAAATAAACAAGTAAAAAAAATTGAAAAAAGCAAACCTGTAAATTGATTACTAAAGAACATATATGGCTCAAACCTTCAGTTAGCAAATAATAATACTTAGAATATTTGTCAAGTAAAATCATGAACTTATTAATTGTCAAGCCATAAAAAGTCTAACCCAATATAAATAGTGTTCCTAATCAAGAGTTAAATCTAAAACAAAATTTAAAAAAAAAATCAATAAAGTAAGCTCCTCAGAAGGATTTCACGAGAACTCATTATGTATCCAATACTAATATATCATCTTCTTCAAGAACATTTCAATTCGCCTGTGATGAAGTTGTCTTGACATCTTCATCTACAATTTATATGAATCATTATTTAATTTTATACATAAGTAACTTAATTATTTTCTATCCACCTATCAAATATTGTATAAATTATACATAATTTAATACGTGAATGTAATAACTTGTTTCATATCCAACTACCAAAAGACCCCAAAGTTTGTTGTCTATGTTAGTTTTAGTTTTTTTTTTTTTAAAGAATTCTTAATTTAATTTTAAAATTTATTTTAATTTGAGTTAAATAATATTTTTGGCCTACGGGCTGGCCTCAACCCAACCTCGGTTAAGCTTCGTGGTCTAAGGGCTAACTAGGGTCGGGCTTAAAAGCTCAGTTTTAAATGGGCTCGAAATATTTTAACCTAATCCTACCGGTTAGGTTGGATCGGCCCGTGGGCCAAATCTATTTCGACAGCTCTAACTAGAAGTGAAGTGAGAATGACAACGCGGCACTTCCTAGATTCACAGTACTAAACTTAACTCGTACATTTGTCAGTGAAAGTATCAAAGTATACAACGAATTAATGAGTTCTGTGCATTTTGCCTTGTGACTAATAATTTGCAATCTAATATATTCATTCCTTGCAAATGTTGGAGCGTATAAAGACAACATATCCCGGTTAAGCCTTAAAGGCAAGCAAGCAAAAATAAGGAAAATGTTGAGAGCTGACTAAAAGAAAAAGATTCAGATTACCTCCCAAAAAAAATAGTTCACTCTTGGCAGGAAATATATATGCTATTATCTTTTTCAAAATGAGTTACTAATGTTTATGTACCAAAAGTATATTTTTAGTAACCTTAAATAAAGTAAGCATTCAAATATACGAAAGTCAAATTACAGTATCATAAAAAATCACCTATATAAGTTAAATCCTATCCAAAAAAATAAAGAACAAAATATAAATGTTACTTGATAGTGTACAAACTCTTCATACATTAATTAAATTATTCATTATTATATGTTTTTAAAGCATGGTAAATAAGGAAAACTTGAAATTTGTAAATATCCATTAAATGATCTGATAGTAAAAGAAAGTTGTTTACGCCAACTACATATATAAATTAATGTAGGTTTTATTTTTAATTCAATAGTTAATCACTTCGAGGAGAAAATGGAATTACTAATTAATCTTCTGATACTAGGATTTTTGTTACGCACGGGATTACAATTTGATAACTGAACAACATAATTTTTGCGCTGAATTTTATATATATGAACTAAAATGCTTCCAAATTAGATGGTACTAGTTATGCTTGTTTTAATACATGAATAATTTACTTCAAAGTCTAACCATGAACCAAATGACCCCCAAGCTAAGTGATATCCTTTCTTGCCCACCACCACCCTTCTTACGAAAAACTTGTTCAATTGTTAGCCATAATATTGGAGATTCTTACACCTTGTCATTGTGCATCTCTTTAATTCCGAAGATATGATTATCGTGACAATTTTTGTTTTCAAAACTGATAATTTATGAAGAGTTTTTTTATAAAGTTAAAACGATCGTCTGAATTGGTGTTGGTCCTTAGTGGATCATAAATTGAAGCATTATGTTATGTTATTTTTTAATGCATATATATATCTATATCCATATCTATAATATGTTAAAAGTGTGAAGACTTTTAGAAGAGTGATTTGAACTTTTTGTAGACTTTCCTTTAGACAAAATTGTCTTTTCACTATTTTCTTTAATTTATTATTTAATTATTTTTATTATATTAACTAGACTCCTAAAATATATGGGACTCCTAAAATATATGGAAGGAGAATCAATTAATATTTTTCTTTGTACAGATCAATTAGAAAAACACTCCTAAAATATTATAGAAAAATAATCCTAAAATAGGACTCTATTAAGGAAATACTTCTATAAATATTGAGATACACGTTAAACTGAAGAAGAAACTGGTTTACGTTTTCGAAAAATATGATTGATGCTCATTTAACTTGATTCGGTTGCATGTCTAGATTAGTGAATGCTTCATTTTCTAACCCTCAACTTCTTCACTATTTTTGTCAACATAATAGAATTCAATGCGTGTGTATATATATATCTCCTTTATTTTTATTCAAGTCATTCTTTAGTGTCAAAATTTTTGCTCAGACGAGACTTATTTTCATCAAAACTAGAGTTGTGTCACTATTGTATTATTTTGTTGTAATTTGCAGGTCGTAGATGAATTTACAGGCGGTAGATGAATGTCGGTTGGCTTTTGAGGAATTTTTTTAGGTAAATGTTACGTTTAATCATATTTTTTTGTATCTCTATTTTTGAGATTTTTTTTGTGTAAAGGTAAAGTTTAGTTGTATTATTCTGATATCTCTATTGTTGTACTATTTTATTAACGTTTACAGGTGGTAGATGACTATCGAATGACTTTGAGGAAATTTTTATGTAAAGGTTATATTTAATTGTATTATTTTGGTGTCTCTATCATCGTATTATTTTGGTACAGTTTACAGGTGGTAGGTTAATGTCGATCGGCTTTGAAATTTTTTTTTGGAGAAGGTTAGGTTTAATTAAATTAATTCTCCAAAAGATGTTGAATTTAATTATTGTATTCATCTTTATTAGTTAAAAAAATATCCTATTTAGTGTAACGTTTGAACTCAATAAAGTGAGATACACGCGCGAGGCGTGTACACCTAAATGAGTATATACAAACACACACATATATAGAAAAACTAATGAATTTCTCTTGATTTCACACACTTCCCAATTTATTAATTAGGGGAGTGGTGTTGCTCTTTATTGCAAAGCTTTCACACAATTGATTTAGTATTTATTGATTTTGTTCTCTCTTAAATACACCATTCCATCGTTAAAAAGAGAGGGAATTAGCATATATGATTCTATAAGTTGAAAAAAAGATATTAAAAAGGAAACATTTTCATATCAAATCAAAATAACATTTTATGAACTCTAATACCACAATAAATTTTCAATTGAACTGAAAAATTTAAGAAAACCCATAGACAATTAATTAAAAATATTGCTACTAAAACTTGGAGATAGAAAATTAAGACTGGATCAACAACTCAAGTTTCTCAACTTGACATCAATTTCATTTATATATACAACATACTTGAGCAGAGAAGCTTTAGCTTTTGCAAAAAATCAGAAGGAATTTTCTCAAGTAAAGACCTCATCCGATATTACAAAGACTCAACAATTCAGGGGCTCATTTGCTCATAGTGATATATGATTTCTTGTTTCTACAATTGTTTGAGGTTTTGTTTTGATCGTTAAAATATAAACTCGCATTTCACTTTTGAGATCCTAGTGAGTAATCTATTTATCCTTGTTCATTCAGTTTTGAATCATTTGGTAGCTAGAAACAACTAATGGAGAGCTCAGTGTTGAGATGTTGTTAGGGTGTGTTGTAATTAGGTTATTGAAAAGTTGTAGGAACTAGGAGGTCTATTCCTAGGTTGTAATAGTTGAAGGTTGCTCAAAGTTTTAATAAAGGTTGTTGGTGAAATTCTACTTGGATATGTCATGGATTTTCTCCCTGGAATAGGTGATTTTCTTGTAAAATCTTATGCCTTTACTTTCCTGCAAATTGTCATTTGAGTTTGTACAATTTTTCTATATTCTGGTATAGGGACATGGTACAAGATCAGGTCTATGTTGTAGTGGTGGACTCTTGCAAACCATCGATTGATATCAAAGCAGTTCTTCCTATAAGGTTAACACTTAGGAAGGATCCTATTAAAGATGGTAGCTCCACCCAGCCTCGAGAATGAACAATCAACTACTCTACCTTCAAGGTTCAATGGGCACTTCTATAGTTGGTGAAAGACTATAATGCATGATTTTTTTCATGGAAGAGGATAGTGAATTGTGGGATATTATTTGTGATGTTCCAAATATTACAATGGAAGCATCTAAAGAAGGAGATACCTTTCAACTTATTCCTAAGAATCAAAAGAATTATTCTAAAGCTAATTGAAAGAGGATTGAGAAAATCTAGGCCATCACATGTATTTTTGTGCCTTTTCAATATTTAGAGCTTTTCCATAACTTTTCCAAGTCATTTATGACTTTCTGGGATAGGTAGTTTGATCACCGGATAGTTTGCTTGGTTTTAGAGTCAATTTCTTATTTTAAAGCTTTTAGTATTAAGAAATAGGTACGCTACCTAACCTTTGATCAAACGATCCCCAATTTCACCATTAGCTCCAAAATGTTAATTTTGTTCTAGGGATGGGTCTCGAAGCTTCCAAACTTATTTTGGACTATTGGATAGAATTTGGTTAAAACTACCCTTTGATTGTTGGGCTTATTCAATCAAAACAACATTGGATGGATATTTCAGTAGCATCATTAAGTATAAAATGTCAAATTTGGTAGGGCAGCATAGCTCATTTGCATTCACGGGATCCTAAATGAGTCTCGAGGGATGAATCGTAGACTTAGCATCTTGGACAAGTGTTGATTCTTATTGTTGCTAATGTCATCACCTTAGCAATGCCCAAGCAGCCTAGCCGATGCTGTCATAGTGTTTCTAGGAACGCCTAAGCAAGGAGGATTCCTTGGCATGGCCATCGCCCAAGCGATGCCTTGGCATCTTAGGCATGGAAGGCTTGGCGAGCCTTGTGTCGCCCTGGTATTGAGGCTACCTTGGCATAACATCTCCCAAGCAATGCCTTGGCCACCTAGGTGATTCCTAGTGTCTCCTAGGCAATGGGGCTGCTTTATTATAAGATTATGCCCCATGGATTTTAAGGAAATTTCTTGATAAAAAATCCCTATTAAAAACCTTAGGAGCTTACTTATTGTAAGGGATAGATTAGCTAGTTTCGGGATTGATCTAAAGGTGAGTTTACGATCATTTCCTTGACTAAAGTTTAATATTTTTATTTAGTTCTTAGATTTTGAAATTTTTGGGTTGATTTGTCGCTTATTTGAGCTCGAATTTCCATCAAACTTATGGGTAAATAACCTTAAGCTATAATGGGACACATTGACTATTTGAATTTTATGATTCTACAAGCGGGCTCCACATGAGATTTTTTATTTGACTTTCGATACAAAGTATTGTTATGCAATCTGAGTATCATGACTCTCATCTTAATTCATAGATTATTATTTTGATAGAGATATAACGTTTAGAGGCTTCTATAAAAGAAAATGCTTTGAAGTAGTGGACTTTCCTAAACTCTCGGCGCTGTCTACGTAGTCTATGCTTACTTCGCTCTAAGATTGAGCTTAATTATAATATTAGTGTATTATTATGCTAGATTTAGGTGGGTACTTATGACTTGATTGAAAATTTTAGTAATTATTGAATTGTTTAGGCGATTAGGGAGCCTTTTTGGGTAGATTTCGGCCCATTGTCCCTCATATTGGATTAAGTTGATACCCTAGGACTAGTTTTGACTTAGACTAGGTTTTGGATAGGTGCTTGACTTATTGTAAATTTTTGGGGCTAAGTATCGAGATCTTTGGCCTACCTTTAGGTAGTACGCTTAGCTTAGCTGCTTATAGGCTTAAGAAGGTTTTAAGTTGTCAACCTAGACTAAGCATCCAACCTTGGGAAGATTTAGGCAATCTAATGGTACTTTATTAGCCTTACAACTCCGAATAGAGTAACCTTCGACCTTTTGGACCGTATATCGAGACTTGGGGGTTAATATCGCTTCTCTTATTTGTTTGATTGTATAACTTAAGAGTTCATACTAATTAAAGTTAGAGGGAATTTATGACGTAGCATTATGATACTTAGCTTATTTATCATGTTTTAGTTCAAGTCTGGTGATTGGTAGCTCTCTTATTACTTGTCATATTGGGTTCTTTTATGGCATAATTATTGCATGGAACTTAATTATTAGTTTTGATTCAAGTTTGGTATTCATGATCTATATACGACACTTTATTATGATAGTACTATTCTCAAGTCCGGTTCAAGTTTGGCATTTATGATTTGAATAGAGTTCTAGGTATGTTATTATATGTGTCACACTTTACAATTTCTATTGTCATTATTTTCCTCCTTGGTTGCAGTCGTGGGGCTTATTGAGGCTCCATCGAGTTATTTTTTCCTTATTTATGCATTCTGAGCTTATCGGGACCCAAGAAGGTGGTAGTTAGTCTGCTTTTACTTTGAGTTAATTATTTGACCTGTTTACAACCTTATCTTGTTTTGGAGTTTTATTTAAGATTTAATATTATCATTAACTTTAGCTTACATTCTCACACTTTATTATACTTTTACTGTAATTTAGCTTAGTTAGTTGATAATTCTTACTATGTACCCATTGGCTTTGGTACTTATAATACATTTGTGCATCTTTTTTGATAAAAATGTATTTACAAGTTATTGCCGCTGATGCTTCATTCAGGTTTGCTTTTGGAGATTTAGAGATAGGGTGAACTTTTAGAGTCAGAGCTAATCCTCTCTCCTTCTACTATTTTAGATAGTCTTTACTTTTTTGAGACTACATGCATATTTGATACTGTCTAGTACTCTATTTTTTGATTTAGTGTCTATTGTACCAGTTTTACTAGGTCTGAAGATACTCTTTTGCACATTTCCTTCCTCTTCTTATCATTCTCTATGATCTTAGTTATAAATATTCCACTACTTAGTACTTCTATTGCATATCTCAAATCTATATTTTTTTAATCTTTTGTCGTTAGCCATTACTTATCATTCTGAGCTATGGTTTGACTTACCTACTGGTGGTTTAAATTAGTCTCCATCATGAGCTAAGAAATTGGGTGTCGTGACAAATTGTTTTTAGAGACTAGGTTTACCCGTATTATTGGTAGAAGAGCAAGTTTCTAGTAGAGTCTCGTGGATCAGTATGATGACGTCCGTATCCTAACTTTGGAAGACTACAAGATATTTTAGGAAAACTTCACTTTCTTTGTTTATATTAGTGAGACAAGTTTGTGTTGGTTTCTGAATTCTCATTTGTTTCAATCTTTTGCAGATGGTCGGGACGCAAGCTAAGACTATCAAGGATGGAGACCGTAAGCCTACAGCTAGGGAACCCATTAGAGGTCGTGGTTGACTGATGCAAAATAGGCACGTGATAACATTTATCAAACCCTTTGGACATGTAAGCCTAATGAAATCCAAAAGACTACAAATAAACAAAAAGTGAAAAAGAAGCGAAAGAATAGAATAATCCCAAATAGATAATCGAGACAAAAGTCTCTAGAAAAATACAACCTAGGTCTGGTTGTCACTAGTACAAGCCTCTGAATACCATACATTAATAACCAAAGTATCTTAAATGCTGATAAACATAAGATAAATAAAGAGATCTAGGTAAGAATGGATTCCATCAGCCACTTCCTCGATCTACTCAATACCAAGACTAAAAAACAAGATGGTCTATAAACTGCTACTAGATCCAATATTTGAATAGGGAGTGATTTATGAGTAGATGCTAACACATTTGAGGCTTTTAATGAGAAATAATTGTCAAGTCTTAAGCAACTTTTGTCATTTTTTGATTAGTTTACTTTGATATTGCAGTAAAAGTCATGATGCAAGGAAAATCTAAGGAAATGAAAGTAAAAGAGTTAAAAACTGATGCAAAAGAACTGGACGTGTGGCTGACGACATTCCTAATAAGTCATCAACCCTGTGATAAGTTATCAGAAATCACATCAGGTGTTATAGTGTTAGAAGAATTAAAGTGAAATTGTGATGAAATTTTTGACATGTCATCACAACTGTGATAAGGCGTTAGAGTTTTCGTCAAGTGTAGGCAGAGAATGCTAAGATTGCTAGAAGACCAGACGACATTCCTGATATGTCGTCAGGACCTTGACACGCCGTCACAAATGTCGTCACCTATTCCGAAGGATTTTTTGAACATTGTGGTTTTATTTTCTTATTTAAGATTAACTATTTAAAGCATTGTTTAGGGTTTTCTTAAGGGGCATCTCTCATCTTGTACTTAGCAAAGGAGAGTTCACTTGTTTTTGGCTCTCTCAACTTAAATTCAATTTTCAATTCTTTGATTTAGTTGTGGAAAATTCTTCATGGATTTGGAAGAGAATCAACTTCTGACTACATCTTTTGTAAGTTTAACTGCTTTGAATTATGGATTCAATTGTTGTTATCTCTTTCTTTCTCATGAGGAATTAAACCCATAACTAGGGTTGTGGGATCTATAATTATTCCTGTATTGATTTAATAGTTGGTTAGGGTTTGAGTGATTGTGGGAACATATTGATAATTCCTTTGTAATGATTGATTTCTATTGGATTGCAAATAATAGATCCCGCCTTAGGTTGGTTTGCTCGAACTGAGAAATAAGCTAAAGGTAGCGAATTATCAATGGGGATTTGGGAAGGTTAAGCTCTCATCTAATGATTAATGCCATAACAGGATTAATCTACCTGAGATAACATCCGGTTATTAAATATCGATTCCCTAAGTTCAAAAAAATTAGGTAATTAAAAATATTTGAATAGAACGAGAGACATTTAGACATATCTTTGGCAAGGATAATCTGTTGTTCCCACATACCACGAGAATCTTGAACAATTATTATTCAATTGAGATTAATAGTCATAATGATCACGGCCCTAGTTTCTCTTAATCATTGATTTGAGCAATTGAAATCTTATTTTGAGTTCTCAAGCAAGTTAAGTCGTTAACTTTTGTTTGACTCGTAAAAACCCCCTTCTTACTTTTATATTTTCGTGCCATTTGTTTGAATTGAACTCGTAGCTATAGTTTCAAATTAGCTTAGTCGCCACTCACATTGTTCCTTGTGGATTCGATCCCGACTCCAAAGTTGGGTGAATATATTGAAGACGACTACCTTACACTAATTTGAGGTATAAGTTGAGGATTATTAAAAATGGCACCGTTACTGGGGAATAATTTGGCGTATTGAGTTGGTTTGGAATTTTAGCCTACTTGCTTGAATTCAAACTTGGAAATATTTGTTTTTAGTTTTCTTTTATTTCTTGCGTTAGGTAGATTTTTATTTTAGTTTACTTATTACTATGGCATCGTGGAATGAACATGAGCTTGGTGGTTGGAAATCTTATCTTGATGATCCATGTCCATATTGTGATGGACCTCACTTTTGGCAAGATTATAGATATGTTCCTCGGAGAGAGATGTGTACACCATCCCCATCCTACCAGGAGTATGATTGTTCGTTATGTGGTGGTCAAGATTGACATTGGAGTGATTGCCCAAATGCCCCCTCCCCCCGGTATGCTAATCCAAATTTTAGTTTTCCTTATGATTTTGATAGGTCTTATGGTGAAGAACAGGAAGAACGAAGCACCAGAAAGAGTGGTATTGAAGCTATACTTCAAATAATGTTGGAGTGTGTGGACACAATGAATGATATCATACGTGATACACATCAAAACATAAGGGAAAATAACAAGGAAAGAATAATGATAGAGGATATGGATATAGAGGTCAAACATTCAAAGCACTTTTCCACATTATGTTTAGATGATATCTTGTCTGTGGAATCATTTAACATATGGACGAGTGTGAAGATGAGGAGCAAAAATTCGATGTTAATGATGAGCTTGATATTGAGCAACCCTCGGTGATTTCCCAACCAACTGTACCATTTATGAATGAACATGCCAAAGACAAGGAAATGGTACTAGAGTCAAAAGAAGAAATCAAGCACAATCCTTGTGAAGACTCTAGTCCATTTTGGGGTAAAAATACTAATAGGGATACTACTCCAAAATTGAGATTTAGTCCTCATTCGAACCATTTTTCAACATTATGCTTGGTGGATATGATGAAAGTCAAATCACCCAAGCAAACGATGAATTTTGAAAATGAGGAGGAAGATTCTTACATTTTGGAGTTTGTCCTTCCAAAAGGGTATACTACAACCCCAATCTTGAAGGCCAAGAATCTTAAAGATCGATGTCCATTTAGTTGCTGTTTAAGATTCTCATCGTTGCCAAATGAGCCCACACGAAAGTTTGATGAAAAATTGGACAAGCATTTCAAGTCTTCGAAGTGGCGTGATAGAACATTCCTCATCATGCCTTCACATTTTCCCAACACACCCCAAAGATGTATTGATCAAAACTAGGGTCGACATTTCAAATCCTCTAAGTGGAGACGAAGTCTGAGTAGTCAAGATAGCTGAGTTGTGCCGCGACATTAAACCAGGCACTTCTTGGGAGTCAACCCAAGTTATTTTTTAATTTGTATTGGTATTATATGATTTACATTATATCTTTGCACCTGTGGTGCCACAGATATGATTCTAACTCTCTTGTTTTGGTTGACGCATTGGGGACAATGCTTGATTATAAGTTGAGGGTGGGACTACTTGTGGGTGTTGATATCCTCTTAAGGTTTTTGTTGCCGTGCCTCTTTTCCCCAGAGTCTTGTTCCTAGTAGATCCGGCATATTTAGGCATATTATGTCTATTTTGTGATGTTTTGTGGTTAACTGGGGGAAAATAAGTATCTTGGGCAGTTGACATATTTTTGTTGATTTCTCTTGGAATGACAAATACCTCTCTAACTGTCTCTCTGGTAACTGTGTGATATATATCTATATATGACTACTGTGAATCTTTTTATGGCGTTAGTCTGGCAACTTGATGATTTTTGATGAACAAATTGCATGAATCAAATAAGTAGTGATATGCGATGTACTTGTGTGCCATGTGTGTGTGAGGTCTTAATTAGCTCCTACTGTGTGATGTGCATCTATATGTGACTACTGTGAATCTTTTTATGGCATTAGTACTAGGGATATGATAATCATTGTTAACAATTGCATGAACCGGATAGGTAGTAGCTTGTGGTGTACCTTTGTGCCATGTGTGTGTGAGATACTACCTAGTTCCCGTTGTGTGTTAAATCTAGAACTTGCCCGGTTGGTCTTACCTTAGTTGTAGGATAGCGGTTAGGAGAGGATCATAGGCCGTTGTTGATATTAGTCCACTTTTAGTATAAATGACCTTCCATGTGTGAATAATATCCCTTGATCCTAATTTTGAGCCTGAATGCCTATTTCATTTTATGACACCCATCACCTTCCTATTTATATCATAATGAACCTATTTTGTCCCTAGTCCTCCTTGGATACTGTGCACTTTGACTTAGGCAAATAGCCTAAGTTGAGGGTGGCTATCATAGGGGTGCATGATATAAAGTGAGTATGAAGAAGGGTAATATATATATATATATATATATATATTCAAGGCTGGGTATGGTAGAAAAAAAATTGAGAAAAGAACAGTTGTGAAAAAAAAAAGAAAAAAAATGCACCCAGCTTAAATGTGCTTTAATCAAGAAAGGGAGAAATAAGGTAAAGGTTGATAAGTGAGACCCTAAAAATAGTGTCGTACCAAGGAGGCTTAGTTACTTTAAATATCCTTGTGTATCATACCAGTCCCAAGCCTACATTACAAGACAAAGAAAAGTCCTATAGTGATCCTAGCTTAACTGTCTGAAAGCCTTGGTGATAAAAATAAGGGCAAGCATATGGTATTTCCCATACATTGACTAAAACTTCTTTCTGAGAGTGAGTGTCTCTTGACCATCCCTGCATTGACATGCTTGAGTTCATATATGAGTGAGGAGGGACTTCTTTATTGTAAGGGTAAATTGGTTGCATTGCTAGTTGCTTACTTGTTTGGGTAGTGTAACTTGTACATATGCATGGTAATTGTTGCTAATTTGATGCCATATCTTGACTCCTTTATGTCACATTGTTGATCTTCATTGATATACACAATTGGCTTTGAAGGTGATTGAAATTGGAGAGGGTAATGTGTTTTGAGCTAAAACTGATGGTTGACTGTCACAGGTATCTTATGTCTCTCTTGGTTAAACGTCGTAATATGGTGTTATGTGGTTACTTGAGGACAAGCAATTGTTTTAAATTGAGGGTGTTGATGTATGAGAAGATGCTAACACATTTGATGCTTTTAACAAGAAATAATTATGAAGTCTTAAGCAACTTTTGTTATTTTTTTGATTATTTTACTTTGATATTGCATAAAAGGTCATGATGCAAGACAAATCTAAGAAAATAGAAGTAAAAGAGCTGAAAACTAATGCAAAAGAACTGGAAGTGTGGTTGACAACATTCCTGATAAGTCGTCAGCCCTGTGATAAGTTATCAGAAATCACGTCAGGTGTTGCAGTGTTAGAAGAATTAAAGTGAAACTGTGATGACATTTCTAACATGTCGGCACAACTGTGATAAGGCATCAGAGTTTCCGCCAAGTGTAGACAGAGAATGCCAAGATTGGTAAAAGACCTGACGACATTCCTGATAAGTTGTCAAGACCCTAACACGCCGTCACAGATGCCGTCACCTATTCCGAAGGATTTTCTGAACATTGTGGTTTTATTTCCTTATTTAGGATTAAATATTTAAAGCATTGTTTAGGGTTTTCTTAAGGGGCATCTCTTATCTTGTACTTAGCGAAGGGGAGTTCACTTGTTTTTGGCTCTCTCAACTTAGAATTCAATTTTGAATTCTTGATTTAGTTGTGGAAAATTCTTCATGGATTTGGAAGAGAATCAACTTCTGACTACATCTTTTGTAAGTTTAACTTCTTTGAATTATGGATTCAATTGTTGTTATCTCTTTCTTTCTCATGAGGAATTAAAATCCACAGCTAGGGTTGTTGGATCTATGATTATTCATTTATTGATTTAATAGTTGGTTAGGGTTTGAGTGATTGTGGGAACATCTTGATAATTTCTTTGTAATGATTGATTTCTATTAGATTGCAAACAATAGATCTCGCCTTAGGTTGGTTTGCTCGAATTGAGAAATAAACTAAAGGTAGCGAATTTGAGGTGTAAGTTGGGCATTATCAGGGAGCAGAAAAGCAAGAAAAAGAAAAGAAAAGCAAGGGTGATTATGAAAACCACTTGTACTCAGTAAGCATCATCGATAACTGATTTAATCCAAAGCAATGGTGAGAACCACCACCCCAAATTCCCATGGTTTCCCCTGATAGATTTATAACAGTTAAATTCTGCATTTCATCGTAAAAAGGTAACCTAACACAAAATTCATAGCATTATACAAAAATAGGGTTGGAGCATAAGTCTAAATTAGTAAACACTAGGCATTTTATGATCAATAAGTATAGGAAAACATTTATAAGGAAGACCCACTAACATAGTCTATCAGGCTCAATTATCATATTTAATCAACAATTTATGATAAAGTAGTGAGAGTGTACAAGTATGTGTATGTCATGCTACAACTACGTTCAACACTACATGTCTCACTAATCAAGCGATAACCATACCCTTCATCTCATGTATACGTCAACTCCCAAATTAACTAAGAAGTAAAATAGAACGATGTAAAAAAAAATAAAATAAATGCTCAATACACAATATCACAAACAAGGTTTAATCACAATCATTAACTATAAAGGTAAGAACTCAACGATAATATCAAACCATACCAAAGTAATGTCATGCAATGCAGGTGATGCAATGTAATATGATGATAATGATGAATGATTGAAAGACATCACATGCCTTTTTGTATACACCTACCGAAACTCATCGCTCCCAAGATAGGGCCCATGGGGGTTTCATAATCCATATACTCTTATAATCTTAATCTCATATCTTAAATTAACATTAACAACACATCGTTCGGTATAGGCATTTTATAAAGTAACTCATTTTCTTACAAAAATTAAAATGTCTCAGTGATACCTATGTCTCATGAATATGCATATGTGATATGAGGATGTAACGCTCTGAACCAATCAGTATGGAGATCAAAATCCATTCAGTGCATATATAAGGGAGCTCAGAATCAACTCAATGTATCAATAATTTATGATATCAATTTTCACTTGGCACCACCAGAATAAATAGCATGTAGTCATCAATATTATTATTACAAATCCCTCACTCAAGAATTAATATATATGCAGTTAAATTCTAATATAAGGACTACAATGACAAGTCAAGCTCCCACTCTTGCGATATAATAATAAATAAGGAATTCTAATGCACAAATAATGCATATGATGACAAGTCAACCCCACTCCCCAACTCGGGTGATATAATAATAAATAATATATTTAATGCACAAAACATGACCAATAACATTAAGTCAAGCCTCTACTCAGGTATCATAATAATATTTCCTCTCAAATCAAAATCACTATGCATATAAGCCCCCACTCAAGCACAAGATTATAAATAATTACTCAAATCCATAGTAATTCTCACATAAGCACCACACGAGCAACATGAAACAAACCACAATCCTAGGAATAATTAATCACGAAACCAAACCTAACTTGTTCCATTCATTAAGACTCATTATCGATTACAAATCTATTCACACTAAAGTATAATCTAAACCTCAATCATACCATCAAATAATGATCGTAACATAATCATCCCTTGGAAAGACACTAAAACCTCAATCATTATGTTAAAGTCCACTAAACACGATGTAAGCTCTAAATAAGGTATGCATTATCAAAATTATTTAAGATTAATGAGCTAACTATCTTCAACTATTCTAACACTATTAACTATTATCAGAAGTAATTATGATAAGTAACTAAATAATTATGACCTATAAAAAGACTTTGAAACCCATAGAGATGCTAGCCATTTCACCGAAGTAGGACCTCCAATCCTAAGTATTTCATAAAATACAAACAAACAAGCATACAACACCTAAACACTTTAGAGAAAGTCAAGGTACATCTCAACTTGCCTTTAAAGAAGATCTGCAAGTTCAAACACTATCCAAATCCTCAATCGATGTAGAATCTCTTGAATCATATTTATACACAATCAAACTAATCAAATACATCATCTACAAGTTAAAAGAAATCCAACACTACTCTTATAGACCAAATTTAAGATGGGTTCAACATGGGCCCTAAAAATGGGTTCAAAAATAAAAGAGATAATACTAGAATATTATTTTTAAAATGGATTGCCTATTATATAGGAACTTACAGTTGAAACCCCACATGAACATGAGTTAAAAACAAGGTCCAAATCAAAGAAAATCCATCTTTAAGCTTCACCACTAAAAACCACAACATTAATATTTAAAATAAAGATTTGGAGATGAAAATATGAATTAATCAATGAAAAATAATGAAATTCTAGTTTAGAAGCTTACCCAAATTTCAAATCTAGACTGTCCACGTTAAAACTCTCAAAATAAGCGTAGAAGCTTTGAGAATGGTTAAATGGACTTTTCATATTTCAACTTTGGGAAGAAATCTTGAAAAATAGAAAGGGTATTCTTGGAAATGAGAAATATTAAGTTATAATCAATAGACAATGATTATACGAGAGAAACACATCAAGAATTATTAAAACTGAAACTTCTTATCTCCAAAGATGTCAAAAATATGAAATGGGTTTGGTTTGGTCTTAAACTCGGTGGTGGCCACTAAAGCGACACCTTGTCTACTAAAGTGGCCAGGTAAAAGGGTCTAACTACCACTAAAGTGATCAAATGGTTGCTTTAGCAGTTGGTCAAATAGTCAATAGTTTCTAAAGCGGTCAACTGACTACTTTTACTACCATACCAACACTAGCAATTTTAAAACATATTTTTGAACCTTGAAACTTATCCAGAATCCTACGAACATGAACCAATAATGAAAATTAAACATAAAACATGTTTCAAATCCAATGGAATAATCATATTTACGAAAAAGATCATTTACGACAAATTAATCCCAGGATCCTTTATAGGCTATTTTAACTAGTTTCCAAACTGAGGGTTGAAATGCAAAGTAAAGGTTTAGGACCCAAAATAACTATTCTAATAACTCCAAATCGACGTTCTAGGTCTAATAGATCCGTCCAAATTTATTTTTGGCACTCCAACATAAAATGTTGACTGAAGTTAACTATATGGATTTTAAAGCTTCAAGCTCTCCCAAATCATTCTCGAACTTATTGAGAACTATGCCAACCATCCCTACGCCCCAAAATAAATATAGAGCAACTACGAAAAAGGTAAAACTTGTCAAAACACAAAAAGTTCTAAAATTTAATATGTGGTTCATTATAGTGGTCGACCTAGAGGTCGAGGACTATCTAAAGCTACAACACCAGATAGGTGTCAGGACAAGGAGACTTCACTAGATCTTGTTATTAATACTGAGCTAGAGGTAGTTCCTGAGGTTTAAGTTCCCCAGCTGTTGGTAGGCCAAGGATCAGCCCAGTCTCATCAGGGTTCATGTCACGGCCCAAAAATGAGGATCATGATGGCACTTATCGCGGCATACCATGACAAGTAAGCCTATCATCCAAACTGATAAGAAAAGAGGAAAAGACAAAAAAATATCCCAAGGTAAGGCTTCTAGAACGAAGCTGAACCATATAAGTTATCATAACAATGCGGAAAGAACTTATCCAAAATACCAATCATGCCTAAAACTAGGTGTTAATAGTGTAAGAACTGCTAATACAATCCAAGAGTCAAATACATCAAAAAATAACCACAAAAGGAATAATATCTGTCTCTGAATACTAATAAAGACATAACTACTTTAGAAAGATAGAGGTGAACTTCGGAAGCATGAATATCCAACCGCTACCTTGGAAGCTCCAACAATCTCCCGAGTCAAGAAATCTGAGGCGTACTCGAGCTAGGACCTGCACCGAAAGTTCGCAGTAGGCATGAGTACGATCCGCTTGTACTCAGTAGGTATCATAAGCCGACCAAGCAAAGTAGTAAATAAAGCATACAAAATATACATTAAGGGCACATCACCTGCAATCAGAAAATGTCCCACAACTGCAGCCCACACCGCTTGAACTAACAGTTCTAATATATCTCATATATATTACAACGACACACCAAGATACGCAAGTATACATTATGTCATATATGAATAGAATAATAGAGAACATGTAGCTACAAGATCATCAAATACAATTAAAGGAAGATAAGATAAATACGTAGATGACAAGTCAATAAGAAAATACAACACAACATAAACACAATGAAGAAAGTGCAATGTATGTGATGATGATGATGATGATGACGCACGAGGTCATCACACAACCTCCGAGATCATCGCACAATCCCCGTATACACCTATAAAGCTAAAGTTTTCCGACGTAGGATCCATGGAGGGTTCGTCAACCTATATACAATCCACAGATCTCATATATCCTTTTCGGCATATTCCTCGAAAAGGCTTTTATAAGGTGTTACCATATATTTTAAAAAGGTATTACCAGTGTTTCTCAGATATTACCATGGTGGTTCCAATCTTTCATGAAGATGTAATGCTCATAACCAAGCATAGTGACTATTTACACAAACAACCACATGATATATTTCCACAACCAACCACAATGATACATTTCCACAACCACATGAGCTAGTATGCACTCATTATTTTTGTTTCACCCATGAATTACCACATGTTCCATATGCCAATAAAGTGTGAATATAATCACAACACATCAATGATATCACATTTAGAATTTTAACAACACAATACAATTATTCACATGTATTCAATACTATCAATATCACATAGGACCCCATAAGGTCACACATATCACATAATAACTCAATTTCGACAATTACATCACATATAGGCCCCATACTGGCACAACACATAAATTTACATTTTCATAATTAGTTCCCACCCTTAACATGTATTTTGTATCATCATTTACTACCCATCCCAGTCTAAAAGAGTTAAACCATAACCTAGCTCGAAAGCCAAAATCGGTCTGCTACACTTGAACCAGCGACTTTACATTTCACGAATAACTCCAAACTCTACTAAAAATATAAAATATGAAATTTATGTGTCAAAACAAAACCAACGACACCCATATTGACTACTTTTGATTCGAGGTCAAAACGGACCCCCAAAATGGATTTCTGAAAAAAAAGGGAAAAATCGAAACTTCAAGGCAAACACAACTACACACAACTCCAAATCATGGGTAGGATAATTTCTCTCATAAGACTTCAATTGATTAGATGTATAAGCATTTACCTTACCCTCCTGCTCAACACAACACCTAACCCAACACCTGAAGTATTACAAAAGACAGTAAATCCCACGCCCTTCTTAGGCAAAGCTAATATAGGAGCTAAAGTCAACAAATCCTTGAGCTTCAAGAAGCTCACCTCACAAGCATCAGACCACTGAAAAGATATCTTCTTCTAGGTCAACTTGGTCAATGGAGATATAATGGATGAAAAACCCTAAACAAAACATCGATAATGCCCGACCAAGCCAACAAAACTCCGAATCTCAGTGGGCGAAGTAGGTCTAGCCCAGTCACGAACCACTGCAACCTTGGCCGGATCAACCATAATACCTTCCTTAGTCACCACATGACCCAAGAAAGAAACATACTCCAACCAAAACTCACACTTAGAGAACTTAGCATAAAACTTCTCATCTCTCAATCTCGGAAGCACAATTCGCAAATGCTCCTCATGCTCAACCTCACTCTTGGAATAAACTAAGGCATCATCTATAAATACAATAACAAAAGAGTCAAGATACGGTCAAAACACTCGGTTCATCAACTCGATGAATACGGCAGGGGCATTAGTCAACTCAAAAGACATGACCAAAAACTCATAATGACCATATCGAGTCTGAAAAGTAGTTTTTGGAATATCCAAAGCACTAATCCTCAATTGGTGATAACCAGATCTCAAATCAATCTTCGAAAACACCACAACACCCTAGAGTTGATCAAATAAATCATCAATACAAGAAAGAGGATACTTATTCTTAACCGTCACCTTATTCAACTACCGATAATCAATACACATCCGCATAGATCCATCCATTTTCTTCATAAACAAGACAGGTACACCCCAAGGTGAAACACTAGGTTAGATAAATTCCTTATCTAACAACTCCTGCAACTTTCATCCTATAAGGAGGGATAGAAATGGGCTTGGTTCCCAGCTCAACATCAATGGAAAAATCAATATCTCAATCTGGAGGTATACCAGGCAAGTTCATAGGAAACACGTCCATAAACTCACGGACAATACAGAAAAAATCTAAAGAAGGAGGTGAAACAACACTGGTGTCACGAATATGGGCCAAGTAAGATAAACATCCCGTCTCAACCAATTTACAAGCCTGAACATAAGATATAATCCTCTTAGGACCCAAATAAAGTGCACCCTTCTAAGCTATCCTTGGCATACTCAACAAAGCTAAAGTCACGATCTTGGAAAAATAATTTAAGACAGCATGATAAGGAGACAACTAATCCATACCTAAAATAACATCAAAATCGATCATATCTAACACAAGCAAGTCTATTAAAGCCTCTCGCTTGGCAAAAGTCACAACACAAGATCGGTGAGCCTGATCCACCACTAAAGAATCACCTACCAAGGTGGATATATGAATAGGCATGGCAAGAGGCTCACTAACATAATCAAAACCTGAAGCAAAATATACAAACACATAGGAGAAAGTCAACCCGAGATCAAATAATATAGATGAAGGTCTAAAATAAATAGGGATAATACCTGTAATCATAGCATCAGAAGCCTTTGCCCCAGGTCTGGCAGATATAGCATAACACTGACCATAACCACCAGCTGCCTGGGTAGCTCCACGACCACTAACTGCCTAAGTGGCCCCTTGGCCAACCCATGAGCTCCACTACCTCTACCCCTTGCACCTTTGGTAGCACCCCTACCCCTCACAGATGAAATAGGAGTACCTCTAAACACAATGTGAGAACAGTCCTTTGCCACATGGCCAATCTTATCACACTCATAGCAACCATTATAACTAGTCTCAACAAGTAAAAGTATAACTGAGCACGAACGGCCACCCTGAACTACTAAACTAGGAGATCCACCAGCTGAATAACCTACACTATCCTACCATGGTATCCTCAAGAACCTCTAATACCTTCTGTCATCTTACCATGATCCACAATACTCTAAAGAGGAGCTCTAAGCATAATCATCTGAGATGTAGCCAACTAAAGAGAAATATCCAAATCCTTCATGAGCTTTTGAATCTTCTCATACTCAGCAGAAATGCCATCATAGGAATATCTGGATAGGGCATGGAAGCATGGCTTATACTAAAAAAGCTATCATGAAGCCCTGCTTCAAATGATCAAACTCGTTTTGTATATGATCTCTCAAACTAAAAGACACAAATCTTTCCATAAAGGCATCAACAAACTGATCCGAAGGCAACTCAGGAGCATCAGTAAGCCTATAACTGACAAATGATATCCACTAATTTATCAGAATATCTCTCAACTGATATGAGGTATAAGAAACTTCATTTACGTAAAAAGAGTAAAACACAACTCAAAACACAAGGTATGAAAGAACATCGCACGATAAAGAATGAAATGAGTGAAGTTTCCTAAAGACGTCCTATAGCCTCTTGAAGATAGATACGGACATTTACGTACTGATCCGCGAGACTCTATTAGACATCCCATTCTTACACCATTGAGACCAATAAAATCTGGCTGCTCTGGTACTAATTTATCGTGACCCAAAAATGAGGGTTATGATGGCACTTGTCGCGGCATACCTTGACAAGTAAGCCTATCTACTAAACTTATAAGAAAAGAGGAAAAGAAAAAAAATATCCCAAGGTAAAGCTTCTAGAACGAAGCCAAACCATATAAATAATCATAACAATGTGAAAAGAACTTATCCAAAATATCAATCATGCCCAAAACTAGGTGTCAATAGTGTAAGAACTACTAATAAAATCCAAGAGTCAAATACATCGGAAAAATAACCACAAAAGGAATAATATCTATCTCTGAATACTAATAAAGACATAACTACTTTAGAAAGATAGAGGTGAACTTTGGACGCATGAATATCCAATCGCTACCTTAGAAGCTCCAATAATTGCTCGAGTCAAGAAATCAAAGGCGTACTCGAGCTAAGACCTGCACCGAAAGGGCACAGTAGGCATGAGTACGGTCTACTTGTACTTGGTAGGTATCATAGGCCGACCAAGAAAAGTAGTAAATAAAGCATACAAAATATACACTAAGGGCTAGTCACCTGCAATCAGAAAATATCCCACAATGGTAGCTCACACCACTTGCACTAACAGTTCTACTATATCTCACATATATTATAACGACACACCAAGATATAGAACACAAGTATACATTATGTCGCATATGAATAGAACAATAGAGAACATGTAGATATAAGATAGTCAAATACAATTAAAGAAAGATAAGACAAATACATAGATGATAAGTCAATAAGACAATACAACACAACATAAACACAATAAAGTAAGTGCAATGTACGCGATGATGATGATGCAGAATGTCATCGTACAACCTCTGGGATCATCGCACGATCCCCGTATACACTTATGGAGCTAAAGCTTCCCGATGTAGGACCCATGAGGGGTTTTTCAACCCATATATAATCCACATATCTCATATCTCCTCTCCGGTATATCCCTTAGACAGGGTTTTATAAGGTGTTACCATTTTTTTAAAAAAAGGTGTTGCCAGTGTATCTCAGATGTTGCCACGGTAGTACCAATGTTTTATGAATGAGTATGATATGAAGATGTAATGCTCTCAACCAATCACAATGAATATTTACACAACCAACCACATGATATATTTCCACAACCAACCACAATGATTCATTTCCACAACCACATGAGCCAATATTTACTCATTATTTTCGTTTCACCCATTAATTTCCACATGTCCCATATGTCAATAAAGTATGAATGTAATCACAATATAACAATGGTACTAAATTAAGCATTTTAAAAACACAATACAATTATTCATATGTATTCAAGGATATCAATATCACATAGGACCCCACACGACCACACATATCGCATAATAACTCAATTTCGACAATTACATCATATATAGGACCCCATACGGGCACAACACATAAATTGCCATTTTCATGATTAGTTTCCACTCTTAACATGCATTTGGTATCATTATTTACTACTCAGCCTAGTCTGAAAGAGATAAGCCATAATCTACCTCGAAAGTCGAAATCGATCCGCTACACTTGAACTCACGACCTTACTTTTAACGAACAATCTCTAACTCTACTAAAAAAATTAAATATGAAATCTATGCATCAAAACAAGACCAACAATAACTATATTGACTACTTTTGATGCGGGGTCAAAACGGACCCCCAAAATGGATTTCCGAAAAAGAAAGGCAAAATCAAAACTTTACTTTAAAAACATGTTACCCATATTTTTAGAATCCTACAACTAAAATTACAAGTTAAATTGAGTGAAAAACGGGGTTCAAATCGAAGAAAAATAATTTTTGTGCTTTACCGGTTAAAATCTTTGAAATCCGGGTTATAATCAAGAACCGGAGTTGTTTTGAAGGTTAAATTGATTAAAAACTAATAATTATAAAATAAAAATATTATTCAAGTGAAAAGAAGTGAAATTTGAGTTTAAAATCATACCCTAAGATTTTTTGGGTTTTGAGAAATTTATCAAGAAATTATTAAGAAAAAGGGTGAATTCTTATCTTAACTCCGTAATAAAACCAAGAAATAGATGTTAATCTATCTTCACAACCTCTCACAAGCTTTACTTTTAAGCTCCCAAACTATTTAGTGTTTAACTCTCAAGAGGCATGATGAAAAATGAGCAAAATGAGCAAAAAGGGGTGAAAAATCTGCTATTTATTGCAGATTTTCTGCAATAGATGTGCAGTTTTTTTCGCTTAAGTCGAAATGGATTTTGATGGGGTGCCCGGAATTCGTTCGGAGTCTGATTTATACAAACGAACGATGCAACCACACTAAATTCAATATTTCAGATGCGATGGCTATATCAGATTTTCAAAGAAAAAATATCGTTTTCACAAAGTTGACCCCCGAAACCCAAAATTATAATTTTCTAAACTGAGGGTCGAAATGACATTTAAAAGCCGTAAAATCATACTAAATATTCTAACACCCTAAAATTGATATTCTGGATCTGCTGGCGAAGTGATATTTTCTATCCGAGGTTATTTCGATCAAATGTGGGTCCCACACCCATATTTCTAATTTTCCAACTTTCCAACCAATAGGTCAAATGAGCTCGGGTGCATCGGGACCCAAACCAAAGGTCTACCTAGCTTAAAGTCAATATTTCGGAGCTGCTGGTGTAGTCAGTTTGGCCATCCATCGTATGGATCAAAAGATATCCACATAAGTAAAAAAACATAAGGCTCTCGAAGCCATCAAAAACCACAATATTGCATAAATGATACCAAAATGCATCAAAAATCATGTCAATCACTCCCACACCTCAAAAATATCATAATTCAACTACGGGGAGGGCTAAAATAGTTAAATTAAATAAAATAAAAAATTTCACATATTTCATCAAATTTTTAGGTCGTTACAGTTCATTTCTTTCTCAATTCTTTGAGATGCCTTCCTTCAGCTATTGGGATTGGTAGGTGGTGCACCATCTAGTGGTGCTCAGTCAATGGATCATACTGGTATTAATTCAGAAAACTAGCTTGGGATTGTGGCTCTCATACTATAAATTTGTCCAACACCGATAGCTCCACAGTAGAAAGCAGCTCGACCAGCTATGATTATCGAAAGGCAGAAAATGTTGGGCTGATTTATAAGATTGACTCCACGTAGGTTTGCAGGGCATCCAAATAAGGATGCTTTTGTGCTTCTAACTAGTTGTGAGGAGAGGCTCCATAATTTTTGTTGGTTAAGTCGCATAGGGTTGATTTTAGTACTTACCAACTTGATAAAGCAACTAGGCAGTGGTGGAGGGCTTATCCTTATTCTAGTCCAGTAGGATCTCCACTGATGTCATGATTCGAACCAGGGCCTAGTCGTGATGGGTATCTCAAGCCTACCGTAGGCGGAGACCACCCTCTTAACCTAACCTTCAAAGCACAATAAATGACTAAATTCGAAGCCAACCAAATAGTAATAAGAAGAATAGATAAGTCAAATGGAAATTTTAAGAATCCAAAGAAAACAACAATCAATATTGTTAATTGTCCACAAAAGCCTCTAAAACCCAAAATACCAACTACGTTGGTACATTCCCCAGACTATGACACAAGAAAATCCAAATGTTTAAAGAAATAAGGAAGACAAGTAAAATGACTGGTCCTTCCGAAAAATGGAGGCTCACCACTTCACAGCAGATTCATAATAGTACCAAATAACTTAATGTTGCGCAAGAGCAATAGAAAAGTCCTCTGAACCTACATCATGAAATGATGTAGAGTTTGGGGACATACATTGGGACGAGCACTTGCATGTAACTTGGAGAAAAGGTATAAGATAATGTCATTGCCAAAAATTAGTCAAAATCACTTGCACAGCATTTATATATACATATATATGATTTTGGGATTAGGACGAGAGTCATGAACATAAGAGTTTAAACCATTATCCTAAACTGTGTAACTCACTTTGTCCTAAAGGCACCCAGGGGCTATATGGGTCTGACTCCCCCTATAAAAAGTGCCCTAGTGCGTATTATCCTTATGTACCGAGGAAATCGAGGAAAGGCTAAGGACACCAAGGCGATAGCCATCCAAAATACAATATGTATCCAGACACATGGTCGTATAGAACCCTAAGGTTGGAAAACATTATTTCTAGTGTAGGTCCCCCCAGTACATACACATTCATGGTGAGCTACACAATTCATTTTAAGTCCAATTTAAAATAGTTTGCACATAAACCAACCATTTACCCAGGACTCATTTATTAAGGCATTTACCAACTTGCTTTCATAATACAAATAAGTTTTCAAGCTAATCCAATTATGCCAAAATAATCCATATAATCATTACACTCCCAAGTTCCATTTGAAATCTTAACCCATGGCCACCAAGGGCATTCCAAAACCATTGTTATCTATTTATTCTTTAATGCAATGTAATAGGTTCAAAAACAAGTAAAATTATGTGAATAACCATATTTAAAACCAAGATTTTAAAGTGGGTTGAGGTTAATGCCATTATCAAGCAAAAATTCATCCAATTTGGGGAAACCCATGTCCCCTGGTCTAGCCATTAAAATAATACACCAGTTTATTCACCAAAACAATTAATTAAACCATGAATAATACATTTAAAACATGAGAAAAGCAATTCAAGTAGTAACAATAAAAACACCTCAACCTAATTTCAAAACTATTTATTCAAATCACATGAATGTCCAATAAATCAATGTCACAATGTAAAATTCAAGTTAAGGAAAGAGAAACATACCCCAAATACCAAAGAATTTGAATATAAATTGAAGTATGGATCTTGAATGGTGAATTCTCTATAAAATCCTTGAAGTTTCTTAGTTAGGGAGTTAAAAGAAGAAAAGTATAGTGTTTGATCCTTGAAAAGTGAAGAAAAAGGGTCCATTGGGTATTTAAAAGTCGTTTAAGGGGTAAAAAGACCAAAAGACCATAACCCCAATTGAAAAAAACAAAAACTGGGTGAAAATGCATAGCGGCGTGCCACGCCGCTATCACAAAGCTTAGCCTCCATGCCATTCCCTTATTGTGGAGGCTTACTGCCTCGAGGTCTGAAAAGAAACCCCCAACCTCTTTAGAAAATTCCAAAACTTTCCCAAAACACCCTTTTAACATCTCTTAACATAATTCAAGTCAAAATTGACATTAGGCATACTGGAGGGTCAAAAATAAAATGATTGAAATTTCACGGGGTTTGAGATTATCCCCCCCCCCCCCCCCGCCCCCCGGATTATTCGTCCCTGAATGAGAATTTAGGACACTTTTCGTGCAAGAATAGAGAAATTATAGTGGAATCCATGGACAAATTTAAAATGCGATAAAAGGGAAAATAAAACTCATACCTTAAGCACTCTCATCCAACTCGAGAAACAAGGACGGGTACTTGTCCCTCATATCTTCTTCAGCTTTCCATGTAGTTTCTTTCACCTTTTGATTCCTCTAAAGAACCTTCACTAAAGATACATCCTTAGTCCACAATCTATGAACTTTCTTGTCCAGTATCTCAATCAGGACTTCCTAATAGGACAACAAATCCGTAACACCAATATCCTTAATAGGCACTATCAAAGAAGGGTCACCCACATATATTTTCAGCATAGATATATGGAAAACAAATGAGTTGAAGCCAAATTTATTAGAAAATCCAACTCATAAGAGACATTACCAATCCTCCTTAAAATCTGATATGGACTAATGTTACAGGGACTGAGCTTTCCCCTTTTCCCAAATCTAATGACTCCTTTTATAGGAGAAACCTTCAAGAACATCCAATCACTTACTTTAAATTCCAACTCCATTTGCCTCACATCCGCGTAAGATATTTGGTAACTCTCTGTAATCTTAAGTCTTTTTCTAATCACCTTCACCTTCTCCATGGCTTGGTGAACAAAGTCAGGGCCAAACAATGTAGTCTCATCTACCTCAAACAACCTAATAGGAGACCTTAACCTTCTACCATAAAAAGCCTCAAAAGAAGCCATTTGAATGTTAGAATGGTAAATGTTATTGTAAGCAAACTTAATAAGAGGAAAATAGTCAACCTAATTACGTTTAAAATCAATCACATAGGCCCTTATCATATCCTGGAAAGTTTAAATAGTCTGTTTTGCTTGTCCATCTATTTAAGGGTGGATAACGGTGCTAAGGTTTTCATGAGTACCCAAACATTTCTAAAATAAATGCCAAAAGTAAGAAGAAAACTGCGTACCTCAGTCTAAAATAATGGACACCTACGTCCATGCAACTTGACTATCTCATGACTGAAAAACTTAGCTTAATCTTCTCCTGAGTAGTTGGTCCTCACAGGCAAGAAGTGAGAAAACTTTATTATTTTACCACAATGACCCAATTTGAATCATACTAATTGTGACACTATAGAAGACCCATAACAAAATCCATACTAATCATATCCCACATCCATATAGACAACTCTATCTCTTGAGACATGCCACCAGGGCACAAATATTCCACCTTGATTTGCTGACAAACCTTACACTTAGCAATAAAATTTTCCACATCTCTCATCATATTATTCCACCAATAGATTTCCTTCAAGTCATGATACATCTTGGTCGATCCCAAATGAACTGTATATCTAAACTTATGAGCCTCAGCCAACATTTTTTCCTACAGCCCACAACATCAGGAACTCACAACCTTTCTTTATACCTCAAGATGATATCTCTCTCAATCTTGAAAGCCATAACCTTTTGCTAACCCACATCATCCTTAATCTGTATGAATATGGGATCTATAACTTATTTCTCCTTGACCTAACTACTAAAATATGACTTAACCACTTCTAGAACAAATACTCTTCCTCCCTCAAAGTATAAAAGGTGAACTCCCAAGTTAGCTAGCTTGTGAATATCCTTTACCAACCCTCTTTTCCTTTCATCAGTGTGAGATAAGCTCCTCGTAGACAACATGCTAAGAGCATCAACAACAACATTCACTTTACCTGGATGGTAGTACAAACTTATGTCATAATCCTTAAGAAGCTCGAGCTACCGCCTCTTCCTAAGATTCAATTCCTTCTACTAAATATATACTACAAGCTCTTATGGTCCACATACATATCCACATATACCTTATATAGATAATGGCACTAGATCTTCAAAGGAAAGAACACAACTTCTAACTCTAGATCATAAGTCAGGTAATTCCTCTTATGAACATCGAGTTGTCTAGACGTATAAGCTAAAAGCTTGCCATGTACTGTAAAAAAACAACATATTCCCATATAGAAAGCATCACAATACACAACAAACCCATCAGTACCATTGAGTAGAGTCAAAACTAGCACAATGGAAACTTATCCTTTAACATCTCAAAAGTACCTTCACAAGTATCAAACCATAAAAAATTAACTTTTTTTGAGTTAACTTTGTCAGCAGAGCAGTAATAGATGAGAAACTCTCCATAAACCTCTTATAGTAGCCTGCCAAACATAAGAAGCTCCTAATATCGGTTGGAGTCATGGGTCTAGGCTATCTCTTAACTGCCTCAACTTTTTACGGATCCAGCTTGATCCCTTTACTCAAAATGACATGCCTAAGAAAAGTCACAACATTTATCCAAAATTCACACTCAGAAAATTTTACATATAACTTCTGGTCCTTAAGAGTTCGCAACATAATTCAAAGGTGATTGGCATGATCCTCCTCAATTTTGGAGTACACCAAGATGTCATCAATGAAGACTATAACAAATATATCTAGAAATTGCCTGAACACCCAATTCATAAGGTCCATAGAAGTAGTCGGAGCATTAATCAATCCAAATGGCATAACCAAAAACTCATAATAGCCGTAGCGGTTCCTGAAAGCAGTCTTGGGAATATCAACCTCTCTAATTTTAACTGGTGATAGTCTGAATGGAGATCAATCTTAGAGAAATACTATCACCTTAAAGCTGATCATATAGCTCATCAATACTAGGGAGAGAATACTTATTTTATTGTAAACTTATTTAATTAATGATAGTAAATACACATCTAAAGAGACCCATATTTCTTTCACACGAAAAGTACAGGATCACCCCATAGAGAAACACTGGATGAATAAAACCCTTATCAAGAAGATTCTTTAACTACTCTTTTAGTTCCTTATTTCAATCGGAGCCATCCTATATAGAGGAATAAAAATGGGATGGGTATCTGGTAGAAGGTTAATCCCGAAGTCTATTTCCCTATTGGGATGAATTCCAAGAAGATTATCGAGAAAAACTTTAAGAAACTCATTAACCCCCGAGAACAGATTGTAAAGAGGGACTCTCAGAATTAAAATCTTAAACCAAAACTAGATGATACATAAACCATTTGGAAATCAACTTCTTAGATCTATGATAAGAAAGAAACCCCTCTTTGGGTACAAAGGAACTCCTCTCTCAATGAATCACTAATTTATTAGGAAAATAGAAACTGACATTTTGGGTCCTACATTCCGCACAAATAAAGCCTATTTATCCCCAAGATTACATCAAAGTCCACCATATTAAGCTCTATCAAATCCACCAATGTCACCCAATAAAATATGGATGCCATACAACCTCTGTAGATTTTTTCTAGCAATAATAGACTCAACCACTGAAGTAGACACCAAAAAGGGATCGGAAATATTTTGAGGTCCAAAACTAAAGTGTATGGTCACATTCACATAAGATAGGGTAGAACCCAGATCAAGAAAATAATAAATATCACAATAGAAGAGTTGTAACATACCAGTGACAACCTCGAGGGATACCTCAGATTCCTGATGAGTAGAAAAAGCATAGAGACTATTCCAACCAGTTTTGATACTTGAAGTTGCATCCTTAGGTGCAGTAGCCAAAGAAGTGGTGAGCGAAACCTTATTAGCTCTAGTGGCAACTTTAGATATAGGAAAATTCCATCATAGATGACTAGGATACCATAATTAAAACACAAGTTCTTCCCCTCCTCATAATATCTATAGTGAAGTTGTCCTCAAAAATAATAAGAATGACAAGGTGGGGCTGATAGAGCTTCACTTTCCTGAGATTCGGTACCCTATGTCTTAGGACCACAACTAGCCTGAAAATGATGATCACTAGAAAACTTAGGATAAAGAGCACTACCTATCAAATCTGAATTCCTCAATTCTTTATCTTAGTCTATCGCCTACCATCTCTCTCATTGTTTACTAATTTGCACCCTGCTCTGAATATCTGAACTTCTTATTATGTCTCTCTCCAATCTCTACCTATTTTTTTCTCATCCTCCACCTACTGCATATAAACCACTAGCATAGATATGTCCATATCATTATCTAACATAGTAGCCTTACACTCTAACACTAAATTATGGGATAAACTAAAGGACAACTTCCTCATTCTAGATCTTATATTAGATACTAACTCTGGAGCATAATTGTACAACTACTGGAATTTTAGAGCATATACTTTACACTCATCTTACCATTATTTAAGTTTACAAACTCTTTATCCTTAGCCTATCTCAGCTCCTGGGGAAAGAAGTGATCAAGAAAAGTACGTGAAAATTCATTCCACACTACTGGTTAAGCAACATTACCCCTCATTGCTTCCCATTCCTCATACCACTAGTAAGATATATCCTTCAACTAATAGGCAACAAAATCCACACCCTATGAATCAGTATCATGGATCATCCTAAAGATTTTTTCCATCTAATCAATAAACCGCTAAGGATCCTTCATAACCTTAGAGCCTGTAAAGATAGGGGGATTCAACCTCATAAACTGGCCAAATCGAGTGATCTTACACAAACTGTCAATAAGATTAACATGATTAGGTTGATGGGACTACGATGCCATCAATTAGGAAAGCATATGAATAGACTGATGGAACTTTGCATTAGAGATATATCCCTAAGGTGACTGAGCATAAGTATCACCAGCTCGAGAATCCCAAAGAGGACTAGTAGGGACTGGTAAAATCTTATGTAGAGTAGTATAGTCAAGAGTAGGGACTCTAGATTAGGTCTGCACTCTATAAATAGGGTGAATTCCCTCCACATCTTCCCCAGGTAGGACAGAGGTTCCAATAGAGTTCCTATGACCATCAGATCTTTGGGGAGGCATAATTTGAAATACGAGTAAGATAGGAGTTAGAGGAGATTCATAGCAACTAGACTTTATAGCCAAAATAGAACATAAGAAAGGAAAGCATTCCTAAATACCTTGTACCCTGTCCCTTATGAGTGTGGCATGCTACACTTCCATAAAAGGGACTCTACTTGACAAAACTTTATGGACATCTAAAGACCCTGAACTATGCTCAGATAGCAAGTTTGTCATGTCCCAAACTAGGGCCTAGTCATGACGGGTATTTCAAGACCAATGTGGATTGGAGACCACCCCTTTATCTTAACCTTCAGAGCATAATAAATGAATATACAGAAGCCAACTAAATAGTAATAAGAAGAATAAATAAGTAAAATGGAAATTGTAAGAATCTAAAACAAACAACCATAAATCCTGATACTTGTCCATAAAAGCCTTTAAAACCAAAAATACAAACTAAGTTAGGACATGCCCCTGACTATGATAAAAAATCCAAATATTCTAAGAGATAAGAAAGATAAGTGAAATAATCAGGCCTTTTAAAAGATGGAGTGTCAGCTCTTCACAACAGATCCACAAGAGTACCAAATCACCTAACACTGCACAGGAGTAAAAGAAAAGTCCTTTGAACCTACATCATGAAATGTTATAGCGTTCGAGAATGGTCATGGGGAGAGCGATGGCATGTAACACAGGAGAAAGGGAAAAAATAATGTCATTTCTAAAAACAATTCAAAACCATATTCACAATATTTATATATACGTATATAGAATATCGAGATAGGGACAAGAGTCATGAACATGAATGTTTAAACCATTATCCTGAACTATGTAGCTCGCTCTGTCCTAAAGCCATCCACGTTCTATATAGGTCTAACTCCTCCTGCCAAAAGTGCCTCAGTACATGTTAGCTATACATACTGAGGAAACTGAGGAATGGCAAAATACACCAATACGATAACCATCCAAAATATAATGTTTATCCAGACACATGGTCATATAGACCCCTAACATTGATAAATTCTATTTCTAGTGTAGGTTCCCTCAAGACATACACCTTCACGGTGAGATACATAATTTCCTTTTAGCCCAATTAGAAAAAGTTTGCACATAAATCTGGTATTTACCCAAGAGTTATTTAGCAATACATTTACCAACATGGTATTATCATATCAATATACTTCCAAGTTAATCCAATTATGCCAAACTAATTCATATAACCATTAGATTCCCAAGTTCCATTTAAAATCCAAAACCATGGCTACCAAGGGTATTCCTAAACCACTGTTATCCATTTATCCTTTAATACAATGTAATGAGTTTAAAAATAAGTTAAATTATATGAATAACCATATTTAAAAGCAATATTGTAAAGTGAGTTGAGGTTAGTACCATTATCAAGCCAAAATTTATACAATTTGAGGAAACCCATATCCCTTGTTCCAACTATTAAAACAATGCACCAATTCAATCCCCAAAACCATAAATTAAAGCATTAATAATCCATTTAAAACATAAGAATAATAATTTAAGTAATAACAATCAAAATCCCTTAACCCAATTTAAAACCCATCAATTAAAATCACATGAATATTCAATAAATCAATGCAATAATATAAAATTCAAGTTAAGCAAAGAGAAACAAGCTTGAAATACCAAAGAATTTAAAAAGAAATCAAAGTTTGGAGCTTAAATGGTGAATCTCTGTAAGACCCTTGAAGTTTCTTAGTTTAGGAGTTAAAAAAGAAAAGTATAGTGTTTTATCCTTGAAAACTGAAGGGAAAGGGTCCATTGGGTATTTAAAAGTCATTTAAGGGATAAAATACCAAAAGCCCCTCAACATAAGTAAAAAAAATAAAAACTTGATGAAAAGTGCATAGCAGTGTGGCACGTCGCTATAATTGAGCTTAGCCTCCATACCATGCACTTATTGTAGAGTCTAAGTTACGTGGCGCGCCACTTTCATGAAGGATTACTATCTCGGGGCCCTAAAATAGACCCGAAACCCTTCCAAAAATTCCAAAATTTTCCTAAAATACTCTTTTAATAACCCTCAACATAATTCAAGTCAAAAAGAAACATTATGCACGTGAGAGGGTCAAAAATAAAATGATTAAAATTTTATGGGGTCTCACAACTTATGGCATGGACTTGGTTTGTTGAGGCTTTATTGGGAAAGTTTATGCCTCTCAGCATGTGCAATTACCTCAGGATAAGCTTAATGGATTGATGCAGGGGTCTATAACAGTGGTTGAATATGAGGTGAGATTCATGATCTAGCCAAGCATGCCACCATGATTCTACCTACGAAGTACGAAAAGATTTAGTATTTTGTTGGATAGTTGACACTACAATTCTATAGAGCTACTCAGGGTTTGGTGACTTTAGAAAAGTTATTTATAAAGGTTGATGATTATGACTACACTATAGAAGATATGAATCATGAGGCCTGATGGTGTAGAAATAAGAGGTCGTGTCACTAGGGTAGTTACAGTGGGAACCATGGTAGCGCACAATTCAAAGACAGAGGAGTGGTACCCCTAGTAGCAGTCTTACTAACACCAGGTCAGTTTAGCAGACCTGTTTAGGAAACACTTTAGATTTATAATGAGGTCAACCCAATTATAATAAGCTTATTGGCCAGAGTAGTGGTTAATTTGTAAGGGGTGCACAACTAGGGTCCTTAGGATGAGGTATAAATTCTAGGTCAAGTGGGCTAGACAGAGTAGAGCATCGGTCTTGCTATGATTATGGGGTCATTGGTCATTTATCTAAAGAGTGCCCTTAGAGTGAGATGATCATTTCTATATTATATCGGTAGGCTGGAGGTGGATTCTTCAGATGTTGTTATTATAGGTATAATTTTAGTATGTCTCCAACTAGATATAATTTATTTCATTAGGGGTATACTTATTTATATGCTTTTGCTTATTATGCATCATGGTTAGAGTTGTCTTGAGATCCTTTATCTTTGTCATTGTGTGAATCCACTCTGAGGATGATTTCTTAGTAGCGAATTACGTATATAGATCCTGTGTTGTGATCAGTTAAGAGTAAGATACACAGGCTAACCTTATTATGCTAGATATGATAGATGTTGATGTGATTCTAGGCATGGACTAGTTATCCCTTATCATGCGGTCTTGGATTATTTTACCAAAACCGTTACTTTCTCTATACTTGGCTACTCTCATTGTGTGGTAGGGTATTTTAAGTTTTGCACCAATAAAGGTTATTTCTTATATTTGAGCTAGGAGACTGGTATCCATGGGTTGTGAGTCCTTTCTTGCTTATGTCCATGATGTTAGTGTAAAGAGTCCTTTATTTGGCTTTATTCCTATTATTCATGAGTTTTTTATGTTTTCCCTACCGTTCTACCTGGATTTTCTCCTGAGCATAATATTCAGTTTGTTATTTTAAGTTGGGAACCTAACGTATCTCTATGGTACCTTATCAATTGGATCCTACTAAACATCAAAAACTAAATTTTTAGCTTAAAGATCTTCTTGGTAAGGGTTTTATTTGGTCGTGTGTATCACTTTATGGCGCTATGATATTATTCCTAAGAAAAATTGATTTTATGCAGATGTGTATTATCCATAGGTAGTTGAATAAGGTGACATTGAGGAATAAATATCTTATACCCCATATTGATGATTTATTTGATCAGCTTTAAGGTGCAATGGTGTTTTCCAAAATTGACTTGAGAATTTCTTACCATTAGTTTAGAATTCAGGCAAAAAACATCCCTAATAAAACCTTCAAGACTCGCTCTGGCCATTATAAGTTCCTGAAGATGCCTTTTTAGGTTGTCCAATGCCCCAGTATTATTCACGGACTTGATGAATCACATATTTAGGCTTATTTGGATTCCATTATGATTGTCTTCATCGATGATATCCAGGTGAATTTGAGGATTAGGGAGGAGCACGAGCAACATTTAAGGATTGTGCTCCACACTTTAAGAGATCATAGGCTTTGGGCCAAATTCTCAAAGTGTGACTTTTGGCTAGAGTTTATGATATTCCTAGGAAACATGGTGTCCAAATATTATATTATGGTTCATTTGGTAAAGTTTGAGGCTATTTGTGATTGGGCTAGATCTACATCTTCGACAAAGATTTTTAAGTTTATTGGTTCGGTAGATTACCATGGACAACTTGTCAAGGTATTTGTATTACTACAACACCTATGACTAGATTGGATAGGAAAGAGGCCTCATTTTAGTGGTCCAGGAAGTGTAAGGTAAGCTTTCTAAAGCTCTAGTGTTTGCTTACTTCAATTTCTATATTAACTCTTTAAGTTGAAAATGAGAGATTTAGTGTGTATTGTGATGCTCTTGGTGTTGGTTTAAGGTGTGTTCCAATGTAGAGGGGTGAGTTATTGTATATACACCTAGACAGCTGAAGGTACATAAGCGCAACTACCCATACATAATTTAGAGTTAGCGCAGTAGTTTTTGTACTTCAGATTTGGATTCTTTACTTGTATGGTGTTTGTTGTGAGATATTAACTAACCATTGTAGTCTTTAGTACATTAAGATTTAGAGAAAGCTTAGTTTAAGATAGTGCACGTGGATTGAGTTGCTAAAAGACTATCATGTCTCTTTCTTATACCATCTTAGGAAGGCTATGGTGGTAGTGAACGCCTTAAGATAAAAGGTGATAAGTATGGGTAGCTTGGATTTCCTTTAAGTTTTGGACATTATATTGGCTTTAGACATTCAGTCCTTAATTAACTTGGTGGTTCAACTTGATATTTCAAACCCTTAAAGGAATTTTTCCAGCATTGAGGCTAGGTCTAGTTTACCTGAGAAGATTTAGAGTCATCATTTTGAGGATTATAGACTTTGTGGTATTCATTATTAAGTGTTGAGAGGTGATTCTAGTAGGGCTACCTTATATTCTAAGGAAATCTTGAGATTTGATGACCATATTTCTATTTTGAAGGTTGGAGACTTGATTCAGTTGATTCTTCAAGAGGCTTATAGCTCCAGATATTCCATTCACCTTGGGAAAACTAAGATGTATGGAAATTAAAGGCGATATTACTGGTAGAGTGGTTTAATTAAGTATGTAGTAGACTTTTTGTTTCATCATTTGTGTTGTGAGTAGGTTAAGCTCGAGTAGTAGAGGCACGGTGGCTTGTTTCAGAGACTACCCATTCCTGAGTTATAGTAGGAGTAAATTATTATAGATTTTGTGATTGGTTTGCACCACACTTCTCGTAGTTCTGGAAAATTACCTCATTACATCCCTATTCAGATTTCCTTCATTGCCGAGAGGTTAGCCTGTGTGATTTTGAAGTGATAGTTCATCTTCATGGGGTACATATGTCTATTGTTTTAGATAGGAGTTTAGTGTTCACTTTGACCTGTTAGAGGACTTTTCAAGAAGATTTAGGAACTAAGGTCGACCTTAAAACTGCTTTTCATCCTAGACCAATGGGCAGTCAAAGTTGACTATGTGAGTTTCAAAGGATATTCTCCATGCATGTGTATGGACTTTGGAGGTTAGTGGTAGGAACAGTAAGCCTTAGGGAGGTTACTAATAATAATACCTACCATTCGATTATTGAGTTGGCACTATGTGAGATATCATATGGCAGGCATTGTTGATCTCTGATTGGTTAGAGTAATATTTCTAAGGTTTGCTGTGATGGTATTATCGACTTTCCTAGTATGTCTTTAGATAGGGTTTAGGTGATTCAAGATAGGCTCTGGGTAGCCTAGAGTAATCATAAAATCTATGCTAATCATAGACTTCACACTTTGAAGTTTGGGTTGGTGATTAAGTTATCCTCTGAGTATCACCCATGAAGGGCGTGATGAGGTTTGGGAAGAGGGGTAAGCTCAACCCTAGGTCTATCAAGCTAATTGAGATACTTTGAACATATGTATAGGTAACTTATGAGTTGGACTTGCCTCCATATTTTTCAGCCATTCATCTATTTTATGTATTTTTGTTACAGTGCTACATTTCAAATGAGTCTCACATGCTTCATTGGGACTCAGTTTAGTTGGATGATAGGTTGACCTTTTTAGAGAAGCCAGTTTCTATATTTCCTAGGGATGTCAGATGATTGCGTTCTAGAGAGATTCCAGTGGTTAAACTTGAGTAGAGATACTGTCCAGTTGAGAAGGCTATTTACGAGAACGAGAGTGAGATTATGACCTAGTAATCCCACCTGTTTGAGCCTTCATGCACACCTTGATCTTTTACTAGCATAGCAAAAATTCCTTTTAGTAGTGAATATTATAATGATTTTATTTTGTGCCTTTTCAACATTTAAATCTTTCCAATAGATACCCTAAGTCATTTATGGATTTTTGGGAAAGAAAATTCAGTTAGGCAGTTTATTTGGTTTTAGAACCAATTCCTTGTTTTAGAGCTTTCACTATAAAAAAATGAGTATTCGACCTAAACTTTAGTCAAATAGTCCTAGTTGCCAATTCTAATAGTTTCGTTAGATTTAGAATGTCGATTTTACTCTAGAGGGACCTTTGGTTTAGGTCCCAGAGGCTTCTGGATTCATTTTGGTATATTAGGTAGAATTAGGTTAAAATAACCATTTGGGTATAGAGCCCACATCCAATCAAAATGACCATGGATACAAATTTCAATGGAATTAATGAGTCTAAAATCTCAAATTTTGTATAGTATCATAGCTCATTTGAATTCATTATATTATAAATGAGTTCCAAGGGGTCGATCAGAGACTTAGCATCTTGGCCAAAATTTGATATCTATTGTTGCTGGTTCTATCGTCTTAGAGATGCCCAGACTGCCTAAGTGATGCCTCCTTAGCATGCCTAGGGTCACCTACACAGGGAAGCTGCCTTTTCATGGCCATATGGCTACCTTGGCGAGCCTTGTGTCGCCTTAGTGCTGAGGCTTCCATGGCATGCCATCATCCAAGCGAGGCCTTGGCCTCCTAGACACAGGTACCTTAGTAACGCCTAGTGCCACCTAGGCGATGGGGCTGCTTTGTCATAAGCTTATTACCCATAAATTTTAGGGAATTTTTTTGAGAGAAAAACCCTATTAAAGGCCTTAGGATCTTACTTATTGTGAGAGATCGATTAGCTAGTGTTGAGATTGATCAAAAGGTGAGTTTGTGATTATTTCCTTGACTTTATTTCTATAAGTTCCATCTAAACTCAAGTTTGATTTTCCAATTTATTTCTTAGGTTTTGAATATTTTTGTTGTTGATTTTTGGTTCATGTGAGCTCAAATTTCATCCAAACTTTTAGGTAAATGATCCTTGAACTATAAGGGACACGTTGATGGTTTTGATTTTGTGATCCCCTGAGCAGATCCCACATGGGATTTTTAATTTGAATATTGACCCAAAGAATTTATATACAATATGTTTATCATTATTCTCATCATAATGCGTAGATTATTTTATTGATAGCATGGCAGTGCCTAGAGGATTCTCAAAATGGAAAGGTTCCAGAGTAGTGAACTTTCTTGAGCTCTCAATGGCATCTAGGTAGGCTAGGCTTATTTTTCTCTTATATTGAGCTTATTTATGATATTAGTGTAGTATTATGGTATATTTATGTGTGTATTTACAAGTTGGTTGATAATTTTTAGTAATTATTGAGTTATTTAGCTGATTAGGAAGCCTTTTGGGTAGGTTTTAGATTATTGTCCCCCATATTGGATTAGGTATCTATCCTAGGACTTGTTTTGACTTACTTAGTACCTTTGTATGGAATTATAAAGTCTTAGCCTAGGTTTTGGTAGGTGTGCTTTAGTGTGGATATTTGGGGCTTAGTCAGCCTCCTTGGCCTTCTTTTGGGTTGTATGCTTAGTTTAACTCCTTGTAAGCTTAAGAAGATTTTAAGTTGTCAACCTATATTATTCATTAAATCTTGGAGAATTTAGGCAATTAATGGTCTACTATTAGCCTTACTACTACAAATAAAGTAACCTTTGGCCTTTTGGGTCGTATATCAAGACTTGGGGGTTAATATCACTACTATTATTGATTTGACCGTATTACTTAGGGGTTCATACTAATTGAAGTTGGAAGGGAATTATTACCTTGCAACATTATGATCCTTGGCTTATTTATCAAGTTTTGATTCATGTTCGATGATTGTAATCTCTCTTGTTACTTGTCAAATTGAATTTATCTATGGCATAATTACTGCATCACACTTAATTACTAGTTCTAATTCAAGTATGCGATTCATCATCCATATGCAGTGCTTTATTATGATGGTACTATTCTCAGTTTTGGTTCAAGTCTATTATTTATAGTTTGAATAGAGTTCTAGGAATAGTATCTATTATTGATATTTTCCTCCTTTGTTGCATTCGTTGGGCTTATGGGGTCTTATTCGGGATATTTCTCTCTTGTTTGTGCATTTTGGTCTTTTGGGGACCTAGTAGGTGGTAGTTAGACTGCTTTTACTTTGAGTTATATATTCTGCTTATTTATCAATTTATCCTTGTTGGAGTTTCAATTTAGATTTAGCCTTGTCCCTAACTTTATTTTACATTCTCATACTTGTTGATAATTTTATTTAATTTATCTTAGTCGACCAATGATGCCTACTGAGTATCTGTTGCTTTTGGTACTCATACTACACTTTTGTATCTTTTTGTAATGTAGATCTGTTTGTGAGTTATCACTGCTGACACTTCATTCAGGCTTGATTTTGGAGATTAAGAGATGTGGTGAGCTTTTAGTGTTGAAGTTGCTCCTCTCTCCTTCTTCTATTTCTGATAGTCTTAGCTTTTCTGAGACTACATATATATTTGATACCGTCTAGTATGCTATTTTTAGATTTAGCGGCTCTTGTATTGACTTTACTAGGTCATGGGATACTTTTTGCACATTTACTTCTTTTTCTTGTAGTTTTGCATAATCTTACTTATATATATTCTACTACATGATACTTTTATTGTATGTTTGAATTTTATATTTTGTTATCTTTCGCCGTTTAGTCCATTACTTATCATTTCGGACTATGGTTTAGATTACCTACTGGTAAGTAGGTGTCATCATGACTTGAAAAATTGGGTCGTGATAGAAAATTACAAAGCAAAAAAGATTCTTGTCTTTGGGGTAGGACCTGATGAGTACAACTGTTCTCTACTTGTGAATCTACTAAGTAAATATGGGAAGCATTATAGAATGCTCATAAGGGAACAAATCAAGAAAATTAATCAAAGATTCATATGCTTCCTATTCAGTATGAACTATTTAATATGAATGAAGGAGAATCTATTCATGACATGCATACTAGATTCACATCTATTGTGAATGAACTGAAGCGTCTCGGGGAAAACATTAAGATGTACAAATTGGTCAAAAGTTATTGCATATTATTCCTTCTCGTGGGAAACAACTAAATACAATCTAAGAGGCAAAGATCTTCAAACAATGATGATGGACGAATACATTAGAAATTTGAAGACATATGAGCTCAAAAAACACTAAGATTCTGAGAGACATGAACCCAAGGAGGAGAAGAATTTGGTTCTAAAGGTTGGCAAAAATGACTCAAGTAAAGATGAAAATTATATAGGCTATCTCACTCAAAGATTTTAGAAGATGGTAAGTTCAAAACAAAAGAACCTCAAGCAGGAGATTCAACGGAAATGATATGCCATAAATATGGAAAACTTGGTCATCATATTAAAGTGTCAACTTCTTAAATTAGAGTACAATGAGTTCACCTAGCCTACTTTAAAAAAGGTCCAGAGAAAGGACTAGGTCTGTAATAGCGTTAGATGAAGAAAGAGCAGACAAGATAGTCAAGCAACCTTTAGCAACCTAGGGAGACTCCTTAAGCGAATCTGATGAAGAAGTGGAAGGTAGTGATACATCTTTTGTTACCTTTGAAGGCAAGCCAATAAGATCTAATTCTTTCTTTCATGGCCAAATCTGATGATGAAGCAGATAATGAGGTAATGTTTTGATTCTAATAAAAGGCAATGCACTCATTGTGGAAAGGATGGTCACTAAAAGTAAAGTTGTCAAGGCTTTCTCAGAGCACAAAGGGAAAATTTGAAGATTGCTCAAGTCATCAGAGGCTCCAAGGGACCTGGTCTTCAGAAGAAGAAATAAATTCTGCTTGCATGGGCAAAAAGAAATCATATCCATCCTTTTACTCACTCAAAAGGACCCAAACTCATGTGGGTTCCGAAGATTCTTAAATGATTATGTAGGTGAGATTGAAAATGAGCAGTCAACCAGATCAAAAATTGACTAATGAATAGTGACTTCTCAAGATACATAAATGGTAGAATAAATATCTCCTCTTACCCAGGTATTTGCACGATGTTAGTGTGTTGATTGAAGGGATTGTATCAAGGAGTAGTGTTGACTGGCAAATGGAAGACCAGGTTGCTAAATCTTGGTGAAGTTCCAGAAGCGAATTTTTTCTAACAAGGATTATATAATATAAATTTGCACCAATCACTCTTCCTTGTAGTGGCTATGAAAAGAAGGCAGTATATAAAGTAAATTCTTTTACAATGCTTAATTTAATTCATGTACCTCAGCAGGTACACATATGTGAGTAACATAGTTTTAATCAAAAACAATGAGAATGCTTTTCAATGATATGATGGACAAGCAAACAATGAGGGACGTGGTCTCCCATTAAGGTTAGTATTCTTGTCTCACCTTTAAAAAATAAAATTGTGCGTATGTGCCAGGTCATATTAGTGTTCTCGACTATTACGAAAAGGCGTTGTCTTTTCTCACTCTAATCAAAGCCTCAATGTAATCAATAAATATTTTTTAATAAGGATATGGAATTACCTCATGATTGAAGTAAAAATGATAGATGGACTTGAAGATTGCTAAATCACGATAACAATATCTCCTTTTTTCAATCCTTTTCAGACGTTCCTCTATGTTCAAGTTCGGAAAATGTAGGAACATTAATGGACTTAACCTCATAAAATTCAGACACCGAATGCTTTCCTTTTTCGTCATGCTTTGAAAATTGACAATTCAATTCATTCAGTTTGATCAAATGCTGTGAGTTTTCTTTTTCCTGTTGCTTTTTGGTCCTTTATTTCATCTACAACCTTATCTTTTATAGATTGAGAGATGATCGATTTTTCATTTTGTAGATCTTTGTTGAAGTAATCATGTAGAGGAGTGGAGATAGGTGATAAAACAGCTTCAATTTCAGATTCTTGATTTTCTCCTAAATGTATTTAAACATGGTGATTCTTTGTGAAAATATTGGAGCTGATAAATATAAAAAGAACGAAAGAAAGAATGTTTTTAACTGAATGAAGAGATGGTTCTTTCTGTTGCTAGATTACAGCTTACTCATTTCACTAAAATCACTGAAATATTAATTGTACTAAATCTCAGTCAGATTACCATCCAATAAAAAGTCACATTTCTTTCCATTCTCAGTCAACTTATTCACACTAGATTATTTTGTTGGCCAGACATTAAATGACCCTTTGGAGTAAGGAAAGTACTGATCTGTCATGATTTATGGCTAGTAATACTTGACTAATATGATTTATGGCTTGTAAAACATGGCTACAACACATAGGACATGCACGGGGCAGATTATATGAAGTTGTTAAAGAAAAATAGCACATGCATGTTGTCTGGTCCCATTAGTCTTTTCCAATTTTCAAGTGAACTGAAAAGTGCAAAGTAAATTACTTTAATAACTTCTGGTAGAAATTGGCATGATTCAATTCAACATCATGTTTGTTAGATTTGATAGTGTCTTAGCTTTATAATTCGAATATGATGATCAGTTCATCTATTCCAAAAACAAAGTACGTAGCATGTTAGATAAAATTTACTTTTTAATTCGTCTCCGAGGAGTTTAAAATATCGGGTTAAGTTATATTCATAGATTATATGCTACATCTATCACTAGGTGGTGTTGCTCGGTATTTCTACTGGTTTGGGAGTTTCATCAATAGGAAAGCTATTTCTATCAGTTTGTACATTGAGAACTTGTTAGCTTCCTCTGATTTTGGCGGCATAGTGATCATATGGAAAAGAGCAAAAACAGCACAACATCAATGGCATGTTCAATTAAGATCTGAGCTAAAAGCAGTTCACACGTAGTTGATCTGTTGGATTTTGGCGAGGAATCGTACTCTTCTAATCCATGCATATCAGTGTAGCTATTTAAAAGTTCACCAGAAGAGACTCCAATTCAGAAACTGTGATATCCGGATTTTTGCATACTAATAGCATAATTTTTCCACCGACTTTGTACAATGTGCAGTAAATACTACACCAAATACTCAATAATAGACAAATTGATTGTATTAATAATCCACAATAGGAACTACAATAACAAGGACACTTAATCGAGATGGTAGAAAGAGATGGGATTTAGGCAGAAAAGGGATGAGATACCATAGAAGAATTGTAGGTAAGAAGCATTGCCTTTGCCTATGCACCGTACAAGAAATTACATGGGATGACTCCTATAGTGGTGACTTTGTTTTTTTTTGTTCCCCATAAGAAAAGTGTTAAAAGACTAGTCTTCCTTTCTTCTTGTGTATAGGATATGTACATTTTTACCCATCTACACCTCAAATGTTTTTAAACTTTTCATACTCATTAGTCTCTCAACTTTTATTTTTATTTCTTTTTTTACTTTTTTATTTATCTTTGATTTTTTTCTTCAAGATGATGATGGAGAGAAATCACCAAGACAAGCCCCAATTTACTCCTTAAGATGAAACCCTAGCTTTCTTTGCCCAAGAAATCTAGAGAGGATTTAAGAGTGTTTTCTAAGTGTTTAAGAATAGAATAGTAGGGTAAATAACCTCCCAAGTGCTATAAGTTGTGGGACCTTATTAGGATAAGTGGGGAAATGTCTAAATTGCCCTCACTTAAACAACACTTAATTCCCGTCATAGGGTACGACTGACCCTTATGATTCATACCCATCATGTATGAGCGGTACCCATCTGTCGTACCCTAGGCTTTCCCCATTGGACCTAACATTGTCAAAGGTACGACAAACACAAACCTAAGTCATATCCAAGTGTACGACTAGTACCCATAAACTATACCCTTGGCAGAATAGAATCCTAGGAAGTTTGAACACCGTTCCTCTATACGATTCTTGGTTGTGACTTGTACCCTAACTTATGGATCATGGTGGGCCACTCGTACTCATATACAACCTAAGTTACCAAGTTCAAGGCTAAGTAAAGTAACCAAACAACCAGTATCCACTGATACGACTCGTACCACCCAGGTCGTACCCATTTCAGTAACTAAACCCATCCTACCAACCAACATTGGTCAGCATACGACTGGACCATACCACCCGTACTAAAGTGTATGACTCATTCCCTAAGTTATATCTTGCCCAGAAATAAGAAATCAAGAAAATTTTCTAAGGTAAAAAAACCAGGGAGTTTCAATTATAGAGTAACACACAAATCGATAGAAGTTTCTGAGAGAACAACTTTACTGTATGATTTAGAGTATGAAAGAAAGAAAACATTTCTTAAATACCCAATAGACTTTCGAAGAAAAGTATAGACATCTTTGTACTATTTCACAAGACACTACTAGAAATGACTTTACAGATACCCTAGGACACTTTAACTTTGTGCTCCGATACCAAGTTTGGATGTCACATGGTTGTTAGAACTACAAATGATCCTATGATAACCCAAGTTACTGGCATAAATTATGAGCAATTGAATAAGATACATAAATCTAAAAGAAATAAGCGAAAGAGATGTCTTCGCTGAATATGTTCAATACAAAATGATTTAAAAAATTTACAATATAGTTATACAAAACAAAATTAAAAGTAAACATGTCAACTCTGAATGACCGTCTATGAAGCTTCTAATGATACTGACTATACGTAGCCAGGACATGACCCTCAACTATCCCTAATCAATACATAAGAATAATGAAAATAAAATACAAAAGCTGCAATTGACTTGAGTCTCCAAAATAAGAGAACTCATTACCTACTAGCTGGATGCTAAGAATTTTTACCCTGATATTGAACTAAGTTAAATTTTTTATCATTGAAAATCTAGTTCAATTATCTATCTATTGGTGGGTCTTGAGGTAAAAAATTCTTCGTATAACAAAAGTTATGCTCAGTTGAAGCTGACTATTGTTATATACTTCAAAAGAATTTAACTACTAAGGGATGTCTTGACTTGTCTATAAGCTAGGAGCTATTTGGGGTCTTAATATATGTCTAAATCTCTAATGAAACTACCAAAATGAGGTTTTTCTTGTATGAAATTAAAGTATGGTTCTAATAATGACTTAGATTTTTGAGGTTTTACAATTTACGTGGTGTACCTCCTGCTTATGAGATTGAGTTTGTTATTGATCTTGAGCCTGACACCTGACCTATTTCTATGGCATCTACTGCATAGCTCTTGCCAAGCTTAAGGAGTTAAATCTCAACTTCAGGATCTTCTTGGTAAGGGTATTATTAGACCGAGTGTGTCTCCTTCCGGAGCTTCTGTGTTATTTGTAAACAAGAAAGATGACTCTATACAAATATATATTGATTATTGGCAGCTTAATAAGTTGACTGTGAATAATATTATCTTATGCCTTGCATTGATGACTTATTTGACTAGCTTCAGGGTGTAGCGGTATTTTCTAAGATTGATTTGAGATTTGGTTACCATTAGTTGAGGATACGATTTAGGGATATCCCAAAGACATCTTTTAGGGATTGTTATGGTAATCATGAGTTTCTAGTGATATGTTTTGGGTCAACTAATGCGCCAGCTGCTTTCATGGATTTGATGAACTGAGAATTCAGTTCTTATTTGGATTCCTTTGTGATTGTGTTCATCGATGATATTCCTTATGTATTTGAGGAGTAGAGAGAAGTATACACAACATTTGAGGCTTATGCTCCAAACCTTGAGAGATTATTTGATTTTTGCCAAGTTCTCTAAATATGAGTTTTGGCTTGAGTCTGTAACATTCCTTGTCCATGTGGTATCTAAGGATGGTATTATAGTAGACCCAGAAAAGATTGAGGCTATTCGTGATTGGTCTAGGCCTATATCTCTGTAACACCCCGTACTTTTACCTACCTTAAATTCATTTCAAAAATATTAAAAACTTTATTCAAAGATGAATACACTTTTGTACATCTATAATTTTCAAGATTTTGACTTTTCATTATGTGGGAAATTGAATAAGCTTTTCATCGGTATCAAATTCGCCCAAATCTGACACTCGTGCGAATGGTTAGAGCCATTTTAGTAAGACAGTGTAACACTTGGTACTCTAGTGCATCGCGAAGACAGTTCAAATGGTATTTGTCATTTTCCAGCGAGACAACGCGACACCGCTGCATCGCTCTACTAGACTTTTTCCCAATTATCAATTTCAAGTGAGGTACCACGATACCGGCGCGTCGCACTACATCTTAGTTTCACATTTGTCAGTTTCCAATACACCAACGTGATCCCACTGCATCGCGGTGAACTTTCAGGCCGCATCCAAGGGGTAAAGCTATTCCATCACATTGCGTTGATGGTATAATTACTAACTGTCCACTTTTGAATGACACAACGTGATAGCACCGCGTCGCGCCAAGGGCCTATATCGGGATTTTTCAGTTAATTTCCAGTTTTAAATTCCAAATTTTTAAATCATTCCAGGGGTATTTAAGTCTTTTTCCATGACCCTAGTCATCCTTTAACACAAAATTCAACCCTAATACACCTAGTTACACCATTATTCATTCAGTTTTCCCCAAATTAAATCATTCTCTCTCAAGAGGTAAAAACCTTAGTTCAAGAATCAATGTCAATTCTCAAGAATCTCTCTAAGAACCTTTAAGAACTCTTCTTCTCAGGTTTGTTAGGTGTTCATCTGTGGGTTCCTTTCACCCATTGAGTCCAAGAATCCCTTTTTAAATATACAAGATCTCAGATTTATGATTTCCATGTTTGAACTAGATTGAATTCATGTTCATGATAGTAGTTGGGTTTCAATCTATGATTTAAGTGCAAGTTTCATGAAATTGAATAGCTTGTGTGATGAATATGTGATTACCTTGATAAACCCTTAAATTTACAAAGTAATTAATGTATCTATGATGTTAATTAGGTTTTAAATCCATGATTATTATATGATTCATGAAATTAGATTAATATTTTTATGGGTAATTATATGAATTGCATGCTAAACCCACGGAATTGTAAATTGGGCATTCTAGTTGCTATGCTTATATGTTATCCATGATTATGTGCATTAAGTTGTGCTCCCTAAGTGTTTGATAGAATATCCATGTGTATTAAATGATGCAATCATGACATGCTGGTATATATACAAGTTAATGCATTATAAGTATATGATGAAATGTCTCTATGAATGAATTATGACCCAATGAACATTGTTATGTTATTCAAGATTATGCTTTGCTTTACTTTTCATGCTATCGAGTCCTAGAGGTATTTAATATCCGACAATCTAGCTGTTATATAGAGCCAGTGTCAGTTATAGAATAGTATCAGTCATGTCACGATCAGTAGTACTCTCAGTCTATTACAGAACTTAGTAGAATTCAGTCAGTTACAGAATATAGGAAAACTCAGTAAATTCTGTATCAGTCCAGTCCAGTTCATTATAATCAGTTCAGTATCTTCTAGTTGGGAGTAAGATTCAGCATCGAGCAAACCCAGGAATGGCATTCCTATTTGTGTAGGGTTTGACCCTTAGTAGCAATCTCTGAGTTACAGAACTACGTAGCCAGCGTAGGTTGAGATGACTTCCTGCTAGATAAGGGTTGACATATCTCTTATGAGTTTTTCTGTCAGTAAGGGTTGACAAAATGTCTTCCTGGTAGTTAGGGTTAACTTACAACCATTGTTAGTACCCGTGGCATGGTATTAGCACCCTTCTAATTGGGGTTACAGGTTGGACCCCAATTAGCCCAGAGAGAGGTATATTGGTTAGATGATTACCTTTCACAATTTCGGTTTTAGTCTCAGTTTAGAACACAGTTCAGCTTTACAGAATCAAGATTATCAGACACAGTCAATCAGTATCAGTAATTCAGTTATTAGTAATTTTAGATGTCAGTTATACAGTATTCAAAACTCAGTACTTAGCTTCAGAAAAGCTCAGTTATAGTATATGCATACTCTTATATTCAGTTACTCTATATCATTTAGTCAATTATTGTTCATGTATATGAACCCTTGCATTCAGCCTTACCTCATCTAGCATACCAATACATTCCCATGTACTGATGATGTTTCATATCATAGGTTTAGACGCTCAGGTTCCTGACCATGCAGTAGCAGATTTAGCAGTGAGTCCTCATCTAATGAGGATACACTTTTATTTCAGTACTTCAGCTTCGCTGTATTTTTGTAGATAGAGTTAGTTGGGGGATTATCCCATCAACTCCACTTTCGGACAGATTCAGTTAGAGGCTTTTCAAACAAGATTTTCAGATAGTATTTGAGATTCAGATGTTATATTTTATTAGTATTTAAGATATTTTGAACCTTATGACATTTCAGCCCATTTTTTGTATTAAATTTATTATTATTATTTAGTGCTCACAGTAGATATCATTCATGGATTAGCTTGAGATCCTTAGGGGTCATAAGCACCATGTGATGACTAAGGGGTAGTCTCGGGTCGTTACAATCTCTAACAGAGATTCATGACTTTATAGGTTTGGCTGGTTATTATAGATAATTCGTTAAGTGTTTTGCTACCGTTTCAGCAACTATGAGTAGATTGAATTGGAAAGAGGTTTCATTTTAATGGTTTGGCAGTGTGAGTCGAGCTTTAGGAAGATCAAGAATTTTTTCACTTCAACTCATATTCTATATCTTCCTATAGAGCATAAGGGATTTACCAAGTTTTGTGATGCTTTCAATATTGGCTTGGGTTGTGTATTAATATAGCAGGGTTGTTTTATCTCTTATGCTCTAAGACAGCGTATGATGCATGAGCACAACTACCACACTCATGATTTGGAGTTGGCGGAGGTAGTTTTTGCATATAAGATTTGGAGGCATTATCTTTATGGTGTGCATTGTAAATTTTCACTGATCATTGCATTCTTAGGTATCTTATGACCCAGAGGAATGTTAATGCTTAGTAGTGTAGATGGATGGAGTTGCTTAAGGATTATGATATCTCAATCTTATATCATTTGGGTAAGGCAAATATGGTAGCAGATGCCTTGAGTCGGAAGGTAGAGAGTATGGGTAGTTTGGCTCGTATTTTAGTTTCTCAGAGGCCGTTGGTATGGGATATTCAGTCCTTAGCCAACTTGATGGTTCGACTGGATATTTGAGACCCTAGGAGGATTCTTGCTAGTGTTGATGCAAGGTCCTCGCTATGTGAGCAAATTTGAGATTTTTCAATTTGAGGATAGTAAGATTTACTTCCTTTGTGATTAGGTGTTGAGTGGTGAGTCTGAGAGGATCACTATAGATTCTTAGGTTGTTTTGAGGTTTGATAGCCATATTTTTATTTTGAGGATTGATAACTTGATTCAACTGATTTTGCATGAGGATCAAAACTCTAGCTATTCTATTTATTTGGGTACAACCAATATGGATAGAGACTTGAGACAACATTATTGGTGGAGTGGCATGAAGAGAGATATGGTAGACTTTATAGCTTGTTGCCTTTGTTGTCAATAGGTAAAGGTTTATCATCAGTAACCAGGTGGTTTGATTAAAAGATTGCCCATTCCCGAGTAGAAGTAGGAGCAAATTTCCATGGATTTGTTAGTGGCTTACCTCGTACTTCCCATGGTTTCAATTGAATTTGGGTCATTATAGATTTGTTGACCAAGTTAGCATATTTTATTCCTATTTAGATGTCTTTCAGTGTTGAGAGGTTGGCTTGTATTTATGTTTGTGTGATAGTCCATTTGCATGGTGTACCTATATCTATCATTTTAAACTAGTTCCATGTTCACTTTTAACTTTTTAGAGCTTTTCAGGAGGAGTTGGGTACTCAGGTAGATCTTAGTACAACCTTTCATCCCTATATCGATGGTCAGTCTCAGCGGGCTATTCAAGTTCTCAAGGATATGCTCTGATTCTACATTATGGATTTTAGATGTTAATGCTTACAACATTGAAGAGTTTGTATATAACAATAATTATTATTTCAGCATTGAGATGCAGCCTTTTGAGGCTTTATATGGTAGGAGAGGTCGTTCTTCAGTTTGATGGTTTGATACTTTTGAGATTAGGCCCTATTATTCAAATTTTCTTCAGGAGTCATTGGATAGATTTAGGGTGATTCAAGATAGGTTGAGAGTAGATCAGAGAAGGAAGAAGTCCTATACAGACTATAGGCTTTGCGCGTTGAGATTTGGAGTTGGTGATTAAGTATTCTTTCTTGGGTCGCCCATGAAGGGTGTGATGAGATTCTGAAGGAAGGGCAAGCTCAACCCTAGATATATTGGACCTTTTGAGATCCTTTGCACAGTTGGTGATGTGTCTTATGAGTTAGCTTTTTTTGCTTCTATCCATCCAGTTTTCCATGTTTTTTTGTTGTAGCAATATGTTCCTGATCCATCTCATGTGCTTAGATAGGATTTAGTCTATCTAGATGAGCGGTTGACCTTCGTTGAGGAGCCTGTGCTTATTTTGGCTAGTGATGTTAGGTAGTTGTACACGAGAGAGGTTTCTATTTTAAGGTTTAGTGGAGGCACCACCTTGTAGAGGAGGATTCTTAGGAGATCGAGAGCGAGATGCGGACCTAGTATGCTCACCCATTTGAGGCTTCAAGTACATCCTGATCCTTAACTTTTGTGGACGAAAGTTCCATTACTAGTGGATATTGTCATGACCCTTCAGGTCATTTCTATTATTTTAACCTATAAAGCATTTCTATAGTTTCCCCAAGTCATATATGACTTGCTGAAACTGACAGTTAGGTTATCAGTAATTCATTTATTTTGTAGAGCCAATTCCCTATTTTAAAGTCATTGTTGGTTCCAAATGGCTATTGGGTTAAAACTTTAGCCAAATAATCTCAAATACAAACTCTGACTTCTTCAGTAGCTCCAGAATGTCAATTTTAGGCTAGGAAGACTCTTGGTTTGGGTCCCTAGACACCTAGGATAATTTTTACCTATTGTTCGGAAAGCTAAGAAAATGAAAATTTGGTGTGGGAGCCTCTTTTTGTTGAAATGACCTTAGATGGAAATTTTTACCATGCCACTGAGTCCAAAACATCAAATTTGGTTTGGTTACATAGTTTGTTTGTATATATAGGATTTTGGATGAATTTCGAGGGCTTGAAGGAGACTTGGAAAACTGTATCTTGTGCATCGCAATAGCGATGGTCTGGGCCATGATCGTAACTCATTTGAGTAGGGTAGTAGATACCATAATCGTGAGTCTTAGTGTTGTGATCACAACTAACTTGTGCAACCCCAAAATATGGCAATCACGTTACCTTTGTCGCGATAGCGACACTTGAATATCTTGTATAGGTATAAATAGACCTTTTTTGCATGATTTTGCTTATTTTTCATCCATCCAAGAGATATAAAACCCAAATGATAAAATAGCTTACAATTAAAGCTTGTGGGTGATTTGGGAGCTTGTCTAACATTTATTTATGCGATTATCTTCCAATTTATGGTAAGATTTCACCCTTTTCATAGTGAATTTTCTCATTTCTTGTTCAAAAGTCCCAAAACCTTGGAGGCTTGATTTTATCCCCAAGTTAGCTCGGATTTTACCTGTTTTTAGGGTAATGATTCCTTGAACATGAGGAAATGTTTGGTTGGTTTCAGAAATACAATTTCCATAAGTGGGGGCCAATGGGATTTTGGTATGATTTTTGGACATGAAGCATAATGGTTCAATATGGGTATCGTTATTCTCGTATTGATAAGTAGAATATGATTTTAATAGATTGGCATCTTGTGGAAGCTTCTCGAAAGGGAAAAGCGGTGATTTAGTGAATCTTTTGAGCTTTCTTCAGCGTCCAGGTAGGATAGGTTTTACCTCTTGTTAGATTGTGAAAATTCAAAGTATATTTATGATATTATGTTGGTTTTAGGTGTTGGTATGATAAATTGCAATGCTTGGGATTAGTTGGATCATTTAGGCTATATTAGATATCATATCGGGCATAACTAGCCTAGTTAAACATTACCTTAGGTGAAGTTAACCTTGTAGACTTATGCTTGGGTTAGAAATTCTTTAGTTACTCTTTTAAAGAGGAGATTGCCTTAGTCACTTGAGTTTAGGGTCGATTGACCCTACTTTCCATTTCCTTAGGTAGAATTGGCTTAGTTCCTTCCCATTGGGAGAATTTACGATCCCAGGACTAGTTATGGCTAGCTTGACATCTAAAAACGGATTTAGATACCTTAGCCTAGTATGGGGTAGACATTTCTTGGTAAAGGTTTTCGTGGATTTAGAGTAGGCACTTCAGTCCACCTTAGGCCAAGATTTTTATTAGTTATTGAAGACCCTTTTTATATACTTGCGTACATCTAGGAGATGTTTATTGTAGTAATATTGATATTCTTGGTACTTGATGGTTCTGATGGATTGGCATTAGGAGTAACGCTTATTGATTCAGCCAATTATGAGCTAATTGATTATGCTATTGAATAAGCCTTTGATTATGATATTGAATAGACCATTGACTAGGCTATGGATTAGGCTATTGATTATGCTTAATTCTATATTTATTATATTAGTCATTATGGTATTGGTTATATAGAAATAATTATTAGTGGCCATATTGATGATTATAACATTAATTATACTTAAGGATATGCCTATTAATTATTTTAATGACTATGCTATTGGATGGTGATGATGATACGGATACCGGTATAAGTTCGGATATTGATTATCCGATAAATTATGCAAATACCAGTTTGAGTCTGAATGATGATAGTGATATTGATTATACCCGGTACAAGTCGAGGGGAGGGATATGATATTGATTATACCCGGTGCAAGTCCAGGAGAGGGATATGATATTGATGATGATAATAATAGTAATGGTGATGATATGGAGAATGATATCCATGATAATAATAATGATTATAATTAATGGTCAAGTCCGGCTATTGTATTATACAATGATGGCTATACTTACTGGTTTGAGTTAGGCTATCGTATTATACCATGATGATATACTCCTTATGATATGATGATATCAGGGTGTGATATCGACAATAGTGATTCTAGCTAAGTCAAAAAATGAAGAAATAATTATAATGTGGCATGCTATAAAGGAATTCTTGTGATACCATAAATAGTTGATGAATAGTGATAGGTTGATAAATAATGACAAGTTGATAAATGATGGTTAATGGATAAATGATGAATGTGGTATGGTATGGCATGAAGGAATTATTGTTGTATCATGATAGTTGATGAATGACAGTGGTGGGCTATACTATCTTGTTTACCTTCCAGGCTTATGGGGGCTTTCGATGGGTTATTTAATTTTCCGCACTAATTGGCTTATGGGGACCAATTTTATAGTTATGTATGCATGTGTTGATGCTTTATGCTATGTTATGTTATTGCTCCGATTTACTTACTTATCCATGTGGAGCAATGTTGGAATGGTAATCAAGTTCGTCTTCTTACCATGACTTAGTTATATTGTCTTGCATTTATCATACTTATATCATGATTTACCTCAGTCGTCGTATGATGTCTACTAAGTACCCATTGTCTTGGTACTCATACTATACTTCTATACCTTTTTCTTTCATATCTAAGTACTAGTTGACGCCATTGATTGACGCTCTTGCTGTGTTGATATCCAGAGATAGGGTGAGGTCTTGGAGTCAGAGTCACTCATTTCCTTCTATCTTTTAAGTTCAGTCTTTTATTTTGAGATGAATGTTTTTGACTATTCCAGTTATTTGAGTCATGTCATTACTAGATGCTCTTGGACTAGCTCTACCAAGTCTTGGGATTTGGTTCTTTATATTTAGTTACCCTTGGATTATATCCATCTCTTGTTTAATTATAAATTTTGTTGTTGCTTTTCGCTGTTAATGAGAATTTCCATCAAGTAATCCATTGTGTTAAGCTTCGGGTTATGGTTTCACTTACCTATTCGTGCGGTAGAGTAGATGTCATCATGACTCATAAATTGGGTCATGACAATCAACCTTGGATGACAAGTAAGCTCACACTGCTCTGGATCAAACTGGAAAGTAGGAATCACGTCAATGTCGGCTGCTAGCACTCAGTTCTCCATCAGGGTAAAGATTCAGAAGTGTATTATGAGTACCAAAGTAACGGGTACTCAATAGGCATCATCGGCTGACTGAGCTCAAATACAGGAAAAGTATAACTAAAATGCAACCAAGGAATAAATATAAGCGATACAGAAAGAAAAATAATATTTTAATACAAACAAATCAAACATAATCTAACTTGCCCCTTATAAGCCTGCTAGGCATACTGAAGAACACAACTAACCCAACCATGCCTCCATAAACTGGTAGGATGCACAAGAAATAATTTTAAAGAAAAGGGTAAATAATCCATAATGACACCAATCCCATGAAACCACAGTAGTCATCCAAATGTGTACCAGGACTGAACCGACACCAATGGGTAGTAACGTGGGGCCAGACGTTGGGCTCAAACCGTTAGTGGTAAATAATAACAAGAGGCCATATGTAGGATTCAAATCAAAAATAGTGGGTAGTAACGTGAGGCCATATATATATATACACAACAAAACTCATAAACAGATGTCGGACTCGATTCGGAACTTGGAGGAACCAAAATAATAAATACAAGCACTACCAAGTCATCATAACCAGATGTCGGACTCGAACCAAAACTCATAGTAACCATACCCAACTGTAAAATTAAAACCCAAACCAACCATAACCGATGCCAAAGTGGTAGCATAATTCATAATCAATGACAGAAATAAAGTATATGCTGACCTTAAACCATACTAAAATACATATAAATAACTATTCACATATAACATTTAAAAAAGGACAAATTCAAGGTTCTGCATCTTAATTCTGCATTCTAAAGTGATATATTCTATATCATACTAAAATATAAGGAATCAGAATTTACTAGAACGGGGTCCTAACCGAATAAATAAGGCATGATTTATATATCAAATGATACTCAAAGTACAAGCACCTATCTAAAACTGGAATAATAGTACACAATTACCATAAATAATCTTAATCTAAAAGTAGGACAAGCCTAGCCTACCTAGATACCAAGCTTAAAAAATACTCTCCGAGAAGCCTTTGAATAGTGTTCTACTAGAACCCGAATTTGAATAACTTGATGCAGATACCTATTTTCCTTTTGGGGATCAAATATAATATCAAAGTAAAATTTTTTTTAGAGGAGAACGACTGAAAATTTATGAAAATTATATCGATTGTGAACTTAAAATATGATACTTATACTTAATGTTAGTATTTTTTTTAGGTAATGTTATGTACTTTATATATATTTGGCCGCTATATAACGGCCAAGCGGCCAAATGTAATTCCATAATTATTCTAGTCATTATCTTGTTGGTAATGTTTACTTTATATATATAATGGCCAAGTGGCCAAATGTAAAGCCATAATCATTCTAGTTATCTTAATATATATGTGTTGTCCATCCACTTTGCCTCCACGTGGAGTTGAGGTGGCAACCCTAAAATTCTTTTTCATCACATTACTATATATTCGGGTATTACATAGGCTTGTGCTAAAATAAATGTAATATTTTTAATATACCATAATTAATAAAAAATTATTTCTAATAAAACCTCTATCATATAATAATAATATTTTAACATATCTAGATTCACCATCTCTGCTTAAAATATTAATATACTATAAAAGGTATTATAAATAATATAAGTATATCATAACTAAAGAATTTTATCAATATAAAAATATTTTAGAAGGGTTATAAATTAAATTTCTACCAAATGCTAATTTAGATGAAATATTTCACAATATTTTTGGTATTATGAAATTCTCAAATGACTATTCGAAAGTCGAACTGTCAGTCCCAGCAAGTCATAAATAACTTGGGACAGTTGTAGAAAAGCTCTAGACACCAAAAATGGATGAAAACAAGGAAAATGACTGTGAGGGTCATTACAACATCCATTACTAAAAGGACTTTCGTCTGGGAAAGTAAAGGTTAAGCAAATACCTTAAGGCTCAAACAGGTAGAGATACTGGCCCATATATCATGCTCGATTTCCTAGGTAGCCTCCTATACTAGACGGTTACACCACTGAACCTTAACTATTGGAATGTCCCTTGAGCACAACCATTTGACATCTCATGAGAAAAAAGACTTTGGCTTCTCCATAAATGCCAACCGCTCGTCCAACCGAACTGAGTCCCACCAAAGCACGTGTGACTTATCTGGAATGTACTGCCATAATATAGATACATGAAAGACTAAGTGGATGATTGAAAAGTCATGATTTAATTCAAAAACATACACTACCTCCCCAACTGTCTACAGGATCTTAAGGGTCTAGTATATCTGGGGCTAAGCTTACCCCTCCTCCAGAACCTCATCACTCCTTTATGGGAGATACCCACAGGAAGAACCTATCACCAACTCTAAACTTAAATGGAAGACATCTATGGTTAACATAACTCCCCTATCTATTTTGAGCTGCTTGAAGTCTTTCTTAAATCACCTAAACTCGGTCCAATAACTCTCAAAGCAAATCTTTGCCATGAGGCCTAGCGTCCAATGTCTCAAACAACCTAATAGGAGATCGATATCGTCTACCATAAAATGCCTCAAATGACACCATTTGAATACTTGAATTAAATCGATTATTATATAGAAACTTTTCCAAATGTAGAAAGTGGTCCCACTAAACCCCAAAATCCAACACAAAAGCACGGAGCATATCCTCGAAGACTTGAACCATTCGCTCTGACTGTCCATCAGTCTACAAATAAAATATAGTGGTAAGGTTAACCTGGGTACCCAAATCCTCCTGATGTGTCCTCCAGAAGCTAGAAGTAAACTAAGAGCCTCAGTCTAAAATGATGGAAAAAGGTACCCTATGTAAGCAAACCACCTCCTAAATATAAACACAGGCTAACCTCTCACCACTGTAGGAAACTTGACTGAGAATAAAAGGTACAAACTTAGTCAATCGATCCACAATGACCTAAATGCTATAAAAGCCATGGGAAGTGCAAGGAATCCACCTATAAAATCCTTAGTAAATTGCTTCCACATCAACTCAAGAATGGGTAGCTATTAATACAATCCAACAGGCCTTTGGCTCTTGGCCTTTACATGATAACAATAAAGGCATCGAGCTACAAACCTTGCAATATCTCCTTGCATACCACTCTACTAGTAATGCTGCCTTAAATCCCTATAAGTCTTAGCTGTCCTAGGGTGAATGGAGTATCTGGAACTATTAGCCTCATGTAAAATCAAATCTCCAACTCTTAGAACACAAATACGACCATCAAAACTTAGGACACCCTCAAAATCTAAGGTATCCCTCCTAGAATCACCCTCCACACCTACACTCTAATACTGCGAAGCTTGTTATCCTCAAACTGATAACCCTGAATTTGCTCCAATAAGGTAGATCTATCCTCAACACTACAATGATCCTTAAAGGGTTAGAAATATCAAAACAAACCATTAGCTTAGCTAAGGACTAAATTTCTAAGGTGAACAATTGTTGGAAACTAAAATTAAGGCTAAGCAACTCATACTCACCGACTTCTAGCTCAAGGAGTCTGCTACCATATTTGCCTCACCCGAGTGGTAGAGAATAAAGATATCGTAGTCCTTCGGCAACTCAATCCATCTGTGATTCCTCAAATTAAGCTCCTTTTAGGTCATAATATATTAAAGACTATGCTAGTCAGCAAAGAACTCATAGTGAATGCCAGACAAATAATGCCTCTATATCCTAAGTACAAACATTACTGCCATGAATTCCAAGTCATGAGTGGGGTAGTTATGCTCATGTACCTTAATCTGCCTCAACACATATAGAGTAACACAACCCTGCTATATCAGAACACACCCTAGACCAACACTAGATACATCAAAATTGACAGTAAAAACCTCATCGTCAATTGGAAGAGTCAAAATAGGAGCTAAAGTAAGCAAATCCTTGAGCTTCAAAATGCTTGCCTCACAACCTACAGACCACTGAAACGGAACCTATTTCCTGGTCAATCTAATCATAGGGGTTGTAATAAAAGTAAAAACCTCAATGAACTGCCTATAGTTACCTGCCAACCCAATAAAATAAACCTCAGTAAGTGACGTGTACCTAGCCTAACTATGACTAGCCTTAATCTTTATTGGTCCTACAGTAATACCATCTATAAACATTATGTGCCCTAATAAAGCTACAAACTCAAGACAAAACATGCACTTTGAGAATTTGTCATAAAATCAATGATCTATCAAAGTATGGTACACAGTTCTCAAATGATGCCCGTGCTCCTTCTAAATCCTCGAATATACCAAAATGTCATAAAGAAATACTATCACAAAAGAATCTAAATACGACCTACACACATGGTTCATCAAATCAATAAAAGTTGTTGGGGAATTAGTTATTCCAAAGACATCACCAAGAACTCATAATGATTGTAACGAGTCTTGGAAACTATATTAGGGATGTATGTAGCCCTAGCTATTAACCGATGGTAACCAAACCTTAAATCCATCTTAGAAAACATTACTGCACCCTGAAGCTAGTTAAAAAAATCATCGACACAAGGCATAAGATTCTTATTCTTCACAGTGACCTTATTAAACTGCCTATAGTTGATACATATACACATACAAATATCTTTCTTCTTCATAAATAACACTTGAGCACTCCAAGGCAATATAGTCAATTTGATAAAACCTTTACCCAAAATATCCTGAAGTTGACTATTTAGTTCCTTTAGCTCAGTTAGAGCCACATAAACGCAGCCCAAGAAATAGGTTAGGGGTTTGATCAAGGTTAATAATAAACTTTATATCACCCTCAGGAGAAAGGTTAGCCGCTCGATTAAAAACACATTAGGAAACTCACAAACAATAAGGACAAAGTCAAGTCATAGAATTTCTACACTAACATCCCAAACATACACAAAAAATGACTTAAAAACTATCAATATCTGTCTTTTGGCCCAAATGTAAGAAATAATCCCCATTGGTATGTGGCTAATGAAACCCTACCACGCAACTGAGGGAACTCTAGGCATGGCAAAGGCAATGATCTTGGAAAAATAATACAAGACTGCAGGGTAAGGAGATAGCCAATACATGCTTAGAATCAAATCAAAATCTACCATATCTAGGACAATGAGATCTTTGAGAATTAAACTTCAGATCAGTCAAAAAATAATATCAATATACCCAATCCACTATGAAAGAATCACCTACAAATGTTGCTACATGCAATGGTACAAATAAAAACTCTAAACATAAACCCAACAGTGATGCAAAATAAGTGGAATCATATAAAAATATAGAATCAAAATCAAACAAAGAAGAAGCTGGTTGATGCCATGTAGAAATCATACCAGTGTTCATAACAATCGAAGCCTCAACCTCTGTTCTACCTGGTACAATATGCAAATAACTCTGTCCACAACTAGACTGGGTTCCTATCTGAGCACCTATACTACCTCCTTGCGGATCACCTCTAGAATATTGGGGACCACACCTACAACACTGTGTATTGCCACAGACTAGCGGCAACACTGGAATAAGTAGTTGTATAGTTTGAACTAAAGTCATAATCATCCCATACTGGGGGCATTTATGGGCAAAGTTAAAACCAATGCCACAGTCATAATATTTCTCAGGCACCCTGCTCTATCTAGAAGGTCCGACGGATCTAGAATGACTACCACAACTCGACTATCCTTATTGAACTTCCTTTAGTGGCTGAATACTATTGTAATCACTAGAACCACTATAACCAAGGTAACCTATGTCTAATATCATAATTGATATATGAATTGCATAACTAGGATGGCCTTGATATTAAGAAGGTCGTTGATATGGGTACCTATCATAAAACCCTTAACTTGTGAACTATGAATCATTGTGGCTACCACTGCAACTAACCTGGTATTGAAGTTTCTTATTGCTTTTCTGTGGGCCTCATGATCTATCTCCTATATAGAATAAACATGCTCAACTATCTCTACAAAAAACTTCCCTGAAGTCACCAAACTTTGTATAGCCTTACGATGCAGTAATCTCAATTCCCTAAAAGAGCATTAAATCCACACATACTTCGTTGGTAGAATCATAGTGGTATATCTAGATAACTCATGAAATCTTTCCCCATACTCTACCACAGACATAAACCCTATCTAAAAGCCATAAACTTATCCCTATTCTCGCACATGCTATGAGGCATAATTTTTCTCAAGAAAGCCTTGAAGAACTGAGTCTAATTCAATGGTTGAGATCCAACTGGCCTAGAATTAGGATAACCTCTCCTATACCTCCTTGCTGACATATCTAGCTAATAAGAAATAAAGTCTACTCCACGCAATTCAACTAACTTCAAATTCTATAACCTTTTCTCACAACTGGGTAGTAACTCATAAGCATCCTCGCTTGGGGTCCCAACAAACCTAGGTGGATTCAATCTCAATTACTGGACGAGCATCTTCTACTCTTCAAAGATATAACTAGCTTGACTACTGCAAACTGTGGGACTATTGGTGCTAGCAAAACCTTTATCGAAGCGTCGCTATATAGGTTGTACCCCTAAATCAACACCACTATGTACTTCTCGATGAGCTCCCTCAGCCAATGGACCACCAAATAACCCAATAACTATACCAATACATCTTGAAGAAATGAAGAGGACATAAAACTGAATAGATCCTAGGCTGCCCCTAGCTCACCTATTATTTTTATGGCATAATACTTGGAGATCTTAATATCACGACTATGACATGATCAGGTGATGGATCCTTGGATTGATCTCGAATAGGCTTTGCTACTCTATCCTGCCCTGAACACTATGTCAACCTTGACCCCTACCCAAAACTCTAGTAGTAGGCTCGGTGTCCTGATTCTCAACTCTTGCAACTCGCATCCTAGCCATTTACGTAAAGGGTTAACCAATAAAAATTAAGAACCAACTTAGCCAACATATGAAAATAGATTTAGAAATTTGAGATTTTCCCTAAAAAATTCTTTGTATCCTCCTAAAGATAGGATACAGATGTCTCCGCATCGATCCATCGGAATCTAATAAACATTTACTCTAGTACGAACAATACCAATTAGGCTCTGTTACCAAGCTATCAAGACCTAATTTATCAAGTCGTAATAGTGCCTACTTTATCCCACCAATAGGCAAGAATAGCCATAACCCAGAATAATAGGTAATGAGCTAATGGGCAAAAACCAGAAAAGACCACATATAAAAATAATAGTAGTAAGAATAAGCATACAACAAAAAGGAAACATATAAAGTATATCCAAATGAGAGAAATAAAAGGACCAAAATATAAAAATTAATCCCTCCCAAAACCTGATAAGATCGGTACTAGAGCCACTACTACTAAAATACCTAAGTACTAGACATAGTGTAAAATATACATAATATATACAAGTAGTCTTGAGTACAAAAGACTAGATTGGAATAGATAGAGGAGGATCAACCTCAAATGACAACAACCTCACCCTTCTTTAGATCAATACTGGAAATTAGGAATTACGTCAACATTGATTGCTAGTACTTGGATTTGCATTAAAGTAAAGATACAGAAGTTTAGTATGAGTACCAAAGAAATGAGTACTCAATAGGCATCATCGGACGACTGAGCTCAATAAAAGAAAAGTACAACTAAAATGTAAGGGTGTAATCTAAGTTAACAGTAAATAGGGATAGAAAGGTAAAAAAAAATACCGATATAAGAAAATGCGATAAAGGAATAAGTATAAAAGATACAAAAAGATAAATAATGTTGTAATAAAAGACAAATAAAAAATAACCTAACTGCCCCCCATAAGCTTGTTAAGCACAAAAAAGAAGATAATTAACCCAACCATTCCCCCATAAGATGCTGGGAAACATAAGAAATAATTTTAATGAAATGTGTAAATAATCCATAACTACACCAACCCTATGAAACCATAGTAGACATCTAGATATGCACCGGGCTTGAACTGGCCCCATTGGTTATTAACAAGAGGCTAGACACTGGGCTCGAACCGATAGTAGTGGATAATAACAAGAGGCCATATGTTAGATTTAATCAGAAATAATGGGTAATAATGAGAGGCCATATAGATGATAAATAATATAACTCATAATTAGATGTTGGAATTAAATTAGAACTCAGAGGAACCACAACTCATGGAACAACCATAATCAGGCTCAAAAACCTTAAGTCATCAAAACCAAATGCCGAACTCGAACCAAAAGTACCTACTTTTTCTTTGGTACTTCATAGACTCTAAGTGTTATTCCTCATTGAGTTCTTTCATCTGAGTGTGGTATTATAAGGTTGGCAGTTCAAACTTTATCTTTGTTTTCTACCTCCTTAATTAGGGTCCTACCCAGTAAAATTTACCAAGCCTCTTTTTATTATGAGTATAGGTATGTCTTCTAAGCATCAGAAGAGGTTTACCCATTTGGGTCCTCCTAGGTTTAGTGGTAATGTAGTTGAGGTTTCCTATGAGTTCATGATTGAATGTCATGGGAAATAGAATAACCTCAATTTGTTTGAGTCACACAGTATTGCGTATACTACTTATTAGTTGAGGGATGCTGCTAGAAATTAGTGGAGGCCACTTGTTGGTTACAAACCTCTTGAATATATTGAGATGTCATGAACTAAGCTAGGTCCTAATCATGATGGGTATATTAAGTCTGCCAAGGATCAGAGACCATCCACATTAACCTAGATAACTAGAACATAATACAACTAGCAGCGGATGAATTTCGAACATATAATACGATATAACTGAATTTCAAACATAGAACAAGATAGAGCTGAGTTCTAAACATATAATAATATAGGTAAATCAACTGAATAGGATCTAAGAATCCACAATTCTAAATCCATCCACATCCTATTGTCCACAAAAATTTCTAAGAATGTGAAATATTCAATTGGAGCTGTTTTGGTCCTGAGTGCATTTTTGTTCCCTTCTATATGTCTACCTTTGTGTAATTCTATTGTGGCTAGAAAGGTTTATAGGGGTTGTGTGGTGTCCATATTTTATAGGAGACCTTTGTGGATTTGATAGAATTGGATATGAGGGATTTTGATGTTATTCTAAGATGGATTGGCTCTATTCCTGCTGTGCTTCTCAAGATTGTTGGACCCATAAGGTTAGCTTTCATTTACCTAATAAAAAAATAATTAAATAGGAGGAGATTTCCTTAGTGACTAAAGGGAGATTTATTTTGGGTGTTAGAGACCAAAAATTGATTTTTAAGGGGTGTCTTTATTATTTGGTTCAGGTTAGCGATTCTAGTTCGTAGGTTCCTACCTTCTAATCCGTCTCTGTTGTTAATGAGTTTCCTGAAGTATTTTCCAAGTATTCCTCTTGATAGGGATACAGACTTTGGGATTGATCTTCTACCATATACCCGTCCTATCTCTATCCCTTCGTATAGAATTGATTTGGCGAGTTGAAGAAACTGAAAGTGTAGATAATGTACCTTCTTGATAAGGGTTTCATTCATCTTAGTGTTTCTTCGTGGGGGTGATCCCGTTCTTTTCATGAATAAGAAAGATGGGTCTTTTCAAATATTCATAGACTATCAGTATTTAAATAAGGTGATGGTGAAGAATAAGTACCCTCACCCAAGCATTGCTGACCTTTTTGACCAACTTCAGGGTTCTTGATGTTTCTCTAAAATTGATCATTGGTCGGATTATCATAGGTCAGGTTATCATCAGTTGAAGATGAGAGAGGTGGTTACCAACCTTAGGACCACAAACTCCCATTCAATGTTTGGCTTTCTAAGAGGTTTTTATGGATAATAGGATATGGATGGATTTAGTATTATGGATTCTTAGATCATATTCAGTTGATTTACCTATGTTGTTATATTTTCCGAACTCTTCTCTATCTTATTATATGTTCAGAATTCAATTATATCTTGTTTTATGTTCGAAATTCATCCGTTGCTAGTTGTATTGTGTTCTAGTTATCTAGGTTAATGGGGGTGGTCTTTGGTCCTTGGTGGACTTGAGATACCCATCACGACTAGGCCTTCGTTTGGATCATGACATCTCAGGAGAATCAAAAGGTTTGTAACCAACAAGTGACCTCCACTAATCTCTAGTAACATCCCTTAACTAATAAGTTGTATACACAATACTGTGTGACTCAAGTAAACCGAGGTTGCTCTAGTTCCCATGATATTCAATCAAGAACTTATAGGCAGCCTCAACTACAGGACCACTAAACCTAGGAGGACCCAAAAAGGTAAACCTCCTCTGATGCTCAGAAGACATACTTGTACTTACAATAAAAAGAGGGTTAGTGAATTTTGCTAGCTAGGACCCCAATTGAGGAGTCAGACAACAAAGATGAAGGTTAAACTCCCAACCTTGGAATACCGCACTCAGATGAAGGAACTCAATGAGGAATAACACTTGGAGTTTGTGGAGTACCAAAAGCAAAGGTATGTATTTTCTAGCATTCACTAGCTAACCTATCCTCAGGCGGATCCCTACGTGATGTAGGGACTGATAATTTTACTCCTCCTGCTTAGTGCTCAGATTCAGGATCAACTTTTAGATTGATGTGGCAAGGCTCCATCTTTCTAAAAGGCTCTATTTTATGTTCATGGATATTTTTACACATTTTTAGATTGGTTTTGGCTATGGTTAGGGGGCATGTCCCAACCAGATATTGGTTTTTTTTGGTTAGATGCTTTTATGGAACTTCTGTGGGTTGGTATGGGTGGGATCGGTAGTGGTGTCAGTCTTAGTATTGGCATTGGAATTAGGGATGATACCGTTTAACTAAATTTCTCACTGTTTCATTCTTTTATATTATGTTATAGAACTTGGTTTGGTTATTTTTATAGTTTGGTTTGGTTATGGTTGTTGGTTAGTATTAGACTATTAGACTCATTTGGGTGGTCACGATCCTAGACCTATCCTAGAGTCTTGGGTTACACCATAAATCTATCTTGGTATACATTTAGAATTAATTCGACTCAGGATATGCGTAGGCTAGTTGGGTTGGATATCGAGGGTGGTCTCTGATCCTGGTTGGACTCAGGATGCCCATTATGACAAGGCCCTGATTTGGGTATTATTAGATATACAAAAGGATTGTCCATCATCAAAGATAGGTAATCGGATAAATAGACCCCAATATCCTACTTTAGTTGATCTAGTAAGATAGGGCACTACTTCGAGGACCAACAAAGTTTAGAATTATTTGTATGCTTTGGGACATTGCCAGGATTTGGAGGATTTTCCTAATGTGGTTACTGGTATGTTGAAAGTCTTTTCTCTTGATGTCTATGTGCTAGTTAATCCTAGTTCTTCTTTGTCTTTTGTGACCCATGTTCAACCATGATGGAATTATCACCGAACAAATTCTAGAGCCATTTGTTATTTTCACTTATATTTATGAGTCCATTATTGTTAGAAATTTATATACAAATTCTGTAGTAACTATCCTCCATAAAGTATCCACAGTTGACTTAGTTGAGATGGATATAGCGGACTTTGATGTTATCTTAGGTTTGGCTTGTTTGTATTTTTCTACATTGTCATTGATTGTAGAATGCAGGTAGTCAAGTTTCAATTTCCCAATGAATTAGTTCTCAAATGGAAAGCTAGTCCTGCCATGCCTATGTAAACTTCATATCATATCTTAAAACCTATAAAATGATATCTAAGTGGTGTATTTATCACTTGGTTTGAGTTAAAGATTCTATGCTAAAAGTTCCTTCACTCCAGTCCATTCCTATTGCCAATGAGTATCCAAAATTGTCCTGACGATCTTCCCGGACTTCCTCCTAATAGGGAAATAGATTCTTGGATCGTTTATCTTCCCAATACTTAGAATATCTCTATTCTACATATAGTACAACTCCTACAGATTTAAGAGAGTTTAAAGATATCATTGATAAGGATTTTATAAAGCCTAGTATATTTCCTTGGGATTCTTTAATCTTATTTTTGTATAATAAGGATGGTTTCCTTCGGATGTACACATTTATTACTGCCAACTAGATGAAGTCACTAAAAAGACTAAGTACCCTCTTTCCTGAATAGATGATTTGTTTGATCAATTGTAGGGTGTTAGTTTTTTTTCAAATCGATCTCAGATGTGGTTATCATAATTTGAAAGTTAGACAATTTTATATTTTGAAGATAGCTTTTTGAGCCTGATATGGTCACTTTGAATTCTTAGTCATGTCCTTTGGTTTGACTGCCGCTCTTATGGATTTTATGGACCACATAAATAAGGTTGTTTAAGTAATACCTAAATATGTTCATAATTATCTTCATTTATGATATTTTGGTCTATTCCTAAATAAAGAATAAACATACAAACTATCTTAGGATTATTCTTCAAGAACTTAAGGATCATGAGTTGTATGCTAAATTGTCAAAGTTTGAATTCTGGTTGGAGTCTGTAGAATTTTGGGTCATCTTGTTTCTTGTGAATGCATCCAGGTTTATTCTCAAAAGATGAGGTAGTGAAAAATTGACCCTGACATACTACACCTTCTAAGTTGAGAAGCTTTATGGGTCTAGCTAGTTACCATAGGAGATTTGTTGAAGGTTTCTCCTCCATTGTTGTTCCTTTGACTAATTGACTCAGACTATGGTCAATTTTTAATGGTCAAAGGGATGTAAGAAGAGTGTACAAGAATTGAAAGATAAATTAACCTTCGCTCTAGTTATGACACTAAAAGAGGGAAATAATGGCTTCATTGTTTATTATGATGCTTCACAGGTTAGTATTGGTTATGTAGATGTAACACGATAAGGTTATAGCCTATGACTTAATGAAGATTTAGAATTATGAGAGGAATTACCCACTACAACAACAACAACATCAACAAACCCAGTGTATTCCCACATAGTGAGGTCTGGGAAGGGTAAGATGTACGCAGTTCATACCCATACCTCTACCTCTAAAGAAGTAGAAAGGCTGTTTCCGATAAACCCCCGGCTCAACAACAACAACAACAACAACAAACCCAGTGTATTCCCACATAGTGAGGTCTGGGGAGGGTAAGATGTACGCATTCCATACCTCTACCTCTAAAGAAGTAGAAAGACTATTTTTGATAGACCCCCGGCTCGAGACACGGAATACTAAACAAATTAATAGTAAAGTATGGAACAAGATGGCATAACATAAACACAACACTCACAAGTAATAGAAAATAGAGAAAAGTAAACAAATTCGTAATAAGGATCCACCGTACAAGCCAAGTTTATTGGAAAAATCGGGAGGCGAAATATCCTAGCAGTGATCAATTATCAAATTACATTAAATTAATTCAAAAATCACATATATAAATCCTTATAATTAAAGGGTGTAAAAGATGGGGAATAGCCACAAATTAAGTAAAAAGAGATGAATCAAAATCACTGCGACAATCACGCACATACATTTTCTATACAGAAAAACTTGCCAAATCAATTATCTCATTTTTCCTTAAAATAATTTTCAATCAAAGCAAATAAAGATGAAGGGATTATCAATCATGAGGAAATTCTTTTCCCTCAAATATGCTATTAGAATCAATTAGGATCAACCCTAAGTATTCTAATTAGGCAGTCATTCCACTCATGATCTTAATTGTCAGTTGTGCTTTTTTCTTTGAGATTTGGCGTTCCAGTCTCTATGGGGTGCCTGTTGATATTTTCATTTGATAATAAGTCTCCTAGATGTTTTAAGTTTGAAGGAGTTGAATATCAGGAAAAGGAGGTAGCCTGAGCTGCTCAAGGACTATAATTAAGTATGCTTTATCATCCTGGTAAGGCAAACATAGTTGTAGATGCTCTTAGTAGATTGCATATGGGGAGTCTTGCGTATATGGAGTAAGAAAAAAAGACTCACTAAAGACATTTATCATCTTGCTAATTTAGGATTTTTACTCCTAGACTTGTGGATGATGGGGTGATAACACTCAACTCACACGTCAATTTTGTTCAAGGCGGTTGCTATAAATATAATAACCCAACAAGAGTAGGGGTTGAAACCATGAGGAACAATGTTAGTTATGAATGGGTAAGTTTGAAATGAAAGTACTTACTAAATTCAAACCTAAGATACAAATATTTGGGGGTTTTGAATGTATTTAAGGAGATAATTATTTTTGGGCTTCTAAAGGACTAATTCAAGACTAAGAATAATTAGAGCATAATCAATAAGGAATGGATCCTGAGATTATGCTTTCCTAGGGGAAAGTTATGCATAGGAACATGATGATTCGATGCAAATTCTAATTGTTAATGATGTAGTAGGCTAGGTTGATAGTCCTTGAGGCTAGTTTGTAAAAAAAGTCTCAAAGATATCACTCATCAACCCTTTCGAGTACCTAACAAGTATGTCAATTAAAGCCACCCAACACTTCAATTGCGCATCCCTATTTATAGGAAGATACCAAAGACATAGACTACTCTATATTCACCCTTATTTCTAAATTAGCAAGGAGATAGTAAACTACATCCATTATTGTCCACTATTGCTTTGTCCCTCATTGCCCTCTTTCAAGGATAACATGAGTTTCAAAATTTCACCCACATCCCTCTATCGAGGATGATGATATGAGCTTTCAAGAGTTTGGGGTTTTCATTCATAAACCTATTTTGGGTTTTTGGGGTTTTCACCAACAAATCCCTACTAATTAAATCAAGCAACAGTGAAACCTGTCATCAAAAAACTAGAATCTACACAAATAGATCACAACCCACACACAATTGCACCCTATTCTTACATAATCCCAAAAAAAAGAACTACCTACACATAAGATTAAGACGCAAAGATATACCTAAATCTCCATCAAGTTGATTTACTGAAAGATAAAGAGAATGCTAATTCTAAGCTTCAAGGTTCAACAAATCTTCAATGGAAATTGTCAATTCTTCACTTGGAAGCTACTCTAATGTATTCTTCACCCAAAAATTAGTACAACAAAATCTTCTCTTAAAATGGAAACAAGATGGTGGAAGAGAGTCCCAAAAATTAGGGATTCTTTTCTATGAGATAGGGTTTGAAATTCTTAAGGGTATTGGGGACTACTATGTGAATTTACAGATCTTGCCCTGGGCATAATCCCGCTATGTTGCGATCGTTGACACCAGAAAGTTGACCAAGACATAGTCTACTCTCTATTCACCCTTATTTCTAAGCTAGCAAAGAAATAGTAAACTGCATCCATTATTATCCATTATTGCTTTGTCCCCCATGGCCCTCTTTCAAGGATTCCATGAGATCCAAGAGTTCACCCATATCACTCTTTTAAGGATGATATGAGCTTTCAAGAGTTTGGGGTTTTCATCCATAAACCTATTTTGGGTTTTTGGGGTTTTCACCAACAAATCCCAACTAATTAAATCAAGCAATAGTGAAACTTGTCATCAACAAACTAGAATCTACAAAAATAGATCACAACCCACATACAATTGCACCCTATTCTAACATAATCCCAAAAAAAAAAGAACTACCTACACATAAGATTAAGACGCAAAGATATACCTAAATCTCCAACAAGTTGATTTACTGAAAGATAAAGAGAATGCTAATTCTAAGCTTCAAGGTTCAAAAAATATTCAATGGAAATTGTCAATTCTTAACTTGGAAGCTACTCTAATGTATTCTTCACCCAAAAATTAGTACAACAAAATGTTCTCTTAAAATGGAAACTAGATGGTGGAAGAGAGTCCTAAAAATTAGGGATTTTTTTCTATGAGATAGGGTTTGAAATTCTTAAGGGTATTGGGGACGACTACGTGAATTTATAGATCTTTCCCTGGGCATAATCCCGCTATGTCGCGATCGTTGACACTAGAAAGTTGACCAAGACATAGTCTACTCTCTATTCACCCTTATTTCTAAGCTAGCAAAGAAATAGTAAACTGCATCCATTATTATCCACTATTTCTTTGTCCCCCATGGCCCTCTTTCAAGGATTCCATGAGATCCAAGAGTTCACCCATATCCCTCTTTTAAGGATGATATGAGCTTTCAAAAGTTTGCAGATTTCACCCACAAACCCGTTTTGGGTTTTTTGGGTTTTCACCCACAAATCCGAACTAATTAAATCAAGCAATAGTGAAACCTGTTATCAACAAACTAGAATCTACACAAATAGATCACAACCCATATATAATTGCACCCTATTATAACATAATCCAAGAGGAAGAACTAGCTACACATAAGATTAAAAAGCAAAGATTTACCAAAAATGTCCATCAATTTTATTTATAAAAAGATAAAGAGAATGTTAATTCCAAGATTTAAGGTTCAGTAAATTTTCAATGGAAATTGCCAATTCTTCACTTGGAAGATACTCTAATGTAATCTTTACCCCAAAAATTAGTACAACAAAATATTCTCTTCAAAATGGAAACTAGATGGTGGAAGAGAGTCCAAAAAGTTGGGGATTTTTTCTATGAGATAGGGTATGAACATCTTAATGGAATTGGGGACGACTGTGTGAATTTACAAATCTTTCCTTAGGCATAATGATTTTGTGCCATGATTGTTGACACTTTTCCACGATCGCAGCTACCGCGATCACGATCAAAACTCGTAATCACTGTAGATTGAGCTGTATTGACTGGCCGAAATTACGGCCCTTCAATTACAATCATGGTAATTGAGGCTTGTTTCTACTCTAGGTCTTCCAGCTGTACTTCTTTTCTCCTTTTGATTCTCTTAAGATCGAAACTATATCTTTTCGTCTCATGACCTGTATGCCTGTAAAATGTGCAAATTAGTGCCTTTAATCTCAAATCTGTCTCACTTATACACTAAAATCATGGTAATGTGGATGAATGTTGGGTGCAAAGAAGTGGTAAATTCACCACTCATAGGGTGGTTGTTCAAAATAAGTCAGAAGTGAAAGAAAAGAAGAATAATGACCCTATTCTTTTGCAACTGAAGGAAGAAGTTCTACAATAAAAGGTTATGGCTTTTGAACAAGGGTGAGATAGTGTTTGAGATATTAGGGTAGACTTCGTGTTCTAAATATTGTTGGGTTGTAAGAGAGGATCATCATAGAGGAACATTATATCAGGAAATACATTTACTCGGGTTCCGCCAAAATGTATCATGCTTTGAGGAAAATTTATTAGTGGAACAAAATTAAGCAAAATATCGTTGACTTAGTTCTTAAGTGCCAAAATTGTCAGTAGGTTAAGATTGGGCATCAAATACCTAATAGTTTAACTCAAGATATAGGTCATCCTATGTGGAAGTGGGATATGATTAACATAGATTTTTTGACAGGGTTACCATATTCTTGGCATTAATATGACTTAATATGGCTGATAGTGGATTGCATGACTAAGTCTACCCATTTATTGTGAGTTAGAATGCCTTTTTTATTAAGGATTATGCTAGGTTATATATGTGGGAGGTTGTTAAGATGCATGGAATTCATGTATCCATCATTTTAGACAAAGTCCCCAGTTCACTTCTCATATTTAGAGTCCTTTCAAAAAAATATTTGATACACAGGTGACTCTTAGTACCGATTGCCACCCTCTGACGGATGACCAAGTAAATCCACCATTCAAACGCTTAAGGAAAAGCTCGGGGCATTAATTATTAACTTCAAGGGAATTTGGGAGGATCACTTGTCCCTCACAAAGTTTTAATATAATAATATCTACCACTCCACTATCAAGATGGCACATTATGAAGATTTTTATGGGAGAAGATGTATGTCTCCTATTGGATGGTTTAATATTGGTGAAGTTAAGTTGTTGGCGACTCAATTTTATTGAAAATATGTTTAGCCATAATTTTGATTAAAACCTTATATTTAGTGTCTAGTGATCCATAAGACTTTGTTGAATTAAGACTTAGTCAAGCAATCTTAATTAAAAAAAATTGTATATTATGTTTAGGATCATATAAGAAAATATAGACATTAAATGAGAACTATTGTCTAAGTGATCTATAGTTTTGTTTAATTGAAGATTAGCCATAAAATCTTTAAATCAATAAAAAAAATTTAAAGTTAAAGATCACATAGAGAAATTTAAACAGTACAATTGTGATCAATTATGCAAGATATAATAACTTAAGAACCTTTATTATTTACTTACATAATTAATTAAGATATAACAATAATACTTTTCATAATTAACCATAGGTATTATGAATGAGAATTTAATAGTTTTATCGTAAAGATAGAATATCATACTAGAAAAAGATAATTCTATCATAAAGAATAACTCTGATTGAATTAAAAATCTATCCCACAAATAATTTTTATGTCAATAAATTCAATTTAATATTATTTGCCTCAAATTTGTTAAGCATGTATCTATATATATTTCTGCAGTTATGCAACCTGATAATTTCTCTTATATTTGTAATATTCTTGAATTAAATCGTGATAACTATAAGATCTGGAACAAAAGAATTCTCCTTCACTTAGTGCCACTACCGAAATCGTGGCCCCAGCCGTGACAGACATTCCAAATCAATGAAGGCCTAACATGACCCCTTAGCATTTATCATAAGCATTGTCATAAATAAAGTTGTGAAAATGAGACCATAAAATAAGAAGTTTAATATTTGACACAAAGTAATATCCATATCTTAAGAACAAAATACAAAACAACAGCCCATCACTGTCTGTAATGCCTCTAACTTTAGGAATAACTCCTAGTTGGGACATGACACTGAATATACCATAAAATTATGAAATACTAGTATAGAAACATATGAGAAAAGTACAAATGCCTTTCGGATGATGGAGGGATCACCACTTATCACCAGTTGTCCAAGGTAGAATATGAAAGCTCTAGTGCTGCACAGAATAATAGAAAAATGCCTTTGAAACCTAAAACATGAAATGATGTAGCATCCGAGGATGGTCAGTACGACATGTACGAGCATACAACCCAGGGAAAATGGTAAAACATTCATTTATAAAATCATTCATAAAACTTATTTTCAGCATCCATAAAAATACTAATAAAGTATGGGATAGGGGATGAGGAACATAAAGATATGACCATTAAAATTTAATCCTAAGCAATGTAGCTTTTCATTGTCATCCAGTAACCTACACGCTATATGGTCGCATGTACTGAGGTTAGTCAAAAGTCACCAATAGAATAGAGCTGTCATATTATCCTTATGTTAAAGATTATCCTTATGTTAAGTACACTATTTTATCACCCAATTAAGGTATGATATTCCTATGCCGACAAACATAGGTTTCGAGCATTGGTCACGAGGACATATGCCTTTACCATGAAGATATATAATTCCTTTTAGAGCCCGATTAAAATATTTTCACATAAAATTCACCATGAAGTCTTTCATTAAGCAATTTCTATATTGGTATTGTCATATCAAGGCTTGAAAGTAGTAAACGAACACCTCTTTCAGGTTCCTTTAGTCACCACTGTATTCATATCCAGAGAGATCACCTTGGAGGGATGCGATTTTGATCAAAAAGTTCAGACCATGAAATGGAGATCAAGTTTTTTGTTCACTACTTTGTATTTGAAATAGTGTGTAGTCTCCCTTCAGCATTATTATACAGGTAATTATCAAAAAGGTAATTCTCTCCATTCAAATAGTATGCCAGGAAAATATTATCGACTCCATACCCCATCCTTCAATATCATACTCATATTCATCATTAAACTAGTGAGAAAATATTAAGAAGAAACTATAATATTTGACCATTCTTTAAACTTTAGATTGGGAGCTTGAGGTTTTGGGAGAGAAGATAAATTAGGGATTAGGGAGTAATTATCATACTATAGGAAAAATTTAGGAATTAAAAATAGATTGGAGAAGTTATAAAGGGTGAAAGGACCATTTTACCCTTGATTTAATATAGTAAAACATGTTTTTATGTCAGGTAAGGTGGGGGTTGCAACGAAGGACCAAACTTGTGGCAGAAGCTTTGCCTCTCATGTCCCATCGCACACTCTAAAAAACATCTCACTAAAATACCCATAACTTTTCACTATGAACTTGGATTGATGAACTATCTGTTGAGTTGGAAAGAAGACTCAAGTGGATTTAATTTGGTACATAGTAGACCGCCTAACTCTATATATTCTATGAGTAATGATCATTTCAAGTTAATCCAAGTAAAATCATTTACTGAAACTTAATAGGTAGGAAAGTTCTCAACATAACTTTGAGCTAGGAGACTTTTGTGACTTCAATCAATACCCAAAGACGTTCCTACACTAAATAATTAATCATCCCACTTATATTTAGATAGAAATTATTGGGTTTATGTCTATACATGTACGATGAAAGGGTTCGAATTCTAGTCTAAAAACATGGAATATTGCACTTAGGGTACATAGACATTTACAATGCTATTAGGAAAGACGAACCACATATTGATAAAATTAGCACTAAAGTTGAGATTGCTCTTAATGAAAAATAGAAACACTCTAACCATTTGTGTGTTATATTCATTAAGACCAAAATCTCTACTGGTATTCCTAGTTCTGTTGAACTACATAACAATGTCAAGGCATTACTGAAGGCTGTTGATGAGCAATTTGAGATATCAGATAAGGCACTTTCTAGCACCTTAACTATGAACATCTCATCAATGATGCTCACCTGTGTGAGAGGTGTGCATGTGCACATCATAAAAGTGTGAGACTTAACGGCTCAACTAAAGAATCTTGAGGTTGAAATATCTGAAAAGTTTCTTGTACACTATAATTTGAATACTTTTCCTATATAGTACAACCCCTTTAAGATCTCCTATAACACATATAAAGATAAATAATTTATTAATAAATTTATGGTTATTTGTGTTTAAGAGGAGGGTCAATTGCTGATGAAAATAAGAGAAAGTGAATTCATAAATACTCAATTTTAAAAAATTTATCACGCTAATAAAAATTTAAAAAGAATGTACTTGACTTTGACATCAAGAAAAAATTTAAGTGTCACTTTTGTAGAAAGAAGGGGCCATAGGGATGGACTGTGTCAAGTTTCAATGATGGATTGAGAAGAAAGGTACTTCTATCTCTGTTATTTATTATGAGGATAATATGATGTTAATCATAAAATGTGTTGGATTGATTTTTCTTATAGAATCCATTAAAAATTTCTTAAAGGATTTAACAACCTGCAGAAGTTAGTAGGAGCTGAGTCTAGTATCTATTCAGAAAATAAGATGCAGATGCATAAAGAAGATATTGGAACATGCACTTTAGTTCTTAGTAGTGGTTTTATTTTAGTGTTTGAAAAGACCTTTTATGTCCCTAACTTTTCTAGGAAGTTAATTTCAGTATCAAGGCTTGTACCTTTGGGAGATTCCTTCTTTCTAGAATGCTATTATAATTTATTTTATAAATATAAATTTGTTGGATATGATACATTGTCTAATGGTCTTTTTTCTCTTCATTTGCAAAATGACTCCACTCATAATATTATGTATGTTCAAGACAGCACAAAACAATGTGTTATGAATGAAGATTTCTCTATTTAATGGCATCAGAGATTGGGACATTTCTTCCTAGATAGAATTAAGAGATTAGTAAATGATGGGATACTTGGTATGTTAGATTTTACTTCTTTTGATACTTGTATTGACTGCATTTAAGGCAAGAAGACAAACAAGTTAAAGAAAGATTCCAAGAGGAGTTCAACTATATTAGAAGTTATACATTCATATATATGTTGTTCAAATACGAATGCATATGGTAAAAAATACTTATCACCTTTATAGATGACTACTCACAATATGTGTATCTCTACATGCTTCATAATAGAAGCAAAACATTAGAAGCCTTTAAAGTTTTTAAGGCTGATGTAGAGAAACAATGCAAAAAGCAAATTAAAATTCTGAAGACTGATAGATGTGGTGACTACTATGGTAGTACACCGAGGATTGATAAACACAAGGTCTATTTGTAAAACCTTTTAAGAAAATGAGATTGTTACCCAATAAACCATGCCTGGTTTTTCAGATCAAAATGGTGTAGCAGAAAGAAGAAATCAAAATTATTGGATATGGTGTGTAGTATGTTAAGTAGATCGAAGTTACCTAAGTACTTGTGGATTGAAGCTCTTAAGACAACAAAGTGTATATTAAATCAAGTTCCAACCAAAGCTGTCTCAAGGACACCTTTTGAGTTGTTCAAAGGTTGGAAACAACGCTTAACACATATTCATATATAGGGATTCCCATCTAAAGTATGAATCTACAACCCACAAGAAAAGAAACTGGATCCTAGGACCATTAGTAGATATTTTATTGGATATGCCAAAAGGTCTAAAGTATTCAAATTCTATTGTTCATCTAACAACACTAGAATTGTGGAATCAAGAAATGCAAAATTCTTGAGAATGACTTAATTAGTGAGAGTGATCTATTTTAGAATACAATTTTTGTTAGAGATCGACCTTCAACTTCCAGTCAATGATTGATTGTCGTGCATAACACCCCTCAAGTACAATTGGGTATTGCACAAAAAATCAATGAGATTCCAAAAGATGATGAAAATATTCAAGTAAATCAAGTTCAAATGATTTCAAAAAATATTCAAAAGCTAGTTAAACAACATAATCCTTAGAAAAATGCTGGTACAATATTAAGAAGATCTACTAGAGAGATAAAATCAGTAGTTCCTATTGACTTTATTGTGTATTTATAGGATTCTGACATTGGGTTTAAAAATAATCCTGATTCTTTTTCACAAGCCATGAATTAAAGAGTCAGAATTATGGTATAGTGCCATGAAAGAAGAGATGAATTTTATGAAAGGTAATAAAGTCTGGGATCTTATCGAGATACTTAATGGTGTAAAAGCCATTGGATATAGTTGGGTCCTTAAAACTATAAAGGACTCATCAAGCAACATTTAAAGATACAAAGGAAGAATTGTTGATAAAAAATTCACTCAAAAGGAAGAAATTGACTACACAGAGACATTTTCTCATGTGTCTAACAAGAATTCCTTATGTATTATATTGGCATTAGTAGCACATCTTGACTTAAAATTGCAAGAAATAAAGGTGAAAATTGCTTTTCTCAATGGTGATCTAGAGGATGATATTTATATGAAACAACCTAAAGGTTTCTTCTCTAGTGATGGTGATCACTAGGTATGTAAGTTAAATAAATCCATATACAGACTAAAACAAGCCTTCCATCAATGGTATTTGAAATTTCACAATGTTATCTCTCTATTCAACTTTGTTAAGAATATTATGGATCAATGCATATATAAGAAGGTCCGTGTAAGTAAAAATTTCTTAGTTCTATATGTTGATGATATCTTACTTGCATCCAATGATAAGAGAATGATATATGAGGTGAAATAATTTCTCTCTAGAAAATTTTGATATGAAAGACATGGGTGATGCATTTTATGTCATTGGCATTAGGATTTATCTAGATAGACATCAAGGTACCTTAGGTCTATCTTAAGAATCCTATATCAATAAAATCTTAGAGAGGTTTCAAATGAAAGATCGTTCACTAAGTGTAGCTCCTATTGCAAAGAGAGATGTGTAGCTTCTATTGCAAAGAGAGATAAATTCAACTTGAATCAGTGATCAAAGAATGATTTTGAAAAGGAACAAATGAAATACATTTCATATGCTTCTACTATTGAAAGCTTAATGTATACTCAGGTTTATAAAAGAACTGATGTAATATTTGTTGTCGGAATTTTAAGAAGATATCACAGTAATCCATGTCTTGACCACCGTAGAGCTTCAAAGAAAGTATTAAGGTATCTTCAAAGGATAAAAGACTACATGCTTTTGTACAATTGATCAGATGATTTGGAAGCCCTTGGATACTCTAATTTGACTTTGTTGGTTGTGTTGATTCATGAAAATCAACCTCTGGATACATTTTTATGTTAGTCGGTGGAGCTATATCTTGGAGGAGTGCCAAAAAAACTTTGTTTACTAAATCTACTATGGAGGTTGAATTTTCATTTTGTGTTTTGAGGCTACCTCACATGGTGTATTGTTGGAGAGTCTTGTTTTTGGGTTGGGAGTTCTCGACTATATCTCGAATCCCTTAGAGTTATATTGTGACAATTTAGTTGTTGTCTTTTTGGCTAAGAATAACAAAAATGGTAATCAAAGAAAGCATATCCAATCATATCGACATTAAGTATCTAGCCATAAGAGAACGTATTAGAGATAAGAAGTGGTCATTGAAAATGTTAGCATTAAGTGAGGTTAGATGATCCTTTAACTAAGGGCATGCCGCCGCAGAAATTTAAGGATCATATAGTCAAGATGGGACTTAATTCTGTTATGTAAATTTTCATTGTAACAACGAATGCTGATGAAACTCTATTTTATATGATACTTCTTGTATTTGAAATTGTATGCATAATTCAATTCCTTTTGAGAAATGTCACCAAAGTATGGACCTAGAAAAAACCTTGAGTTTATTCATTAAGTAATAAGGGCTAAGGCTTAGAGGAATTATTCATTGTGATACATGAAATATACCACTTGCTTTAAGAGGAATTATCATCATGATTCATGTCATAGGTTTCACATATGGAATTAGAGTATACGGACCAAGTGGGAGAATGTTGGCATTTTTTGAAATGGCCCGTAATCTCCATGCTGAAACCGCTCACTCTCATTAAATCAATCCTCAAATATTTGAATTTCTAATCCTTTAAAAAGGTTCCCTCCTTATCTAAAAGAATGGTCTAAGTGTTCCTGATGGTGGAACAGTTATATATATATGTCATCTCTGATTCAGGTCCATAAGTGCAATCCTCTCTAAAAATTCACACCATCTAGCGAAGCCAATGACATTGTTGATGCTAACGTCGACTACAGACCCTTAACAATGGTTGGAGTTATGTTGATTTATATATTTGTTACGCTATCATTCTGTAACCTCTTACACAGTAGACTAGCTCATATAAATGCTCTATAATTTGTTTAATAGCATGGTCTGTACCATAGTTGGGAGTGGGGGGAGGTAATAGTTGTTTTATTTATGGAAACTAAAGGCCAGCTTCTCAATACACGAATACACAAAATGCAAGCATCTACATGGAGGTCAAAAAATCAAAGCATGTACAGAAAATCACTTGTCTGAATGAGGGCTTTGTTATTGTCTGCAAATTCTTTAGCATAAACAATAATTATGCCTTGATCCCAAGAAGCAAAACATTTCAAAACATAGATAATCAATGGCATATAACTGAGAGAGGTTACCTAACTTCAAGTGAGATTTTATAGGGCCAACGATTAGTACATAAAAGGGTGAGAACAAACTTCCTAAATTTATCAATTTACTCATGATTATTTTATGACATTACTTGTTATGTTATTAGAAAATCTAGTTGAGGAACTAATAATGAGAATAGCTAATACAATAGGTGAGATAAAGGTGATTCAGCATTCTGTTTGTCTAGTAGAAACAAACAACACAGGTATGTTGTTTTCCTTTAATGTTGCAACACAGAAACAAGTCAGGAGAAGCAGATTCAACTCTTGAGAATCTGTGTATGTCATGTTCAATGAAATCCTTTGACTTAGATATAGCAATTTGTCATGTTTACTAAAGTAGGATTTTGAGATAAGATGCACTATACTGAAAAAGATGTGGAAAAATATAAATCTGGTGAATAATGGAAACAAATTAATGGTTGAATGATTAAATTTAGTCCAAAGTTCTCTTGGCAACACCAATCTATCTAAAATTTAATGTAAATTCGAATGTAATAAACAACCAATTGAAAATATGTATCTAGAAATAATTGCTCTTCTTAGCATAAATGTTAAGGCATTTAATTGTTCAAAACATAGTCTATTACTGATAAATGAAATTAAATCTAGGTAATATTGAACATCATATTTATGCAAGTTGTTTAGCTGAGCATCATCATCATTAGGTATTCATTTCTATGTGAGGAAGCAACTGCTATATATGAAGCAAAGACAATGGGGTTATTTTTTAAAGCTTACATTTCCCACATAAAAATGACTAGTGCACAGAGAGACGAGAGCTGCTATATAAGCAGATGCCCGTTAATGAGTTAAAGCATATCTTTCTCAATCCTTTGGCTAAGATCAAGCAAAGTGTATGTTCTTATCTTTTAATATCTGATATGTGGATCATTGCACCACACAATATTAACTAAAAAGGTCCATCAGGGTATCTTGCTGTCTCGGCCTTCACGTGCCACCTAAGCATTGCACTACATCGCAGGCGTAGCACACCCCATGAAATCTATTCCAACATTTTTCATGTAGATCATATGAAATGTTTCATCCATTTTGTTACTCGGTTTTAATAGATTTTTATACTTCACAAAATCTATTTTTTAGTTAAAAAGTATTTACAATCATTGTACTATTCTTGACACAACACGGATCAGGGCCTTGTCATAATAGGCATTCCAAGTCTACCTAGGATTGGGGCCCACCTTCTTAACCCAACCCAACAGCCTTACACAGCCTTAGATGAGCTAAATTTCAAGCATATAACAAGATTGTGCAATGCTCTCATGAATACTTTGGGATATGGTCGCAACCATGACCGATTCAACCAAGTCTGAACATACCAAACTAACCGTCCATACCATACAAAACCAAAGAGAATATTAAGACATAATATGAAAGTTAAACCCAAAAATGTAGTACGATGGAACAGTGAGAAATTATGTTCGATGATGCCAGCCTCCCAGCTTATTCTATTGTCAAGGCTGACACCAATACCGATCCTGCCCATTCTAACCCTAGAAGTACCAGAAAACCTCTATCCAATATAATACAAATATCTAGTTAGGACATACCCCTAACCATGGCCAAAACCAATATCCAGGAAGAAAGTAAAATGTCTAAAAATATCAAACAGGAAATGATGCCTTTTGAAAGGATGAAAGATCACCACTTCCGTCCAATAAGTTTCCCCCAAATCAAGTACTATGAAGGAGGAGTTGAATGTCTGGTTCCTGCATAGCGTGGGTATATATCCTCTAGTAGACAGGTTAGTGGGTGAACACTATCATGAAAATCGGGGTAAGGGTAAACTAATGCTAGTTATCAAAATCAAGTGAAAACTATCCAAGGCATATAACCATACATAAATGTACGTGCTGGCAAAAGGGAGTGGGTTTAGCATGTCATTTAAAACTGTAACCTAGGTCGTGTAACTTAGTCGTCCTACAATCCACGGGCCACATGGGTTAAGCTCCCCATGCTGAAATGGTCCCGGTGCGTGTAATCGGATGACTAGGAAATTACCCTAGAATTAATAGTGCATCCCTCCAATTTTAATATGACAGTAATACGTGGCCATGGAAGACCCCTCAAATCGGCAAATATGAGTTTTGGGTTTTGATCCCTCCGGGATCGCCACCTTCCGCAGCTTAGCTTACACTTATCACCATTAATTTCTAGTTAAAACCAAGTCCAAACAATCCAATAATCCATTTATTAACCAGGTCTATTTGATAAACCAGTGGTATCGTCATACCACCATACTTCCAAGCATTATCCATAGCCAAACCATTTAGATTAAGGGGACTCTTGGTGCCCTTTCTGCTTACCATATTAACCTCTTGGGAAACTACCATGTTCTCCACAAGCATAACCTATTAGCCTTTAACCTTTGTAAACTATATAAGCCATTTATAATTTCATACATAAGCTGAAAACAAGCAAGAGTCCATTTAAGAGAGTCAATGCAATGAACATAACTTTATAAGCATTTAATCAAACACCTTAGGAGCATAACATAACCAAAACCAAGTTTCGTTAACATTAAATAATTACCATGTAATTCCATTATCCAAAACCATAAGAAATTATAACCAAGCCTTTAACATCAAAACCCTCAAATCAATAGTTGAAAGCCAAAACTATGCAAAAGTAAAACCATGAAATAAACCATAAAACCTTGCCTTTAATTGAAATCACAAGTAGGGAAGAGAATAGTGCCTTAAACCAAAAATATTGGTGGAAAGAATTCACCAAGACAAGCTCCAAAGTAATCCCTTAGTAGAAACCTTAGCTCTTGCCCAAAAGTTGTTAAGAGGATTATGATATGTTTGGAAGAGATCATAAGTGTTTAAGAATAAAATAATAGGGTAAATAACCTCCTAAGTTTATTAGAAGTTGTGGGTCCATAGTAGGGTAAGTAGGAAAATATCCAAAATACCCCTACTTAAATCCTATAAAAACCCAACACAGGGTCACGACTAACCTTCTTACGAGTCGTAACCCATCTTATGATCGATACCCACCCAATTATAACCAAGCCTCAACCATGGATCATACACTGTCAAATATATGACTCATCCAACCAAGTTGTAACCTCAGCATACGATCCGTACCCATGTTCCGTATCCATGGCAGAATGTAACACCAGGAAGATCAAACACTGTCCACCTTATGAGTCACCTATATGACCATGCCTTATGACTTATACCCACATGCAGTATCCATTCCAATGTCTAAGACCATCCCAGCAACTAACACTGGTCATCTTATGACAGGACTTCACCACTCATACCACAACTTACGGCTCGTACCATGAGTCATAATGGGTCTGAAGAACGAGATTCCAGGAATTTTTTTAAGGTATTAAGTGGAGCTGCAAGAAGGGAAACATTGATGCAAATCCATGCAATAGATCATCTCTGAATTATAGCTTTTATTAGGTCTCCGCTCCGCTCTGCTCAAATTAGCCTATCAAGAAACATGTCAATATCTTTCAAGTTTCTATCTACCATTCCTGGGCTCTAAAATGAAAGAATATTTTATCCTGTTTTCTCGTTCACTAAAATCTTTAAGTAGTTATCAGACCCAAATGGGGATAAATGAAGTGTCATGCACAATAAGAATTTATATAGCCGATCCTAACTTGGTTGCGAGTCAGACATCAAAACAAATAATTAATGAGTTACTCCGAGTAGCATATATCATAACTTCAACATCCTAGAAGGTATAGCTAGAAAAAATAAAAGGAAGCAAAAGGGAAACAAGCAATAATATCTAGGTACCTTGTACTTAATATGAAAAATGTATTCAAGGAGTGTCTTCATCTGACCTAAAAACAACAATTTGCCTGTCAATGATAGATAGGAAAAGCTTTTGATGCTGATTAGCTGGTGGTGAAGGGACAGATTGATCAGGTCTTAGTGAATGGGTGAATTAATCAGGTCATGGTAAAAAGGTAGATTCTGATCAAGCTTAAATGCTTATACACCACCATGAAACATTATAATGTTTATCTGATAGTTAGTTTTCAAATAGCCTCATGAAACAACCTTTAATTCGAGAGTTCTATGCCTACTAGATTAATATTTTATAAGGAAAATTAAAAGATGATCCCGTTAATCTATTATATGAAATTCAACCCTCAAAACTCCATATGTATGGATCAAAAGCATCGCTAAATAGCTCTAATCTCCATCAAATAACTTCAAATATAAACCACTAAAGGGTTTAGGGTAGGTTGATCTTTAACTCATGGAACTGTTCCAAGAATAACACAAGCAACAAGAACTAGGAGATAAAGGAAGTAAAAAATGTAGGAGTACAGAAAAGTAAAGACACGGGATTTTTACGTGAAAACTCCTTACGTAAGGGAGTAAAACCACAACCTGCCTCCAGGATTTCAAGTTCCACTATATTCAACTCCAAGGATTAAACACCTAATCATTTGTTTCCTAGAAATAACTCTATTACAAGGAAACTAAGTAGTAACTCTACTGCTTCCACCCTCTAACTACCTCTAATTAGACTCCTCAAGCTAACTCTAACTTTTCTCAATCACCTAAATCTCGATGATTACAACAAGAGATAGTACACCACACCTATTTACAATCATAAGCAATGTAGGCAAGCATTTAAGTACATAAGTAGAAAGGTTCAACTATAACAAGGAAGAAAAGATCAACTCGATGAACAATAGTTTACCCCATCACAGTTTTAGCCTTTTATTATAGTGCTGCTCCATTTAAGATAGATATTTAATTATGAGAATTTGGAAGTGTTATTTTTCTTGTTGTGGTAGATTATCATTATATATTATGACACAAAAAATCCCTAAAACCAATATCATTGGTTGAGGTGAAAAGGTGGCATCAACTTTTCACCAACTTTTGTACTATGTGTTAGTTGGAAAGTTGACTGTGATCGCAACTAGTGAGCCTAACCTATTCCCTAATGCATAGAGGTCTTTTTCATCACAACAAGGGCTCCAGGGAATAGGTCCCAAATCATGAATTTTTCAATCGTCAAAAGTAAGGACTTCACAGCGACCACTTAAAAATAACACTCTGACGAACCCCAAAAATCAATTTATCGGCTTGCGCCAAGTGATATAAATGGAAAAGATCTTTAAATAAATTACATCTTTATTATAAATAGATAAGAGTAAATTAGTCAAAATCATTTTTTTTCTTATGACCACTATTTTGTCCTCTATTAAACTATGTCAATCCAATAATTATTATTTTCCTTCCTTGAAAGAAAGGAATAATTAACATATCTGATTCTATAGTAGATATGTCGAACAGAAGACATTAAATTAAATAGAAAACATTACAATTTCACATTAAAATAACCTTTCATGATCTCTACTTCCATAATAAATTTTCAGCTGAACTAAAAAATGCAAGTAAACTAACTTCCAAATTAACAGTCCATATAATAACTAGTTTGGAAACTTTAAAAACATATTCCAAGAAACTAAAAATATGCTTCTATAGTGACTGGACCTTGAATATCAAGAATAGATAACCAGCAAGCTTCAGTTTCTCTGATTCTCACCAACTGTATTGTGCTCTTCATTTACATAAAAAATATTTTTCCTTCTCCTAAAAAATTTAAATCTCTTATTCTATAAAGAAGTTAAAGAGAAGCTATCAACTATAGTGAAAATTGAAACAATTTCAAAATTCCAAAATACGCAAACTTGAGGTGAACTGAAAATGGGAGCAAGCCATATAACAATGATCTTATTATCTACTTTAAATATTTCTTATACATTTAATATATACTAACCATAGATTTCATATCAGATAAATGGATTAACAACTCTAACTTCTCACTTTCTCATGAACTACATCATGCTCTCCATTGTCAAATTGACATGCTAACTAATTATCATTAACAATACTCTATATTTTATTCTATAAACGGAAGAAAAGATATATCAAATAGTCTAATAAGAATAGCCATGTCCAATCATTATCATCATATTCTGGTTGATTACCCCATAATCGCATACATAAGTCAAAAAATTCATGATTAATAGGACAGGGAATCTTGGGATTATGTCTTTCCAATTTCTTAACTTCATTGAAATGTTCCTCATCCATGGATGAGTTAGCACTTAGCTTTTGTGCTTGTTATACTGTTATTAATTCTAAGCCGGGGGTCTATCAGAAATAGCCTCTGTACTTCACCTGAGGTAGTGGTATGGTCTGCGTACACTCTACCCTCCTCAAACCCCACTATATGGGAATAAACTGGGTATGTTATTTTTGTTGTTGTATTGAAATGTTCCTCATATTCTATAATCTTTTCCCTTAGTTTCTCTCGAGTGATTTTCAAATTAGGGATTGTATCCATAATGTGATTAATTACTTTAGGCGAGAGTGGATCTGCAAATACCAAGTGCTGCACTTGAAACACCAGATTGTTCTTAATATCACCACATCTAGATGATAATTATTTGTGTCATCATAGTATTCACCAACTGATGGTGTTGTTTTTCAAGTATTGGTCAATTTTCTTTTTCAATAGCTCTTCTTCTCCTTTCTTATTCACCTTCTGCTTTTTTTTTCTTCTTTATGTTATTCTTATGATACTAATTATACTTCATCCTCTTTGTTTTCATTTTCTTCTTGATTTTTATTTTTTTCTCTATCTTTTTTGCATTTATGTCCTTCTTATTCTGTATTTCAACTATCATTTTGTTCAAAAATTTGATCATTTTCTTATTAATTTTCATCATTTTTTTATTTGGATCTTTTTCTGTTTCTCGTGATTGATTCTCTTTGGTTATTTCTCCTTTATCAAATTCCTCTATTTTTTCTCCATTTCGTTTTTTCTCTCCTCTTTCTCCTAATTCTTGATATCCATAATATCCATCAAGCACCTTTTGCTTTTTATTTTCTTAGATTCTTGTCAAGTTCATCATGCTCTTTATTTGCACCATCATTGTCAACTTGATAATTGTAAGACCCCGCAAAAATCCTCATCATTTAATCCCTTTAAAGCATGTCAAGAGAGGTCCTAGACCTAGAAAATTTTAGCTAAGTGCTGGGACTTAGTCATTTTCAAGGTCTTCGAACTTTAAAGATTTTTTTAAGATCTTTCCGACCTTGAAAATTTAATTTTTAAGTTGATTCATGATTGGGGAAGCCCATAGTACATCTCGAGTGAGTTTCGGATTTTTTGGACTAGCGTAAGGGTGAGTTGGACGTCTAAAATAGTGATGATTAGCGATAGACCCACATTGTGAAGGCCAATAATCCTAGATAGGGGGTCATGATGCGATGGATATTTGACTATATTAGGTGCCACATTGTGGGGCCATTTGACCCAAGCAGGGGTCGCAACGCGAGAGTGGCCCAGTTCAACATTATTGTATTCAGGTTTTTAATGGCAAATGAGTTATTTTTTCCCACCCCAATTCGCCCAAACACAATATTAAAGCCTATTCTAACCACATTAGGCTTACTTTTCATCAAATCCTCTCAAATTAAAACCCTATGCTCTGATACCCAATTCCAAGAACCTTAAAATTCCACCATTATTATTCCAAATTGGTTCAAGATTCGGAGTTTCCAATCTAATAGTTTTAAGAACCTCTATTCAAAGCACAAATAGAATCTCAAAAAGTAATCTTGTTCATCTAGTTCATCATCTAAGGTATGTGGGGTTTGAACAAGGATAATTCTTTCGTCCTTGTGCCCAAAATTATGTTTTTCAACGAATTTCTTATGATTTGAAATTTGGGGTTTACACCCAAATTATCTTATTGATGATTTTTGAGTATGATATGATTGAATTATGAAATCCCATGTTTGTTTTAAGTTAAAGAGTGTTCTTTTATGATTTTGAATACCATGAGCATGGTTTGAGATATTGTTTATAGTTTTTTTCATTGAATTGAGCCTGAGATTGTGATTTGAAGTTATCATCTTTATATTATTGAAGATTTTTAAGAAGATTGCAAATCATGATGTTATGCCATGCATTTACATGAGTTTGAGATATATATATATATATATATATATATATATATATATATTCAATTATATAAACAGTATTTGATATTTTGATCGTCCGAATGAGTTTTGGAATCCACTTTATAGAGTTATTCAGATAAATGTTAAATGCATAACTGGTTTCATAAGAAACCCTTATGCGAGGTTTAATGTGACCACGAGAAGAGCACAGCTAATTTAAGGGATTAGTATTTAGCATCGAAATGGGTACCTTACTACGATTTCATACCCTATAACTATATGCCACCATAGGATTAAGAATTTAAGTACCCATAGAGAGTTGTGATCACTTAAGTTGAGGTTATGCTCCCTGTCAAGAGTATGACACCTCTCCCGAACGTGAGGTTTATTTCTTAGGAGCACAAGACGTTGGACTCCATGTAGCTCACATGTTTTATGTTGGTTAAGAGAACCTCCCTTTAGATGAAGTGTTTTCCCTAATAAAAAAGCTTTAGAAAACTAAGTGTAAAGGCTCACAAGTTTTACTCAGATTATGTTTTAAAGAAAGATAGTATCTTTATATTTTATCTTTTAAATTCTAGATTTTAGAGTGACTCTTTTCTATACTTAGATAGTATAACTTTTGGAACTAAATGATATGGATCACAAGAATTATTAAGTATACATTTCTCTTATTACTTCTGGTTATAGTCTTTTATATATTCTAGGCTATGTGAATCATTTTCATTTAGCATGCATTGTTTTATAAACTATGATAATAAGATTATGTTTTACTTATGCATATCACCCCCATATACTCAATGCATCCTTAAACTGATGATCCACATAAATGTGTATGTGCTACATTGTCTTATAATGTAGGTTCAGGTTCTCAATTTCAATAGCGACAACGATTTTCGAGCATCTCATCTATATCCCTGTAGTTGATGAGTCCTCATAGTTTGGGGACTTAGCTATTCATATTTCAACTTATTAGTAAATGTTCCTTTATTTATTTCAAACATTTTGAGTCAGTTGGGGGTTGTCCCACTGACTCTTTAGATTTGGTTAGTAGAGGCTTGTCGGACTACCAGATTCAGTCTTAGATCTCAGTTGTCATATTCAAATTTTTTTAATATTTGTTTTTTTATTGATGAGACTAGTATTTTTGGATATGTTCGGATTATTAAGCTAGATTTCTGCATTTATGATGATATCACATTCATACTTTCCCATTTTGTGATTCAGATTTATTAGAAAGTAGCCAGGGTTAGCTCAGGACTACTTGTAGATCGGAGCATTTGTGGCATCCCGGGAACTAGATTTTGGGGTGTTAAAAAATTGGTATCAAAGACTAAGTTTTATAGAGTCCTAGGGAGTATGACAAGCTGCGTTATGTAGAGTCTTGATCATCGGTGTAAAGCTCGCCACATTTATGAGCATGAGGATATGGAGCGTTTTAGGAAAATCCTCCTTTTCTTTCATAATCCATCGTGCTTACAACCATCTTTATCTACTATTAACTCATTCTCTTTTATGACAGTATATGCCTTCTCATAGAGCTAATGCCCATAGAAATAGTAACCAACCACCTCAGCCCGCAGATCCTTTAAATGAGAATGTGTCACATACAGAGTTTCAGACAGCTTTTCAGGTGCCTAGCCCAAGTTGTGACAGCTAATGTTTAGGGTAACCATCAGGCTGTAGTCCCACCTCATCAAGATGGAGATTTAGCCAAATCTAGATTCAGAGATTTTATGAGAATAAACCCTCTAGAATTCTTCAGGTTAAAAAAAGGTGAGGACCGACGGTTTTATCTTGATGAGGTGAGGAAGATCACCTAAATTATGCATATTTCTAAGAAAGAGAATGTAGAAATGGTGTCCTATAGGATGAAGGATGTTGCTTATAATTGGGTAGTAATATGAAAGAAGAGTAGAGGGGAGAATGCAGCTCCCACGACTTGGTAGGTATTTTAGGGTAGGTTCTTAGATAATTTCTTCCCACTTGAGATAAGGGAAGTTAAGATAGAAGAGCTCATGAATCTGATACAGGGCTCCATGATAGTGAAGGAGTATTGCCTCAAGTTCAACCAGTTGTCTAAGTATGCCCCTAATCAGATGGCTGACCCTAGGTCAAGCATGAGTAAGTTTTTGACCGGTGTGTCTGTGTTGGTGGTTAAGGAGTGCAGGACTGCTATGCTCAACAGAGACATGGATTTCTAAACTAATGATACATTCTCAGTAAATTGAGGTAGAGAAGATGAAGAAGAGAGAGAGGGTAAGTAAGAAGACTAGAATAGGGCAGTTTAATTTTGTTTAGAATAGATCTAGAGGAGAAAGTCGTTCACAGTTTCAAAATTGGTAATCTATGCCCGCACCTTCTCCCGCCAGTGCTCCTGCACCCACGAATAGACAAGAATAGTGCGGTAAGTCTTCTATGTCCAGATCTAAGAATAGTATGAGCGGAAGACCTCGTTATCCTCCTTGTGCTAAGTGTGGTAGGGACCATTCTAGTGAATACGTGGCTGCAGGACGGGGCATGTAATTAAAGAATGCCTATATGCTAAGCAGGGAAATAGTGCACCAGCTCCTCTAGGGCGCCCAGATCCTCCTCAGGACACATCATCAAGTACCGGTGGTGGTCAGTGCCAGAACCAATTTTATGCTTTACCATCCCATCAGGAGCAGGAAGATTCACCTAATGTTATTACTGGTATGCTTCGTGTCTTCCATTTTGATTTTTATGTGTTGTTAGACCCTAGGTCAAGTTTCTTTTATGTGACCCCATTAGTTGCTGTGAATTTTGAGATAAGTTCTAAAAAAATTCTTGAGCCTTTTTTTATTTCCACCCCTGTCGGTGAGTCAGTTGTTGTCAAGTAGATTTATAAAAAGTGTCCTATCACTGTTCTTCATAAGGTTATGTTAGATGACCTAATAGAGTTAGATATAGTTGATTTTGATCTTATTCTTGGTATGGATTGGCTTCATTCCTGTTATGCAACCATAGATTGTCGCACCCGAGTGGTGAAGTTTTAGTTTTCAGATAAGCCAGCCTTTGAGTGGTCAGGTAATTTAGTGTCTCCCAATAGTCATTTTATATCTTATCTTAAGCCTAGAAAGTTGATATCCAAAGGTTGCATTTATCATTTAATTCGAGTTAAAGACACTAAGTCTGAGTCTCCACCAATTTAGTCAGTCAGAATAGTAAATGAGTCTCCTGATGTTTTCTAGAAGATCTCCCAAGGGTACCTCCTGATAGAGAGATAGAATTTAGTATTAACATTATTCCCAATACTCAACCCATTTTTATTCCTCTATATCATATGGCTCCTACAGAACTTAAGGATTTGAAGGAGAAACTCAAATATCTTGTAGATAAGGGATTCATAAGGCCTAGTATTTCTCCATGAGGCGCTCCTGTCCAATTCGTGAGAAAGAAAGATGGTTATTTGTGAATGTGCATTGACTGTCGTTAGCCAAATAAGGTCACAATCAAGAATAAATACCTTCTTCCTATAATTGATTACTTATTTGATCAAATACAAGGTGCCAGTTATTTATCGAAGATAAACCTTAGATTTGGCTATCATCAGCTTAAAGTAAGGGAGTGTAAAATCCCAAAGACAACCTTTAGAACCCTTTATGGTTATTTTGAGTTTCTAGTCTTGTCATTCGGGCTAACCAATGCTCAAGCAGCTTTCATGGACCTCATGAATCAAGTGTTCAAATAGTATCTAGATATGTTTGTCATAGTGTTCATAGATGATATCCTTGTATACTCCCATAGTAAGGATGACCATGCAGATAATCTTAGAATTACCTTGCAAACTCTTAGAGATCACTAATTATTTGCCAAATTCATCAAGTGTGAGTTTTGGGAAAGATCCGTAGCCTTTTTGGTCATATTGTTTCCACCGACAGCATTAGAGTTGATCCCCAAAAGATAGAAGCTGTATAAAATTGCCCTCGACCTATCTCTCCATCAGACATTAGAAATTTCTTGGGTCTAGATGGCTATTATTGTTGTTTTGTTGAAGGTTTCTCATCTATTGTGTCCCCTATGTCTAGACTGACCCAAAAAAAGTTAAGTTCCTGTGGTCAAATTTCTGTCAGAAGAGTTTTCAGGATTTGAAGACTCGACACATTTCAGCCCCAGTCCCAGTGTTATCCGGTGGTACAGATGGTTTTGTTGTTTATTGTGATGCCTCTAGAGTTGGTTTGGGTTGTGTGTTAATCTAGAGAGGTAAGGTTATAGCCTATGCCTCTAGAGAGTTGAAGCCTCATGAAAAGAATTACCCAACCCATGATCTGGAATTAGCTGCTATGGTATTTTCTTTGAAAATTAGGAGCCACTATCTATACGGTGTTTATATTGATGTATTCATGGACCGAAAAAACTTGCAATATGTGTTTACTCCGAGGGAATTGAATCTTCATTAGAGAAGAAGGTTAGAGTTCTTAAAAGATTATAACATAAGTGTGTTACATCATCCAGGCAAGGCCAATATAGTGGCAGACGCCCTTAGTAGATTGTCCATAGGCAGTGTTGCTCATGTGGAGAATGATAAGAAGGTGTTAACTCGAGAAGTTCATTATTTTGCTAAGCAGGGTGTTAGATTGGTTGATTCGACTGAGGTAGTGTTTAGGTGTAGAAGAGTGCAGAATCTTCCTAATTTTGAAAGTGAAGGAGAAGCAGGAGATAGATCCTAGTTTGGTCAAAATGAAAGATTCAGTTAAACACCAAAGGATAGAGGTTTTCTCCCAAGGGGGAGATGGCATATTGAGATATCAAAGTAGGTTATGTGTGCCTGGTTTTGATGATTTGACATAAAGAATTATGGTTGAAGTGCATAGTGTGCGATATTCTATTCATCTAGGTGCTACCAAGATGTATCGCGATTTGTGGGAAATTTATTGGTGGAGCGGTATGAATAAAGATATAGCCGAGTTTGTAGCAAAGTGTGCAACTTGTCAACCAATTAAGGTAGAGCACCAAAGACCTGGTGGGATGTTATAAGAGTACAGCATCCCCACTTGGAGGTGGGAAAAGGTGAATATGAATTTTGTGATTGGTTTACCCGATCGCTTCGGCACCATGATTTGATTTGGGTTATTGTAGATAGATTAACTAAGTCAGCGCATTTCTTACCAGTTCACACATCCTATACCGCTGAATATTATTCTAAGTTGTATATCTGAGAGCTATTCAGATTGTATAGAGTTCCCTTATCTATTATCTCAGATAGGGGTACTCAGTTTAATTCCCAGTTTTGGAAAGCCTATCAGAAGGGTCTTGGTACCCAAGTCCATTTCAGTTCCACTTTTTATCCACAGATAGATGGTTAGGTAGAGAGGACCATCCAGACTCTAGAAGATATGTTGAGGGCATGTACTCTTGATTTCAAAGGTAGTTGGGATCAATATTTTCCATTGATTGAGTTTGCATATAATAACAATTACCATTCTAGCATTCAGATGGCCCCATTTGAGTCTCTTTATGGCAAGAGATGTAGATTACCCATAGGTTGGTTTGAAGTGTGTGAAGCCGCTTTGCTTGGGCCTGATGCAGTATTTAAAGCCATGGATAAAGTTAAGTTTATTAGAGAAAGGTTAAGGGCAATCCATAGTCGTCAAAAATCATATGCAGATGTGAGAAGAAGGGATCTTGAATTTGAAGTTGGTGATTTAGTCTATCTGAAGATTTCACCCATGAAAGGGGTGAAGAGATTTGGAAAAAAGGGGAAGCTTAGTTCCCGATATATTGGCCCTTGTAGAATTCTGTGTCATGTCAGGAAAGTAGCTTATGAGATTGAGTTGCCCGCAGACTGGTCAGCATTTCATCGTGTATTCCACATCTCTATGCTTAAGAAGTACGTTGGTGACTCCACTATCGTAATTCCTTTAGAGAGTTCAGATATTCAGGACAATCTTTCACACAAAGAGATTCCATTTGAAATTTTAGATCACCAGATCCGTAGACTAAGCAACAAAGAAGTTCCCTTGGTTAAAGTCCTTTGGCGGAACCAGTCTATTAAGGGTGCCACTTGGGAAGCAGAAGCAGATATGCAAGCCAAGTACCCTTACCTCTTTTCCGGAAACTCAGATTTAGCTGAAGGTACTACTCTTCCTTGATTTAGTTCTTTTCTAATCGTATATTCAGCTATATAGATGTACTCATTGCAAGTTCATGCACTCACAGATTAACTCAGAAACTTAGAATGATTTAGAATCAGTTTAGCAATCTTATTTCAATTGTGCTTACTATCATGTATGCCCAAACTCCTCAGTATTCTTATCTTAACTAGCGACATTCAAGGATAAATATTCCCAAGGGGGAAATATTGTAAGACCCCGCAAAAATCCTCCTTGTCTAAGCTCTTTAAAGCATGTCAAGAGAGGTCCCAGACTTAGAAAATTTTAGCTAAGTGTTTGGACTTAGCCATTTTCAAGGCCTTCAAACTTTGAAGATTTTATTTACGACCTTCCCAACTTTGGAAAGTTTATTTTTAAGTTGATTCATGATCGGGGAAGCCCATAGTACATCTCAGGTGAGTTTTAGGTTTTTCAGACTAGCGTAAGGGTTAGTTTAGACGTCCAAAATAGTGATGACACACGATAGGCCCACGTCATGAAGGGAAATTAACCCAGATAGAGGTCGCAATGCGATGGCTATTTGACTTGATTAGGTATCATGTCACAGGGCCATTTGACCTAAGCAGGGGTTGCAACGCGAGGTCGGCCCTGTTCAGCATTATTTTATTTGGGTTTTTAAGGGAAAATGAGTCACTTTTCCCCACCCCAATCCGCCCAAACACAAGATTAAAGTCTATTCTATCCACATTAGTCTTACTTTTCATCAAATCCTCTCAAATTAAAAACACTAAGCTTTAATACCCAATTCTAAAAACCTCAAACTTCCACCATTATTTTTCCAAATTGGTTCAAGTTTCGGAGTTCCCAATCCAAAAGTTTCAAGAACCTCCATTCAAAAGAATAAATAGAATCTCAAAAAGTAAGCTTGTTCATATAGTTCATCATCTAAGGTATGTGGGGTTTGAACAAGGACAATTCTTTCGTTCTTGTGCCCAAAAATATAATTTTCAATGAATTTCTTATGATTTGAAATTTGAGGTTTACACCCAAAGTATCTTATTGGTGATGTTTGAGTATGATATGATTGGATTATGTAATCCCATGTTTGTTTTGAGTTAAAGAGTGTTCTTTTACGATTTTGAATACCATGAGCATGATTTGAGATATTGTTTATAGTTTTTTCATTGAATTGAGCCTGAGATTGTGATTTGAAGTTATCATCTTGATATTATTAAAGAGTTTTAAGAAGATTGCAAAGCATGATGTTATGCCATAAATTTACATGAGTTTGAGATATTTATATTCAATTATATAAAAGTATTAGATTTTTTGATCCTTCGAATGAGTTTTGGAATCAAATTTACAGAGTTATTCAGATAAATGTTAAATGCATAACTAGTTTCATAAGGAACACTTATGAAAGTTTTAATGTAGATTTCCACGAGATGAGTGCAACTACTTTAAGAGAGTAGTATTTAGCACCAATATGGGTATGTTACTACGGTTTCATACCCTAGAATTATGTGCCACAGTTGGATTAAGAATTTGAGTGCCCATAGAGGCAGAGTTGTGATCACTTAATTTGAGGTTATACTCCCTGTCAAGAGTATGATACCTCTCCCGAACGTGAGGTTTATTTCTTAGGAGCACAAGACGTTGGACTCCAAGTAGCTCACATGTTTTATGTTGGTTAAGAGAACCTCCCTTCAGATGAAGTGTTTTACCTAATAAAAAAGCTTTAGAAAACTAAGTGTAAAGGCTCACAAGTTTTACTCAGATTATGTTTTAAAGAAATATAGTAGCTTTAGATTTTATCTTTCACATTCTAGATTTTAGTGTGAGTCCTTTCTACCCTTAGACAGTATGCTTTAAAGAAAGAATACAAGTATAACTTTTAGAACTAAATTATATGGCTCACGAGAATTATTTAGTAGGCATTTCTCTTATTTCTTCAGATTATAGTTTTTCAGATATTCTAGCCTATGTGAGTCATTTTCATTTAGCATGCATTATTTTATAAACTATGATGATAAGATTATGTTTTACTTATGCATATCACCCTCATATACTTAGTACATCCTCAAAGTTCTGATCCACATATATGTGTATGTGCTACATTATCTCTTAATGTAGGTTCATGTGCTCAGTCTCAGCAGTGACAGTGATTTTTGAGCATCTCATCTACATTCCTGTAGTTGGTGAGTCCTCATAGTTTGGGGACTGAGCAATTCATATTTCATCTTATTAGTAGATGTTTTTTTATTTATTTCAACAGTTTGAGTCAGCTGGGGATTGTCCCAGTGACTCTCTAGATTTAGTTAATAGAGGCCTGTCTGACTACTAGATTCAGTCTTAGATCTCAATGAGACTAGTATTTTTGGATATGTTAAGATTATTCTACTAGATTTCTACATTTATTATGATATCATATTCATACTTTCCTATTTTGAGATTCAGATTTAGTAAGAAGCTGCCAGGGTTAGCTCGAACTACTTGTAGTTTGGAGCACCATGTGACATCCTGAGAACTAGATTTCAGGGTGTTACAATAATAGTCTTTGAAATTAATTCATAAACCTATAGACAAGTCAAAAAGATAGTGATAAACAGGGTAAATTTTTTCAGGGATATACCCTCCATTCATATTCAAAATAGTTTAGAAATTGTTCCGTAACATTAGGATCCTATTTGACAATGCAAGTCCACAAAATTTCAAGTTGGGGAACATTAAAGCATCGATGTAATAAATCAGTTCATTTGAGATCGGACATGGAATAACGTAGCCAAGATTCAGGTAGTAATGATACATGGACTAAAAGATTTCTATATCTTGATTAAAATTATACTGATAATCATTATCATCATCATCATCATCTTCATTTTATTCTTCTTCTTTCAACTCATAATTTTTTGATGTTTCTCCATATTCAAAATTGGAAAATGTTTGCTCCAAGAACTGCCCTATTTTGGATGATTCTTCATTTTGTATTGTTGTTTGATCCTAGAAATAAGTGTAACGACTCAATCTGAGAATCTAATAGTTCTTCTTTAGTTACCATTTTAAATTTGCAAATATCAGACATGGAATGTCTTTCTTAGCATATTGCTGCTTTTTGTTCTTTTAATTCAAATCTTCTTGATTAATTAGTCCATTATTAGCTTCTAGGTTTTTTGAATTTTGATTTTTGCCTTCATTGTTCTCTCCCTTCCTGGTGACTAATTCTATGTAAATAATGGAGACCATGAAGAAAGGAAGAAGAATTTAAGTGAATGAAGATATGTTTCCTTCTCTTGCTATATTTAAATTCAGTAAATTTTAACTATTATCTTTTGCATAACTATATTTTAGTTTCATCACAAAAAAGATTTTTTTAAAAAATAATTAGGTATATTCTAAAGATGATTATTATGCCCCAAAAATATGGTTAATTAGGCGGTCTAAAAATATGACAAAAACTCAATAATACCAATTCAATATTACATTCATGGTAAAACTATACTCAAGGTTACAATGAAGTAAAAAGAAGCATCCACTATTGACGATTGAGGAACTATTGTATTTGAGTTTTGATGATGGACAACCTAATAAAGGGACATGGTTCTTACAAAACATTATGCAATGAGTTTTGATGATGAACAAATAATTATGGAACCAGGTTCATTACTTTCAACACCTTGATGGCCAACCCTACAATTGTAAATCGTAATATTTTTACAGGAAAGTTAATTGGACAGAAAAGGCACTACAGCCTTTTCAACCTCGACCAATAGTGTTGGTTCTAGGTTTTGATGTCTCCTATATATTTGATAAGTGTGACCTAGGTAAATTTAATCCTTTGTAATCAAGAAAAAGGAATTCCTTATTGTGAAATCCAAGTGTGCTCAATTCAAAGCCTAATTAGCAACAGTGCACCAAATCGATTCAACTTAGTTGTCTTTTAGTCGTTGTTGTTTTTTAGTCTTTGTAATTTACCCTTCATTGTAAATTTACTCTTTCTAGTAAAGTTGGTGTAGGTGGATTTGTATTTTCTTATTCGTTTGATTAGAGATGTGTCAACTAGAATTAGTTGATTGTTAGGCTAGAATTAGTTAGGGTCTAGGTCAACTAGAGTTAGTTGATCAAGTAAGTTAGCAATAAAGTTATTATTATGGTGTCTTGTAATAGAGTTGTTGCAGAAAGTTGATGATTAAGATTTTAATCCTTAAGCCTATGGAGTCTATAATCCACCATTACTTGAAGTTAGGAAGTGGTTGAGAAATCCTATGAGGTAAGTCATGGTTTTACCCCCTTGAGAAAGGAGGTTTCCATGTAAATATCTTGTGTTATTTAAATTCACCCCTTTAGTTTTCATCATACTTATCTACTACTTATCAACTGATCGAAGTACCAGGACCTTGATCAAGTTTTGAATTCTTATAACTCAATAATTAGTATCAGAGGAGTACTTCCTAAAAGTCTATAACCTATAAAGAATCCTTTTTGATAGCTGCTCCACCAAATTTTGAAGAAGGCCAATCCACCACAAAACTACCCCACTTTAATGGTCAATATTATCGATGGAGGAAAACTCCCATGTATGAATTTATTATGGCTTAAGACAGTACATAAACTATGAGACATCATTTGTGATCGACCCCATGTTTCTATGCAGTCTGTAAAGATTGAAAAAATTATGTCATTAGTTCATATGAACAGAAGAGAATACAGAGAGAAAGATGGGAAGAAGATTGAAAAAAAGTTACAAGGTGAAAAATTTCTTGTTTATGGGACATGTCCCAATTAATACAACAGAATCTCTACATATGAGTATTCTAAGGAGATATGAAATGTATGAAAATGACTTATGAAGATACTAGTCCAGCAAAATAGTTGAACGTTGATATGTTGTCTACTCAGTATGAAGCTTTTACCCTGAAAGAAGGTGAATCCATTTAGGAAATGCATACTAGGTTGACAACCATTACTAACGAGATGCATTATAAATGTGATGTGATTAGTCCAAGCAAGCTAGTTCAAAAAAGTCTCATTGTCCTACCCAAATCATGGGAAAGCAAAGTTGATGCAACATAGAGGCTCGAGATCTTAAGGCCCTCACCATGGATGAGATGATTGGAAACTTAAAAACCTATGAACTAAAAAATAATAGGAACAATGTAGAATGAACTAAAAAGAGATGATTCTAGCTCTAAAGTCAGTAAAAGGCAAGTCAAGTGAAGAAGATGAAGACATAGCTTACATTACTAGAAGGTTTCAGAAGATTGTAAGAGGAAATAAAGGGTTTCTAAGAAAAGAAAATACGAGTAAATTGTTAAGAGAAAATGATTAATGAGATTACGACAAACTAGGTCACTTTATTAAAGACTATTCTCAACAAAAAATTAAGTAAAAGGAGACTGTTAAAAACTATTGTTGATAAAGGAAAAATAAAGAGATGATACCCGACAAATTTAAAAGAAGAGCAGTTACAGATCAAGTGGTCAAGCAAGACTTAATAGTTTAGGAGATTCTTCTAGTGAGTCAGAAGCATTTGAACATCCTGAGGATTCTTCAATAATGGTGATTGAACATAAAGATCAAGACTTTGACTCCCTCTTTGAATTCATGGAAAAGTCTGATGATGATATGGTAACCTTTTTAAACATTGAGAATAACCTTAAGGATTTGAAGTCTCTTGCAAAACAATTAATAGATTTTATGTGATCTCACAAAAGAAAAGTTTCTTTTGAAAAAAAAAAGTATTGGTGTCTTTGAAACTAAGAAAATTGCCATAATTATTAAACTTTATTATATATAAGAAAAATATCATTTTGTACCATCTAAAAACAAAGTATCTTGAGAAGTTGACATAGATATCTCAGTTAGGTGAAAAAGGAAAGGGTGAGAGTAGTAGCATCCAGTTTCAGATTGAAGAGAAGTTAAACAAGTCTTTATTGAATCTTACTATCTTATTGAAGAGAAATTTAAAACCTGAAAACGATCTAATTAGAATAAAGGGGGAGATTGAAAAGTCCCTCAAGTGGACCACCGCTTCACAAGTTCTAGGTAGTATTAACAGTTGGAGTTCAATAATGGACAAGGTTCTGGTCATCAAAATATTAATCCTCCATAAAATACTTATAGCTAGTATATGTCTATTGCTAAAAACTTGTTGTGCACTTACTATAGTAGAAATAGGCATAGTAAGAATTCATGCCCAACAATACTTGCTACTGAAAGGAAACTTTATAAGCATCCTAAAACTGAAAACCACAAAGCATACCTAGGTTAAGGCTTAATAGAACCTGATTATCAATGTGAACTAAAAGAAATCTAACCCTTCCCTTATCCCCTTTCTGGGAACTCAGGTTGAAATAGGTTCTCAAATTTTATAAATAATTTATTTTGCAGAAAATAGTAAGAGGGAGAAGTCACTACGGGTTAATGGATAGTAGATGTTCTAAGCATATGACTAGTAGAATGGAAGACTTCCTTTAACTCAAGGCTTACCAATGGGGAAGTGTCTCCCGGTGATGGAAAGAAAGGGCATATTCTTGGTATTAGAAAATTTGAAAAAAATATTAATCATATTATTAAATATGTACATTTTATGGATGGTCTGAAATATATTATTCTCAATGTATCCTAAATTTGTGATAAAGAAAATGAAGTCAAGTTTTTGTCTGATCAATGTATTATCAATTGTCTCCAATCTGGTGAAATCATCCAAACAGCAAAGAAGAGAAAGATTATGTATGTAGCTAATTTTATCTCTCTCTATTGATGATCTTACTTGTTTTGATGACCATGATGATCATGCTAACTTGTAGCAAGGAGACTGGGACATGTTAGTTCCTTTATTCTAAATAAGCTTGTCTCAAAGGACATAGTTCGTGGTGTATCCAAATCAATATTTGTTGGCAACAATATATGTGATGCTTGTACAAAAAAGCAAGTAGGCTAGGTCACCCATTCAAATAGAAGAAATAAGTAAGTAATTCAAAGCCATTGGAACTTCTCATTATGGATTTGTAGGGACCTATACTGGTTCCAATAGTTGGAAAGAAATTTACTTTAGTCATTGTGGATGATTCTCCAGATTCTCCTAGACTATGTTAAGGTCCAAGGATGAAACTGTTCTAGTCTTTGTGACATTTACCAAGCAAATTCAAGTTACAATTGACGATAAATTTAAAATAATCGGGTCAGATAATGGCACAGAGTTTGAAAGTGCCAAGTTTGACAAGTTCTATGCTGAAAATGGGATCAATCACAATTTCTCCTCTCAAGACTCCTAAGAAAATGGTGTTACTGAAAAAAACAATAGAACTATGTTGATTGATGCTGGGGTTCCAAGAAATTTCTTGGCAAAGCTATCAACACCTCTATGATCAATAGATGTCTAATCAGGTACATTCTTAAAAAAACTCCTTATAAGCTATTGAACAATAAAAGCCCAAGCGAAGCTATCTTAGAATCGTCATATACAAATGTTTTATCCTAAATTATGAAAAGATGTTCTTGGAAATTTTAATTATAAGTGATGAAGGAATATTTGTACGCTACTCTTGTTACTGCAAGGACTACAGGATTGACAATAAAAGAACTCAATGTGTGAAATAAAGTATTCATGTCATCTTCGATGAGTCTAGAAACTTAAGTAATATGGAGGAACAAAATGATGCTAAAATAGAAGATCTCTTGTAAATTCAAAAAAACACATCGGATATGGAGGATATGCATCAGTGATCTAGTTTTGAAAGATGACGATAAAGATCCAACTATGCATATCCAAGAACCAAGTACTCCTCAAGATCCCTTAATTTCTACAGTTTAAGGTGTTAACTTAGGAGGGTAGTTGTCCTCTCAAACTTCTGCAAGTAAAATCATAGATATACCTGATATAAGTAAAACTTAATCTCAACAATAGAAGTCAAATTGAAAGCATAAATCATCCCATCCTTTTTAAAATCTGATATCTCACTCAAATGAAGAATACAAACCAGGTCACAGACAAGAAATATATTTGCCTTTTAAGCATTTTTTCACAAATTAAACCCAAAAATGTAAAAGAAGCCCTCAAGCATACTAGTTGTGTTAATGTTATGCAAGAGGAACTCTATTAATTTGAAAGAGAAAATTGTGGTACCTAGTCCCCAAACCATAGGATAGAACTGTCATTGGGACAAGGTGGATCTACAAAAATATAAAAACTGAATATAAGAATACTATTAGAAACAAGGAAAGGCTTATATTAAATGTCTAAAATCAAGAATAAGGGATAAATTATGATGAAATATTTGCACCTATTGCAAGAATGGAAGCAATCAATATCCTTATTGCATTTGCCTCCTATATAGAGTTTAAGCTGTATCAGATGGGCATAAAGAGTATCTTCCTAAATGGATTTCTAAAAGAAGAAGTGTATCAGGTTTTGAAGATATCGATCATCCTCTACATATGTTCGAGTTAGATAAAGATTTTTATAGTTTGAAGCAAGCTCCAAGAGCTTGGTATCAGAGAATGTCAAAATTTCTTCTAAAAATTAAATTTTGAAAGAGGAAAAATTGACTATACCCTTTTCTTGGAGTCAAGAGAAAGAAACCTATTGATTATGCAGGTCTTTGCAGATGACATCATTTTTGGTGCTACAACTAATTCCTTGTGAGAAGAATTTGCTATTCTCATAGGAAGTTAATTTGAGATAAGATAAGGGAGAGCTAAATTTTTTCATTGGGTTGAAAATTTAAAAAGTATCAATGGAATTGTGATCTATGAATAAAAATATACCAAGGAACTTTTTAAAAGATTTCACATAGATGATGTGAAATCAATTGATACTTTCACTGGAACCTCTTCAAAATTGGACACTAATGAATCTGGTCCCTCTATAAATAAAACTATGCATAGAGAGATCGTTGGGTCTCTACTAAAATTGACTACCAACATACCAAACAAATTTTTCAATATAATCATTTGTGCTATATTTCAAGCTTGTCCTAAGGTGTCAACTCAAGATTGCCAAAAGGATTCTCAAATATCTTAAATGGACCTCAAACCTGGTCCTCTTTTATCCATCCAGTGATAAATTTGATCATATTTGTTCTGTTGATGTTGATTATTTAAGTCACCTAATTGATCAAAAGAGTACCTTAGGAATGGCTCATCTTTGATTTCTTGGTGAACTAAGAAGCAAAATTCATTAGCTCTTTCCACTATTGAAGCAGAATATATAGTTGTTGCATTCTATAGTGCTCAATTTCTATGGATCAAGAAACAACTCGAAGATTTTGTAAAAATTTCAAACTGTGTTCCCCTATTTTGTGATAACACCAGTGTCGTGAACATGGCTAAGAATTCATTCTAACAAAAGAGGACCAAACATGTTGATATAAGGCATCATGTTTTGAGAGACAATGTTGAGAAACGGCTTGTTTTAATATAGTTTTTTAAATAGAAGATAAAATTGCAGATGTATTTATAAAGGCACTTAGTAGGGACCAGTCTGAGAGAAATCATATAAAGTTGTGACTCATCAAACTGAACTAGTCCTCCTTTGTTGTCACTATCATCTCTTATCACTTGGCTTTGACTATGAAGAAGGTATTCAAATGAGTTGAATTTATATTAGGTATAACTCAGCCTAATATCATTACAGATATATATGAATGCTGATGAAGAGAGGATAAGGAAAAAAATGGGACGGACTCAAGCACTAAAAGGCTTAAAAATCTATAATGATGAGAGGATGAGGATGAAGATGGGACAAACTCAAGCACTAAAAGGATTAAAAATCCAAATAAGGGACCAAGTCTATCGTCACAAGGTTATTATCATCCATTATGCTTTTAAATAGTTTTAATAACTATTTTAAATCATGCCACATAAGATTCCCACCTGTCTATAACATTGTTACTTCACTATAAGCGAAAGCAACCTGACTATCCTAACCTAACACATTGTTTCATTTTCTCTCTAACTACATATCTAATCATTCCCTTTAATCATCCTATTTATTACTATCACCCTCTCTAAAGAACCCTTATCTTTAAAATCCCCTTTATTTCTATTTGTTCTATATTCTTTGTCATTACTTCTCTATTCTTGCCTTATACTAAATTCTTCAATCATGTCTCAACCATAATTTCCTATTTAGTACTGCAAAGAAAACCTGTTGCCTTTACTTTTATTCTCTGTGTCACATACTATGTCTACCTTTTAAACCTTTCTTTAGATACCCCTATTGCTCTCCTTTCCTCAGAAATGAATATTGATCTTATGGTGGATCCCTTTAATAAAAGATCCCAAAGTTCTCTGGTTTATCCCTCTTCAACCCTATCTGAGTACAACAAAGGAACCATCATCCCTATTTGCACTCCCATCGGTCCTCCATCAATTTCCAATAAAGATACTTAACCTGATCTTAATTAAGTAGTTAAAGAAATCTCGCAAAAGCAAAGTGAAACAAGATCCTCTTAGGGACCTGGTACTGAGGGTTAACTACCTAAGGATTTTAAATTAGAGATTCAATCTCTTGATGAACAAATTTTTGATGGATATCTACTAGATAATAGATGAACTTCATCAAACATACTCTCAGTGAGTGAGGATCTAACTGTGCAAAGCTTGTACAAAAGGGCTCAAGATGCCTCTAAAATTGGTGGAACTGAAGAATCCCCTACTTCTCATGAGTTTGGTTCTCCAACTCTCTCTTCTTATCCTAAAAGGACAATACTTTAAGGTCTCTTATAGTTCATAAAAATGTAGTTTAACCTAAAAAAGATGACGATGAACATCAACCCTTGGTCTGGAAGGTCCCTAAAAGAAATGTGGGTGACAAATCTAAAGGGTCAGTGCACCAATGAATTTAAATAGAACTAGGGGTACCTCAAGAAAAATAATAGATACAGCCTTGCAAGAAAATTAGACTCATACTATTACGAAAAGAAAATAGAGGAAAACGTCGGCCATTGAAGTTGAAGTATCACTTGAGAAGGTCGTAAATATTGATTTGGAAGAACTGAAAAATATGGATTATGATGTTAATCATGGGGTTTTGCAACGATGCATTAAGGAACTCTTTAAACATCCCATCACAGTTAAAGTAGGAAAAGGAAAGAGAACAATGTTGTTGACACCCAATTTTGGCCCGACATTTTTTCCAAATAAACACGTTTGTTCTTCTTATTTGTTGCAGAGTACAAAATTTAAGTTTTACATATTCTATTTAATTTTAATATAAGTTATTGATAATTATCATTTTCTTAAAAATTTTGGAATATTTATCAATTTATTACTATTTTAAATTTATTATTAATTGTCACTGACTTTTTACATATTTGTTTTATAAACAAACATTATTAAAGTTTTATTAAATGAGATTTTTTATTTTAACTAAAACAATATTCTTATCTTACATTAAGTTTATTTGTTTCTTTATTTATTCATAAAAGACAGAGAAGATATTTTTTATACGAATAAGATCAAGTACTCATGATTTTGGATAACTCATGATTTTGGATAACCAATGGTTTTCCAAAATTATGGTATTCAACATACGATTTTATCTTGACTGCTTTTGTTTTATATATAAAATTAATCCACTTCCTTCACAATTAATGGGGGTAGAAGTTTCCAAATTAGGGAAATCTTAAAATTCTTTGCCTTTTTATTTTTGGCTACAACAGTTACCTCCGTCCCTTTCCTATTTTTTTGGTCAAGAAAATAAAAGCCCCACCACCCTCACCAGAAAAACCATCTCTGGTGATTACAAACAACTACAAAGTCCCCCTATTATAATATTTTTCTCGATAGGCTACCACTGCTCAAACAAACCACCCCATTCTGCTCCACCTCTTCCTCATCCATCAAATACCACCAAACTCTATTCAACAATCAATAAAACATAAAATCTTCTCTGTCACCCTTTTTTTCACTTATTTTTGTTACTCTGGCAAAGCCAAGAAAGTAATGAGCTCCGGTGAACTCAACTATCAATACAGCAGCAAGCATAAATGAACCATAAAGCTCTGAAACCAAAAAAAAACTAGAACAGTTTCAACTCCACTAGAAATGATGGACCATCACTGCATTGGTTAACTTTTCTTTTAGATTTAACCAGACAGACCAGTGAACTCCGACAATGACCTCAAGATTACTAAATTCTATTAGATTCAAATTTTTCAATGAAACTCTGGTGATAATATAAGGTTTCCTCTCTCTTTTTCTATTTTTATGTCATTGTTATTTTTATATTTTTGTTTCAAAGGTCTACATCATTTTTTGTCATTATTGTGTTGGAATAACTTGTTTCTATTTCACAAATTTCTTATGTTACTGATATTTCTATTCCTTATCAGCTTTTGCAATACTTTGATTTTTCTGGTAATTATATTTGTGTTTACAACAACATTTATTATTGTTGTATGTGATCTAATTTGTTACTTGTTAATGTTGTCTGAAAATTATTTTTTCTTGGATAGTGTTTGTCTTTTGCCTCTTTTCAATTGCTAGTTCAAGTTTACTCCAGTGACTTAGATCTTGTGCTTGATTTTTATTTTAGAATTTTTGCCTTGTTAACTTGTTACGCTGGGTGGTGTTTGTGGACTACCTTTGGAACATTTTATTTTTTATTTTTATACACAAAATAAATATGCTTGGCCAATAATAAAATCTATCCGTTGAATTTGCGAGGCATCCCCATTACAAAAGACGAATTTTATTCCAAGTTCAATTGTTTGATTACTTCTTTTATTCAAATTTCAATACTTTATCGATGAAGAATTTTTTATCGACTTCCAAGGTCTCCCATGTATGTAAGATTGGGTTTACTATTATTTGTTATTTTTTAAAATTTATTTTGAATTATATTTATTCATTACTAACTTTTTTACTAAGTGTTTTTATGGGTACATGGAGCTTGTTCCCAATGAAAACACTCGAATTCAAATTAAAAATTTATTTTAAATTATTTATTGTATTTATTTATTTTATTTAATGATATGCAAATGTTAACCATTTTTGTTATTCATATTTTACTTTACATTTGTACTTTTTTCATTTTTCTTATACCTAAATGATTTTCTTATTTCCTTAATTGAAAAAATGAGTTTAGGTGGGACCCACCTTTGGTGATTCCAAAGGGTGCCTAACACCTTTCCTTTGAAATAACTTGAACACTTACTTATAATCTAATTTGTTTCATAGACTAAAAGGTTTTTCTTTAATTAATTGGTTTTCAAGTTTTACTAAAATTAGGCGGTGACTCATTATTTTTCAAACGATTATTAATTATTATTTTGATTTCCAAAGTTGCGACTTATGAAAAATGGGATGTCATAAAATGGTAACTCTACTGAGGATATCAAGTTTCTAAACATTATGAGTTTATTTTCTCAATTGAGGTGTTCTTACTTTTTACAATTTTAATGTTGCCTTATATATTTTATAGATTATTTGTATCTTTTATATACATTACTTAGTCATTTATCCATTACTTGTTTAATTTTTTCATTTATCCATTACTTGTTTAATTTTTCACAATATTTTACTATACATAATCGTGACATTTTTTGCCTCCCTGGCAAAGAATTAAGAATTAGGAAAAAAGGTGGGTATCTACACCCGATATTTCGTATAATACCTTAACTTTCATTAAACCCCCAAGTTAAGTAGTTGATTCGAGTCGGTCAATAGTCACTTGGTGTGTTATCTCAATAAGTCCCATTTATGATTTTTTGTCAATTCAAATAAACTATTCTAGTCAACTAGGTTAGAGATAAACTAAATCCTGTGAATAGGCATCCTGACCTAAGTGATCTGGTACCCAAAGGGTATCAGTTCTATTAGTGAACCTTGTATATATTGGTCATTAGTCAACAACAGACAATCATCCCATATATGTTTTAATTAAAGGATGTAATGTCAAATTGTATGAACCATTATCCCTCGGAGAGGGGAGGGGGGCTTGGGAATTCTCTATTTTTTAAAATTAGTTTCTTTTTTTACAATAATGAAGATCTTCATTCGAAAGGTATTGGAAATTTCAAGAAGTCCCAAAAATTTTGAGAATGGAGGACCTCTAAGATGTATTATTCTAGGATCGTACCCCTACATGGGACTAATATTATTGTACATGCATTTCCTTTATTGTAAGGCCCTAACACTACACCGTGGGTATCACACGGTGCTTACAATCCTGAAGGACCACAAGCTAACCCATGACTGGTACCTGCTGTGAGCACAAAATAATAATCATAAAAATACATACAGAAATAAAAACTGAAAATGCCATAAGGATCAGAAAACTAAATTAATACTGAATACATCTGTAGAACAACTCCTAACTGAAAGTGTCTGAAAGTCTCTAAACACCTGAAATAAAAGAGTTGATGAAACAGGACCCAACTAACTCCCAAAACTGTCTGACAATAAATGTTGTACTAAAATAATATATTAACAGAATAAAAATCATGTCCTCGATGGATGAGGACTCACTACTATAATTTCTCTTGATCAACTGAATCTGACTAAGTACGGTTAGGAACCCGAGTGTTCGAACCTATGATATGAGACATCATAGCACAAGAAAAAAATATGCTTCAGTACTTTGAATTTACTGGTATGCTAGGTAAGGTTAGGATGATATGAATGGGTTCACGAGCATGAGAATAATAACTAAATATCATGAAGTAACTAGATGAGAGTATATACAAAACTGGGAATACTGTAAACACTAAAAAAGCAATACCAAGCATATATCGTCTGTCTAAATTAGTCTGAAGCTGAAGTATTGAGTTTCTGATAACTTAATAATTGATAACTGAAAGTCATTATCATGTAGAACTGAACTGAGTTCTGTACTGAATACTGATTACTAAATACAGAAACTGTAACTATGGGATTTATCATCTAACCGACATACCCCAATTATGGACTAAATTGGGGTCCAACCTGTAACCCCAATAGGAAGGGTGTTAGCATCGTGCCACGGGTTACTAACATGAGCTAGGTCAACCCTAATCTGGTAAGAAGACTCTTGATATGTATAGGTTACGTCAACCCTAGTCTAGTAGGAAGATGATTTACCCTATGCTGGCTACGTAGTTTTGTAAGGAAGGGACTGCTACTAAGGGTCAAACCCTCTGCTGACAGGAATGATCCCATCCCTAGATTCACTCGGTAATCCCTAGATTCACTCGGTACTGAATCCTAATCCCAACTGAATCGACACTGAATTAATCACTAGACTAAACTCGTACTGATTAAATTAACTGACCGAATAATACTGTTTGGGATACTACAAAATCCTTTTATTCCTTTTGGAGACTAGACAACAGCTAAATTTCAGGAATTGTATACCCCCAGGACTCAATAGCATCGATAATAAAATAATATCTCAACTCTAAAAACATCACACATAGGTTATGATGCATAATTCTTTCATATAGACATTCTGTCAAACATCTAGGATACATAAATCTTACACATGAGAAGGAGAAATATATGAATATCATGACTACTACATTCAACACCAAAATTGAAAGAGTGGACATGGGGTTTACATAAATCAACATGCATTCTAATTAATTCACATTAAACTCAAATTAATTTTGACTTGAAATCCATACAACATCACATACGTGAACATAATTCCATTCAAGAATGTAAATCATAATCTATGTTTTTGAAAAAAAGAATTCTTGAACTCCAAGGGTGGAAGAAATCCAAGGACGAACACCTAAAAATTCCTTGATTGTTGAATTCGTGGAAATTGTTAGTGAAATCTTGAGACTTGGACTTGAATTTGATGAACCTAGAGTTTTGTTCTTAAGGGTTTTGTGAAGAATGAATGTATTTTTCCCTTTTTGGAAGATTAATTTTGTATTTTGGCTAAATTGGGTAATGGGAAAAAGACCTAAATGCCCTTGGAAAATCATAATTAAATGAGCAAAACATGCCCAGTGACGTGACAGGCGACTCACCGCGTTAATGGTATCGATGCAATTATCGATGCATCGCGTTGATGGTGACGATATGATAGCGAGTATAAAAATCAAGGATTTTCACTGAGACTTCTTCGTAAGAAAGACTATTCTGAACATCTACACTCTCTACGGGGACTACAACTATTGGGTCACCTATGCACTTCTTTAGCAAGGAGATATGAAACACTAGGTGTATTGATGCTAAGTCTGTATGCAACTCAAGTTCATAGGCTACCTTTTCTAAATGACTCATAATCCTATAAGGACCAACATATTGGGGACTAAGCTTCCCCTTCTTACCAAACATCTTCACCCCCTTCATGGGAGATATTTTCAAATACACCAAGTCGCTAATATTAAACTCGATATCTTTTATCCTTACATCCACATGAGATTTATGTTGACTCTGGCTTCCTTAAGCCTCTGCCTAATCATCTGCACTTTCTCCAAATAATCAGACACCAATTTAGGCCCTATCAAAGCAGTTTTAACTACCTCAAACTAACAATTGGAGACCTACATCACCTTCCATAAAGAGCCTCAAACAGAGCTATCTGAATATTGGAATGATAGCTGTTATTATATGCGAACTCAATTATAGATAAGTGGTCATCCCAAATTTCCTTAAATTCAACTACACACACTCTCAATATATCTTTTAAAGCCTGAATGGTCCTTTCTACTTGACCATCTGTTTGAGGGTAGAAGGCTATACTGAGGTAGAATTAGGTACCAAGACCCTTCTGGAAGGCTTTCCAAAAGTGAGAGGTGAATTGTATACCTCTATCTTAAATGATGGTCAACAGGACACCATGTAACCTAACTAACTCTCTGATATAGAGCCTGACATAGTCCTTAGCTGAATAAGAAGTTTGAACTAGCAAGAAATGGGCTGATTTGTTCATCCTATCCACAATGACCCAAATCAAATCATGGTGTCAACGCGTATGAGGAAAACCTATCACGAAATCCATGTTCACTTCCTCCCACTTCCAAGTGGTAATGCTGATATCGAACATATACCCACTAGGCTTCTAATGTTTAATCTTAACTTGTTGATATATGGAGCACTTAGCAACAAACTTTGAAATATCCTTCTTCATCCCACTCCTCTAATAGATTTCCCACAGATTATGGTATATCTTCGTGTCCCTGGATGAATAGAGTAGCGTGCACCATGCACTTCAGCAAGAATTTGCTACTTCACACTATCTACACATGACATACATAGTCTACCCTGGCAATACAACACACCATCTCTCTCTTAGGAGAAAGCCTCTACTTTCTGGTCTCTAATTGCCTCCTTCAGTTTAACTAACCTAGGATCTCTATCCTATTTTTCTTTCACCTTAGAAACTAAAAAAGACTCCAAGCTTTTTGTACCCAAACACTTCCCTCAGTTGAATCAACAAATTGGATACCTAGTTTGGCAAGCTGATGAACTTTATAAACTAACTTTTTCTTACCATACTCAACGTGAACAAAACTACCCATGGACAACCTATTGAGGGAATTTGTCACTATATTGGCCTTTCTCGAATGATACGGAATATTAATGTCATAATCTTTCAACAACTCTAACCACCTTCACTGACTCAAGCTTAAGTCTTTCTGTGAAAACACATACTACAGGCTTTTGTGGTCTGTGAATACATCAACATGCACCCCATGTAAATAGTGCCTTCAAATCTATAAGGTAAACACAACAATTGTTAATTCAAGATCATGGGTGAGATAATTCTTTACATGGAGCTTAAGCTGTCTAGAGGCATAGAAAATAACCTTACTTCTCTATATTAAAACACACTCCAAACCAACTCTGAAGCATCACAGTATTCAAAAAATCCATCTGAACCATCGGGCGTAAAAACTAGTGTTGTAGTGAGTCGAGTCTTCAACTCCTAAAAACTCTTCTCACAAAAATTTGACCACCGAAATTTAACATTCTTCTGAGTCAATCTAGATATGGGGGATGCAATAGATGAAAATCCTTCAACAAACCATCTGTAATAACTAGCCAAACCTAATAAACTCCTGATATCTGATAGAGAGATGGGTCTGGGCCAATTTCTCACTGCTTTGGTCTTTTGAGGATCAACTCTAATGCCATCACCGGAGCTATACGACCAAGAAAAGCTACTGACCCTGTGAAAAATTCACATTTACTGAATTTGGCAAAGAATTAATGGGATCTGATAGTCTATAATACTATTTTGAGATGGTCTGCATGTTCATGTTCATTGCGGGAGTAGACAAGGATGACGTATATAAAGACTATGATGAACATGTCCAAGTACTACTTGAACACACAGTTCATTAAGTCCATGAAAGTTGTTGGGCATTGGTAAGACCAAATAACATAACTAGAAATTCGAAGTGACCATACATGGTTCTGAAAGCTATTTTTGAAATGTCACATTCTCTGACTCTGAGTTGATGATAGCCGAATTTGAGGTCTATCTTAGAAAAGTAACTCGCACCCTGAAATTGGTCAAACAAGTCATCAATTCTAAGAAGTGGGTATTTATTCTTAGTAGTGACTTTGTTCAACTGACAGTAGTTTAAACATATTCTAAGAGAACCATCTTTCTTTTGCATGATAAATTCCCTCAGTAGGTTGTCCATGGGTAGTGTTGTTCTCGTTGAGGATGGTAAAAAGAAGTTAGTTCAGGAAGTTCATCATCTTGCAAAATTAGGTGTCTGATTGGTTGATTCAGTTGAGGGAAGTGTTTGGGTGCAAAAAGTTTGGATTCTTCTTTAGTTTCTGAAGTGAAAGAAAAGCAGGACAGAGATCCCAGTATAGTTAAGCTAAAAGAGTCAGTCAGAGACCAGAAAGTAGAGGTTTTCACCTAAGAGAGGGATGGTGTGTTGCATTGCCAGGGTAGGCTATATGTGCCATGTGTAGATAGCATGAGGCAGCAAATTCTTACTGAAGTGCATGGTGCGCGCTACTCTATTCATCAAGGTGCTACGATGATGTACCGTAATCTGTGGGGAATCTATTGGTGGAGTGGGATGAAGAAGGATATTGCAAAGTTTGTAGCTAAGTCCTCCACATGTCAGCAAGTTAAGATTGAACATCAGATGCCTAGTTGGTCTATTAAGGATCTGAGTATTACCACTTGGAAGTGGGAGGAAGTGAACATGGATTTCGTGATAGATTTTTCTCATACTCGTCGACACCATGATTCAATTTGGGTCATTGTGGATAGGATGACCAAATCAGCCCATTTCTTGCCAGTTCAAACTTCTTATTCAGTTAAGGACTATGTTAGGCTCTATATCAGAGAGTTTGTTAGGTTACACAGTGTCCCATTGACTATCATTTCAGATAGAGTTATACAATTCACCTCTCACTTTTGGAAAACCTTCCAAAAGGGTTTTGGTACCTAATTCCACCTCAGTACAACCTTTCATCCTCAGACAGATGGTCAAGCAGAAATGACCATTCAGACTTTAGAAGATATGTTAAGAGTGTGTGTAGTTTACTTTAAGGAAATTTGGGATGACCACTTATCTTTAATTAAGTTCGCTATAATAACAGCTATCATTTTAGTATTCAGATGGCTCTAATTAAGGCTCTTTATAGAAGGTGATGTAGGTCTACAATTGGTTGGTTTGAGGTAGTTAAAACTGCTTTGATAGGGCCTAACTTGGTGTTTGATTATTTGGAGAAAGTGCAGATGATCAGGGAGAGGCTTAAGGAAGCCAGAGTCAATAGAAATCTTATGTAGATATAAGGATAAAAGATATCAAGTTTGATATTGGTGACTTGGTGTATTTAAAAATCTCTCCCATGAAGGGGGTAAAGATGTTTGGTAAGAAGGGGAAGCTTAGTCCTCAATATGTTGGCCTTATATGATTTTGAGTCATTACGAAAAGGTAGCCTATGAACTTGAGTTGCATACAGACTTAGCATCAGTGCACCCAGTATTTCATATCTCCTTGCTTAAGAAGTGCATAAGTGACCCATTAGTTGTAGTCCCCGTAGAGAGCATAGATGTTCAGAATAGTCTCTCTTACGAAGAAGCTCAGTCAAAATCCTTGATTTTTAGACTCGCAGACTAAGGATCAAATAATTTTCCTTGGTCAAAGTTCTTTGGCGGAACCATTCCATTGAGGGCGCCACTTGGGAAGCAAAAACAGACATATGGATTGAGTACCCTCATCTTTTCCCCGCGAACTCAGACTCAGCCCAAGGTATCAATCTTTCTTAGTTTACTCTGCTCTATGCTTAGTTTCAACTACATATCATTCTCATATAATTCATGCATTAATGGATCAGTTCAGTAATGTATCATGCCTCAGATTAATTCATGTTTCAGCTATGTGTATCAATATAGTCTCAGTACCTCAGTGCCTCTCAGCTTAATTAGTCTAATTCAATGATGAATGTTCCTAAGGGAGAGATTTTGTAAGACCCCTTAAAGTCCTAACCCATTACAGTCCTTTATATCATTCTAAAAGAGGTCCCAGACTTAGAAAATTTCAGCTAAGTGTTAACACTTAGTCTCATTTTTGGCCTCAATATATCAATGGTATCATTTACATTCTTTCAGCCTTAGATTGTCAATTTTTAAATTGATTCATTATTAGGGTTATCTATAGGTCATCTCAGGTAAATTTTGGAATTTTCAAACATCATTTGAGTTACGTTTGGATGACCAAAACAGCAAGCCAATACAATCAGAACGTGTCACGTTGGCTATCGTATCATCACCATCAACGCGATGCGTCGATAATTGCATCGATACCATTAACATGGTGAATTGCCTTTCGCATCACTGGGCATATTTTGCTCATTTAATTATGATTTTCCAAAGGTATTTAGGTTTTTTTCCCCTTACCCAATTCAGCCAAAATACAAAATTAAGCTTCCAAAAGGGAAAATACATTCATTCTTCACAAAACCCTCAAGAAAAAAATCCTAGGTTCATCAAATTCAAGACCAAGTCTCAAGAATTAACCAACAATTCCCATGAATTCAACAATCAAGAAATGTTTAGGTGTTCTTCCTTGGGTTTCTTCCACCCTTGGAGTTCAAGAGTCCTTTTTTTCAAAAACATAGATTATGATTTACATTCTTAAATGGAATTATGTTCATGTAAGTGATGTTGTATGTAGTTCAAGTCAAGAATAATTTAAGTTTCATGTGAATTAACTAGAATGCATGTTGATTTATGTAACCCCCATGTCCACACTTTGAATTTTGGTGTTGAATGTAGTAGTCATGATATTCAAATATTGGTCATTCTCATGTATAAGATTTATGTATCCTAGATGTTTGACAAAATGTCTATATGAAAGAATTATGCATCATAACCTATGTGTGATGCTTTTAGAGTTGAGATATGATTTCATTATCTATGCTATAGAGTCTTGGGGGTATATAATTCCTGTAATTTAGCTGTTGTCTAGTGTCCAGAAGGAATAGAAGGATTTTTTTAGTATCACAAACAGTAGCATTCGGTTAGTTAATTTAATCAGTATGAGTTCAGTCTAGTGATCAATTCAGTTGGGAGTAGGATTCAGCACCTAGAAAACGCAGTAATAGGGTCACTCCTCTCAGCAGAGGATTTGACCCTTAGTAGCAATCCCTGCATTACAGAACTACGTAGCCAGCATAGGGTAAATTATCCTCCTACTAGACTAGGGTTGACGTAACCATATACATCTCAAAAGTCTTCCTACCAGATTAGGGTTGACCCAAATCATGTTAGTAACCCATGGAACGATGTTAACACCCTTCCTAATGGGGTTGCAGGTTGGACCCCAATTTAGTCCATAATTGGGGTATGTCGGTTAGATGATAACTCCTACAGTTATAGTTTCTGTATTTAGTAATCAATAATCAGTATCGAGTATTCAGTATTCAGTACAGAACTCAGTTCAGTTCTACACGATAATCACTTACAGTTATTAGTTATTAAGTTATCAAAAACTCAGTACTTCAGCTTCAGACTAATTCAGACAGACGATATATGCTTGGTATTGTATTTTTAGTGCTTACAGTATTCCTAGAATTGTATATACCCTAATCCAATTATTTCATGATATTTAGTTATTATTCAGATGTACGTGAACTCATACATACCAACCTAATCTCACCTAGCATACCAGTAAATTCAAAGTACTGAAGCATACTTTTTCCTTACACTATGATGTCTTATATCATAGGTTCAAATGCTCGATTCCTGACCGTACTTAGTCAGATGGAGTTGATCAGCAGAAATTATAGTAGTGAGTCCTCATCAATCGAGGACATGATTTTTATTTTGTTAATATATTATTTTAGTACAACATTTATTGTCAGACAGTTTTGGGAGTTAATTGGAGCATGTCCCATCAACTCTTTTATTTTAGGTGTTTAGAGGCTTTTAGCCACTTTCAGTTAGGAGCTGTTCTACAGATGTATTCAGTATTGATTTAGTTTTCTAATCCTTATGGTATTTTTAGTTTTTACTTCCGTATATATTTGTATGATTATTATTTTGTACTCACAGCAGGTACCAGTCATGGGTTAGCTGGTGGTCCTTCAGGATTGTTAGCATCGTGTGATTCCCATGGTGTAGTCTCGGGGCCTTACAATAAAGGAAATATATGTACAATAATATTAGTCCCATGTAAGGGTACGATCCTAGAATAATACACCTTAGAGGTCCTCCATTCTCTAAATTTTTTGGACTTCTTGAAATTTTCAATACCTTTTGGATGAAGATATTCACTATTGTAACAAAAGAAACTAATTTAAAAGAAAAATAGAGAATTCCCAACCCCTTCCCCCCCCCCCCCCCCCCCCCACGAGGGATAATGATTCGTACAATTCGACATTATATCCTTTAATTTAAACATATATGGGATGATTGTCTGTTATTGACTCATGACCAATCTATACAAGGTTCACTAATAGAACTGATACCCCTTGGGTGCCAGATCACTTAGGTCAGGATGTCTATTCACAGGATTTGGTTTATCTCTAACCTAGTTGACTAGAATAGTTTGTTTGAATTGACCAAAAATCATAAATGGACTTATTGGGATAACACATCAAGTGACTATTGACCGACTCGAATCAACTACTTAACTTGGCGGTTTAATGAAAGTTAAGGTATTATACGAAATAGCGGGTGTAGATACCCGCCTTTTTTCCTAATGCTTAATTCTTTGCCAAGGAGGCAAAAAATGACTAAGTAATGTATATAGAAGTAACTAATAATATGCAAAATATATAAGGCAACATTAAAATTGTAAAAAGTAACAACTCCTCCATTAGAAAATAAACTCATAATGCTTAAACTTGATATCCTCAGTAGAGTTACCATTTTATGACATCCCATTTTTCATGTCGCAACTTTGGAACTCAAAATAATAATTAGTAATCGTTTGAAAAATAATGAGAGACACCGCCTAATTTTAGTAAAACTTGAAAACCAATTAATTAAAGAAAAACCTTTTTGTCTGTGAAACCAATTAGATTACAAGTGTTCAAGTTATTCCAAAAGAAAGGTGTTAGGCACCCTTTGGAATCACCAAAGGTGGGTCCCATCTAAACTTATTTTTTCAATTGAGGAGGAAATAAGAAAATCATTTAGGTATAAGAAAAATGAAACAAGTACAAAATGTAAAGTAAAATATTAATAACAAAAATGGTTAATAATTGCATATCGTTAAATAAAATAAATAAATACAATAAATAGTTCAAAATAAATTTTTAATTTGAATTCGAGTGTTTTCATTGGGAAAAAGCTCTATGTACCTATAAAAACACAGTAAAAAAGTTAGTAATGAATAAATATAATTCAAAATAAATTTTAAAAAATAACAAATAATAATAAACTCAATCTTATATACATGGGAGGCCTTGGAAGTCGATAAAAATTTCTTCATCGAAAAAGTATTGAAATTTGAATAAAAAAAGTAATCAAACAATTGAACTTGAAATAAAATTCATCTTTTGTAATGGAGATGCCTCGCAAATTCGACATATAAATTTTATCATTGGACAAGCATATTTATTTTATACATTAAAATAAAAATAAAATGATCAAAGGTAGTCAACAAACACCATCCAGCATAACAAGTTAACAGGGCAAAAATTTCAAAAAAAAAAATCAAGCACAAGAGCTAAGTCACTGGAATAAACTTGAACTAGCAATCGAAAAGAGGCAAAAGCCAAACACTATGCAAGAAAAAATAATTTTCAGAATACATTAACAAGTAACAAATTAGATCACATACAACAATAATAAATGTTGCTGTAAACACAAATGTAATTATCATAAAAATTAAAGTATTGCAAAAGGTGATAAGGAATAGAAATATCGGTAACATAAGAAATTTGTGAAATAGAAACAAGTTATTCCAACTCAACGGGAAAAAATGATATGGACCTCTGAAACAAAAATATAAAAATAACAATGACATACAAATAGAAAAAGAGAGAGGAAACCTTATATTACCACTAGAGTTTCATTAAAAAAAATTTAATCCAATCGAATTTAGTAATCTTGAGGTCATTGTCGGAGTCCGCTGGTCTGTCCGGTCAAATCTAAAAGAAAACGTAACCGAAGTGGCGATGGTGCGTCATTTCTAGTGGAGTTGAAACTATTTCAGTTGTTTTTTTGGTTCCAGAGCTTTATGGTTCATTTATGCTTGTTGCTGCATTGATAGTTGAGCTCAACTGAGCTTATTACTTTTTTGGCTTTGCCATAGTAACAAAAAAAAGTGGAAAAGAGGGTGACAGAGAAGATTTTATAGTTTATTGATTGTTGAATATAGTTTGGTGGTGTTTGATGGATGAGGAAAAGGTGGAGCAAAATGGGGTGGTCTGGTTGAGCAATGGTAGCCTATCTAAAAAAACATTATAATAGGGAGACTGTTGTAGTTGTTTGTAATCACCAGAGATGGTTTTTTCTGGTGAGGACTAACAAAATTTGACTATCACCTATACCAGACCACCTGCGGGCTATAGGTAGTACCTATGCCCAATAGGTGTTAGAAAATAGAAAGTTTAGAGAGTTTTGGAAAGTTTTGGGTTCTGGGCACCTACGGTTTTTAGGATTGATTTTCTAGGATTTTCTTGTAGTCTATAAATACCCTATTGATGTTTTTTAATTAGTTTATGCAGTCTTACTACTTATAAATATATATTTGATTTTGATATTCGATTTTTGTCCTAGGATTAATTTATTCTTTATTTTGGTTGATTATTGAACTAGAGACTTTAGGTTTTATTTATTGATTATTGTGATATTTATTTAATCCTTTAAAATATGAATTCCATTGATTATTTCACTCTGATGAGCAACTAATTCCCTTAGCTAAGGTTGCGGGAACCCGAACAGATTAACAAAGTAGGAGAAGTATTTGGTCCTTGTAGATTATTGTTGCAGCATGTATTATAGTTTTCTTTGCGCTTATTGACTTCTTAATGGTTGCAAATATTAGGATCTTTCTTGTATTCACTATGAACCTAAGAGGGAGGTAGAGATTGGCAAAAGGAAATCATAACAGTGATTTGAAGTAAATAGTCAAAATATACTAATCATCACTATCTACTTAAGATAATGACCTTCATCTAATCAACTTGAGATTGAGAGGAAATAGTTGAAACTGGTTCCAAGTCAAGGGTTAATAGTGCGACACTCTGAGATTGAGAAGAAATGAGTGAGATTCACCAAAGTATATTGAGAGGTTATTGGTGATACATAACTTGTCAGATTCTACATACACTACAGTTTGATAGTTGAATTGAGAACGATAAACCTATAGAGTTAGAAGCCAAGGGAAACACAAGCATAGTGTTCATTACTGATAGATTACAATCAAATCATTCCACAGCTTGTTACTTTTAACAGTTTACAACCCCCATTTACTTTCCTATACTATATGTTGATTTCATCAAACTTAAGAGATAATTCACGTATTCCCTGTGGGTTCGACCCCAACTAGAGTTGGGTTGCTATATTATTCCTTGACCACTTTATGTTTAGTTTGAGGCATAGCTTTGGGTGATATCAGGTTTGTAAAAGTATATGGAGTAAATAATCGGTCATTATATATGTGTATTGCATGAGTTGTTCTTCAATCCCATCGATTGGCTATTTGAGATACATGAATATATATGTATATGATGAGTTTGAATTTAATCATTCAACATTTATACGATTGTGTTGTTGATCTATTGTAACATTTTTCAATCTCAGATTCAATATATCTCCTTATACCTCCTTAGTACTATTTTAAGTCAATAAACTTGAGAGTCATAATTTCATTAGAAAATTTCTACTTCTAAATTGAAAGGTGAAAACAAAAAGATTCACAATGATAATAAAGTTGTGCTCTAACTAGCAGCGTGAAAAACCTAACGGCAAGTGTTTTCATTAAAAGAAATTATGCCATTAGAAGACAAATTGTCCAGTTTTCCTAGCCAAGCAGAAAATAAGCTAGATTCAGTTTCACTTGTCATTGAAATAAGTTTAGCAGTTGTTTCTACCACATTGTGATATGTAGATTCAGGAGCCACTGATACATTTGCACTACTTTGTAGGAATTTCTAAGGGTTTCAAGAAATGCGCAAGCTAAATAGAGGTGAAGTTAGTGTTTTTCAGGCTGATGGATCAGTATCTCCAACTTTAGCATTAGGAAATATTTTGTATTTTTTGGTAATGGTAGATTTTTAATCTTAAAATATGCATTATATGCACCTTCTATTAGAAGAAATTTGATTTCAGCTTCTAGAGATTTAAGATATGGTCATATGTTAATTTTTTTATAACGATTGAATTATTAGATATAATTAATATTTTTCCCTATTGGTACATTGACTGATAGTCTTTTTTATTATTAATGTCTCTCTTGAACTACAACAAACCATTGAGCTGAATAATCTAAACCTTTCATGTAAATGAAAATGTTATTCTGAATTCAATAAGACTTATTGATGGCATTTGTGTCTATATCACATAAATATAGACAAGATTTCAAGGTTGGTTTGGGATAGATCTTTGGATTCATTAAAAGTGGAGGCACTACCAACAAACGAATACTGTTTATAAGGAAAAATGACTAAGAGACTTTTTCCCTCAAGAAAAGTAAAGCAAATGATAAATTAGAGATAATTCATTCTGATTTATGTGGTCCAATGAACATTCAAGCGAGAGGTGTTTATGAGTATTTCATGACTTTTATTGAAAATTACACAAAATATTAATATGCTTATTTGTTGTGTCATAAGTTTGAATGCTTTGAAAAATTCAAAGAATTTAAGACAGAAATGGAGAAACGACATGAGATCAAATGTATCAAGTCCCTACATCTGATCATGGTGTTGAATACGTATCCAATAAGTTCATTAGTTACTTATCAGAACAAGAAATTACGTCTTAAATATCTACGCCTAGAACTCCACAGTAGAATGATGTAGCAGAAAGAAGAAACAGGAATCTTTTAGACTGGTTATATCTATGATGAGTTATTTTGATTTGCCTTATTATCTTAGGGGTTTTGCTTTAGAAACTGCAAACTATATTCTAAACTTAGTTCCTTCTAATTTGGTACCTATGACACCTATAGAACTATGGACTAGGAATAAACCTAGTCTGAAATATGTTTGGATTTGGGGATGTCCATCACATATGCTGAAAGGGAAAGCAGAAAAATTGAAACCTAGATTAGAAGTATGTTTTTTTATTGGGTACCCTAAGGGGTCGTTTGGTTGGGAAAGAGATATCTCGGGATAACTAATTCCAAGATTAGTTATTCTAGTATAATTCAGGATTTGTTATCCCACCATATGTATGGGATAACTTATCCCATCACTATAGTGTATATGGTGGGATAAGTAATCCCGGTACTAATTAATCCTTGAATACTTCATTTTATCCTTGAACTATTTATCCCTTGTACCTCACACTAAACAACCCCTAAAGGAACAAAAGGTAGCCTATTTTACAGTCCTATTGAAAAGAAGGTCGGTGTAAGTACCAACTCTAAGTTTCTAAAAAAAGAATTTATAAAAACCACATTACTAGAAGTAAACAAATTTTATGGGAATCAAGCAAAGAGGTAATGAATGAACCTATTAACGATAATGAAAACCAAATCCAAACTTCTAATGTCAGAGTTAACATACCATTGCATTTTAGTAGTACGAGAGATGTTAATAGACATACAGCTCCGTAATCATAAGTTCCAGAAAATCCATTGCTTTAAAGTTGTGAGGGTGCACTAGAGAAATAAGTCATTGATGTCCCAACACTGTAAGGTGATGAGAATAGCATAGAGACTTAAAATCCAGCAAATGTTGTAGTTAAACCACAAGATAATAATAGTGTACTTTCTTCTATACCAACCATTACAGTTGTAGTGCCTCATCGTAGTGGGAGAGAGATAAGAAAACTATCTTGGTATGTACTCTTGGGAGAGTTTTGACAGAATCCTTGAAGAGTTGAATACTGAGTCCATGAATTAGGATGAAGCACTATAGGATAAAGATACAGAAAAATAAATCATTGCTATGAAATCAAAAAATAGAGGCCTGTAACACCTCGGGAGTACACCCTGGATGCCACACGGTGCATAAACTGATAGGGTAGAATAAACTGAAAGTTGTAAGACATCTTAATACATGAGTAACAAACATAATTTGATAATATGGTGAAGCACTACACTTAGTTTCTTAAAACTTTACTCTTATAATATAAGAAGAACTGAAGCTGAAAAACAGTAAAACATGGGTACTGTATGAATACTGGGTCTAAAACTACGTGATGGCGACTGACATAACTCAAAGATCTGAATATACAATTAAACTGAGGCATAAACATATAAAACCAAACATAAAATATACTAAGCTTGTCTAATTTAACTGAATGACTGGTAGCTGAATTCTAGTCATGTAAGATTGAACTGTACTTAGTCTGAACAACTGGACTAAAATTGTGGAGTACTATGTATATGAGGTAAGGACTATCTGAACAACATGGGATAAACGAGCATGAATGCGTGAAAATGGTAATATCTGAGAAGGCAAGACTAAGTGTATATTTGTTATGTTACCGAGATAAATCTAAAAGATTGAAAACTCTAAAACTGAGTATCTGAAAGTTGTGCACTTAGTTAAGCTAACATAAAATGACAACATATTAAATACTGACTGAAATTGTGGGAGCTATCATCTAACCAACATAAACCATGTGAGCTATCATAGAGTCCAATGTCTGACCTATATTGAAGAGGGTTGTTCTATCCTTTTCATCAAAATAGAACCTGAACTGTAGTGATCACTAAACTGAGTCCAATTGGGCAAGGGAAAACACTCTATGGAGAGGCCACTAAACCTATGGTAACATTCAGTTTCTGGTGAAGTAGGATGCACTCAACCCCCACTTCCCACTCGGTGCTAAATCCTACTCCCAATTGAAAGATACTAAAATATTAATTGGTGCATGCACTGAAGCTAATAAGATAAGCTCAGTTCATGGTGTTCTGAAAATAATAATGCATACAGATTTTGAGGTAATTATTAATGTATAAACTGATAATGGAATTGAAATTGGACTAAGCTAAGCTTAACTGGACTCACAACTGACCATATTACTAACTGAATGATATTTCTCATGATATAAATGAAATCATTTTGTTGATATTGAAAACTAGGTAAACAACTAAATTTCGAGCATTCATAACCCCCAGGACTCGATAGCAATAACAATAGGCACACATGAAAATCTTGAAACCATAATAAGAATGCATTATTCGACAACCCACCTCTTAGGAATTTCATCAAACACATAGAGACCATAAACATATGCATAGGAATGAGAAAGCATGCAAGAATATCATGGTTACATGAATCAATTCACAACTTAAGGATTTGATATAAAGATCATAACATTCAAAATATGTATTGGCTCATCCCACTTGTAAACACATATACTGTTAACTTGAAATCAAACACATGGGGATCATGAGTTAAAACATGGGAGTAGTTAAACCATGAAAATCACATAAATTTCAATATTAGAAACATGGATTAAGGATTTAACATGTGAAGAATCTTATTCGAACATATCAAGGAATATTCAATGAAAACCATTTGTAAACATGATACATAATTGAAATTCATGAAATTTCATGGATATAATTCATATTAACATGTAAAAATCATAAATTTGAACTTGAAACATGTTTTGGACTCCATGGGTGTAAGGGGACCCATGGATGAACTCCCACATACCTTAATAGATGATTTCTTGAAGATTCTTGGGAATTTGAAACTTGAATTCGTGTGTTCTTAAGAGAAAAATCTTGAACCTTGTTCATGGGGGAAGGGGAGAGTTTAAATGTGAGGGATTTTGAGGAAGATGGAAAAATAATGTCCCTTCAGATGATGTTTGGGGTTGAGGGGAAAGAACCAAAGTGCCTCTTGACCACTAAGAAGTTTAAAACAGTGGGGGAATAGACCAGGCGGCGCCCTTTTTAGCTCGAGAGAGTATAGCCCGTGGTGCCTCCTCTATCCCATTTCAATAACTCTAGTAGCGTGGGCTTATCGCCTCCATTTACTGCCTCTCACGAAAAAAGCCATAACTTTTCACTCGGGTATCGGATTAAGGCGAAATTGATATCATTAGAAAGCTGACTCATTTATATATAGTTTGGTGGATCTTGAGCTGAAAAATTTCATGTATATCAAAATTTATATATGTTTAAAGTAGACTCTTATAGAATTAAATATCAAACTTTGGACGAATCAAAGGCTCTTAGCTCAACTTTATTCTAAGCGATTCTTATGAACATTTTTCACCTCGAAAGCACATCAAACACGGGGATAAATATCATGAAACAAATATTCACATGTGAATCATTTGGAACATAGCTTATTCGTGTAGGAAAGATGGTTCAAAGACTAGCCCAAAAATGTAGGGTCTTACATTATCTCCCCCTTAGAAACATTCATCCTCGTATGAGATTGGTTGGACTATGAGTGTTGTACGAAGGTAACTGAGGTTAGATTCTGAGCATAAATGACTTGGAATATGATTTCATAACTTAGTCTAAGCATGATACATGAACTGAACTAATTTTGTGAATAAATGCACTGACATGAGAATGGTCATAAGGCTGAGATATAAACGAGAGAGTCAACTTATGAGTTACCATTACTCCAAGTTGGATCTTGTTTCATGGAGAAAATATAAAATAATTAGGACATTAATACTAAGGTTATTACATCTCCCCCTTGGGATACTTCGTCCCCCGAATGATATTAACTTAGCGAAAATACTAAGGAAAGACTGAGACGATGCGCAGGACACTTACGAACTGAATCATGACTAAATATCTAGAATCTAAAATTGATTCATATGCATTAACTGATCTGAATTTGAAATTTGCATGTATGTTGATGTTGGGTGTATTTATGCATTCTAGTGTCACTATTCTGACATTTTTAGTCTTATTTTGAGGATGATTTGTGTGCTATATGAGTTTATAATGATATAAATGTGTATAAAAGTGTTAAATTATGTGTTCATAATGTTCAAAGTGAATTCCAAAAAAGTTTTTACCTAAAAGAGTCATTTAGAAGTTCAACCCAAAAAACTAGTGTTACTAGCTTGAGCTAGGTGCTTGTCTAGTTGATTCCGGTGGATTCTCATGTTTTTAATGAATTCCTTATGTTTTAAATGTGTTATTATGAGTGAAATAACTTTTTGGTATTGAGAAAAGTTCAATTTAAGTAAGTGTACAGCTGGAGCAATAAGTGAAAGATTAATGTGAACTACCCTAGTTTAGCTCTTGTTTTGGTTCGTCGTTATGGATTTAGTGTTGTGTTTGTCTCCTAATTCGTGTGGTGTGAGTTTGTAGGATGATTTTTGATTTGAATATGAATATATTTTGATGATAATAAGGATTTAAATCCATGGAAAAGACACCACAATACAAGGAACCAAGAGGGGAGACTCAACACTTAACCAAAATTCGTAAAACAACTTCCAGAGGCTCAGGGCGATATTGAGGTGCTGCCCCACCTGAAGAAGGGATATGGGTAGGGTGTATCCTTGCCTGGATAGGCACTCTAGACAAGGATCACCCTCACCTAGAGTGGGGCTATAGCTATGGAAATGCCCCACTCAGTCCCGGGCTCAATAACTGACAGTGTCCTTGTCCAACACGGAATTGGCTTGATCCTATACTATAAATACATGTTATATCAAGTTTTTACATATCATAGGACTTATTTTGGAGTTCGAGGGGCTGATACAACTTCTTATTTAGGTTTTTATTATTTTTATTCAGTTCATTCATATTTTTAGTCGTTAATTACCACCTTGTGATTATGATTATGACTATGCGTGGCTAAACATCCTTTCCCAGGGTTAAAGCCAAGAACATGAGTAATTTCATTTTGAATTAAGTTCTTTTGATTTTCCTATCATTATTGGTTGTTTGTTTATTCTTTTTATAATTGTTTTAAGTATTCGCGGCCCTTAGAATAAATCTATTGTCAACTTTGTGAACTCGGGAGAGGGAATAGGATGATAGAATATGGGAATAAACAAAGTTTGGGTTTTTATTCTTTTATAAAATAAAGAATTAAACTTAACACCTAGTACAGGGATATACTTAGGATCCAAACTTGATTCAAATGTAGGATGATAGCTTAATACACTTAAGTGGACTATTACATCCCCGCTTAACGATTAAGTTGTAAGGTTCAACTTAGTAAAGGATTAGAGGTTGGAAAACTATAATCATGCAATTAACGCTGCGAGTCAACAACCAAGATAAGAAATTTAATGAATGAAATTTAATACATAGTAGGATTGTTTAAAGTTCTTAAACCCTGGGTTTTCACCTATTGATAGTTCCAAGATCATTACTTTACTCATTGTTTATTTTACTTGCAATTACAATTTCCAACTTCTCTTTTTGGTTACACTTGCATCAATTGAATCTAAATTGTGAACTAAATGTTGATAGTTATTTAACATAAGTCTCTGTGGGATTGATATTCGGCTTTCTTGAAGGCCACTTTACTACTTGATATATCACGTACACTTGCGTGTGCGCTTGGGCGTTGTCAAGTTTTTGGTGTCATTGCCGCGGACTTGTTATTTGGAAATTGTTTATTTTAGTTTTACTCTTAGATTTATTTGGTGTTTTTATCCTTGGTCTTGGTTTTGTGATTGCAGAAAACAGGTTTTAAGGTTAGGAAGCTGGCAAGGGATAAGGATTTGGTAGAACCAAGCCCCGAACCCAAACAACATTTCCATCAAAAAAGGAGAGATGCAATTTGTCTTGCTATAATGGTTACAGAACAACAAGCACGCAGGACAGTGAGGGAAGTGGCAGTCCCACTTCTGATGAACTTGACTTACCCAATTCAAAGACAAGCTGTTGGGGAGACAAGCTGTTGGGGAGAATTTCGAGTTAAAGCACAACATGGTCCATCTTTTCATCAGCAGTGGATAGTTTACAAGGCTTTCACACGAGGATCCATAAGTCAACCTATAGACTTTTATTGAACTTACTAACATATTCATTCTGATTGCAGTGATTACAGATTATGTGGGGCTGACACTTTTTCCCCATTCACTGTTAGGGGAAGCTAAAAGGTGGTTTAATGCAGAGCTGGCCAATTAAATCACATCATAGGATGACTTATCCAGAAAGTTCCTCATCAGATTTTTTCCATCAGGCAAGATACAAGACTTCGCAGTGAGTTAGTGAGCTTTAAATAGAAGCCTGATGAAAATCTATATCACGCCTGGAAATGTTTTAAGGTCCTTCTACAAGATTTTCCACATCACCAACAGTCTAATGAGGTACTTGCTCATACTTTTGTAGAAGCACTTGATCACAATATAAAGATTTTGCTATATTAGCTGCAGATGGTCAAGAGCTGGAGTTGACTTATGATGAGTTGTACACATTGTTGAATCGTATAGCATAAGGAAATTTCGAATGGCATTTTCAAATTCTAGAAGTGCCACAAAAAGAATTGCAGGTGTATTGGAGGTAGACCAGTTTACTAACTTATCAACTTAAGTTGCAGTATTGGAAAATATGATAAACACTCAGTTCAATAACCTGAAATTAGGAGCTTCACAACCTACAGCCATAGTCAATGCTATCAAACAAGATTCAGGTTGGTGTGAAGTGTGTGGTAATAGTGGTCACTTAGCGGCTATATGTACTTCAAATCCAAAATTAGTGATATATGTAGGTAATGCTCAAAGGCCAAATTATGGTAATGCCTACAACATGAAGTGGCAGACTCAACCTTTGAACACACAACAATAGCAAATTCTACAGCCACAGGCCCAAATAAATCAGTCAACTAGCAATAGGAAAAAGATGTTGAAGCAGCTTCTAGCGAGTCAGACACAATTGGCTGCAGGTGTAAAAAATTCACAAACAGCTCATAGAAGCTTGGAGATTTAAGAGTGGCAGATACAGAAAGCATTAAATACTAGGCCACATGGGGGTTTGCTAGCAGATATAGAAAATCCAAAGCAAGTTATGGAAATCACCTTAAGAAGTCGTAAAGAGCTTTAAGGAGAACCTCCAAAAGCAACTAAGGAGGTAGATGCAAATGTGGTGACTGAATAGGTTTCTGAAAAAGTTGTTGAAAAGTCAATGGAGTCTGAGTATTTGAAAGAAAAAGATGTTTAAAAAGAAGAGAAGAAGATGCCTCCACTACCCCTTTCTCAAAAGCACATGAAAGCAAAGGAGGATGCAATGTTTAAGAAGTTCTTGACACGTTCAGAGGGCTTCACATTAACTTACCTTTGTTAGATGTTTTGAAGGGTATGCCCAAGTATACTAATAAGGTAAAATTATAGGATGTGGGAGCGATAAAACACACTAAAAAGTATAGCATTGTAATGACATAGAAAATCCCCAAGAAATTAAGAGATCCGGGGAAGTTTATCCTCACTATCCAAATTGGGAGTAAAGTGGTCCATACATTAAGTAACTTAGGGGATAGCATAAATCTAATGCCCCTATCTTTATTTGATACATTAAGCTTAGGAAAGCCTAAATTGATCGAGGTGGTTTTGCAGCTAGAAGACGGATCCATGGCATATCTGAAAGTAATCATTGAAGATGTCCTCATAAAAGGTTGGTAAATTTGTTATTCTTTCTGACTTTATTGTTCTTGATTTTGAGGCTTATTTTTGGGACTTTTGTACTTTTTGACTTAAATTTGAATTTATGTTATTGTTTGGTTGAGAGTCTATGATGATCCTATTGAGTTGAGCATGTATCATATATATGTGAGATTTTTGGTATATTCCTTGTTGCATATGATGTCTAGAACTTTCCCGGTGTGTGTGTAAAGTGAAATAAAGAATGTGAGTTTAGGAGATGATTTAGGCATTTCTTTGATAGCCTTATTTTATACCTTCTTTTGGTCTTACCCTTTGTGCATTATCCTTGTTAACCCCCATTGAGACTTTAACCTTTTCTTTGGTAGCCTCTTATGTATCCTAATCCCTTCTTTGATAGACCATAATTTGATCCAAAAATCTCCTTAGTGCTTTAATGAAAAAATTGATTTAGTAAGGAGTTTGAAAAATTGAAGAAGAAAAAGGTAAAATTGATGACCCAAGGTAATAGTTATTGGTGTTTATATTTGATTTGTGGCATTTGGGAATGATATAAATGGTGTTATAAATATTCCCATGATTGTAGAAAGTGAGAAAAGTTGAATCTTGAAGGAATAAACAAGATGCCCACCATGTGTTTGTGAAAATGCTTAAAAGAGTTGGGGTAAAATAAAAGAATGAGGTAGACAAAAATTGTGTAATATGGTTGTTGGAGATTGGTTTTAAATGTATAATGTAGTGTATTAAAGTGCTTAGAGAGGTTAGTGGCTGCTAATAAGGTGAAATTACAGGATGTGGGAGCGATAAAACTAACTGAAGAGTGTAGTATTGTAATGACACAAAAAATCCCTAAGAAATTGAGAGATCTAGGAAATTTTACCCTCCCTATCCAAATTGGGATTAAAGTGGTTCATACATTAAGTGACTTAAGGGCTATCATAAATCTGAGATCCGAAAAAGTTTACCCTTCCTAACCAAGGTGATTTTGCAGCTAGCAGACAGATCCAGGGCATACCCGAAAGGAACCATTGAGGATGTCCTCATAAAGGTTGGTAAATTTTTTATTCCTGATGACTTTATTGTTCTTGATTTTGAGGTAGAAAAACAAGTATCTATCATCTTAGGGCATCCATTCTTATCAATTGGAGGAGCGTTAATTGATGTTAGAGAAGGCACGCTCAAAATGAGGGTAGAGGATGAAGAGGTTGTATTTGATGTATACAAAGTATCTACACTAACGTCCTACTATAAAGATTTGTGTATGATCAATGTGATTGAAGGCGTGAGTTTGGGCTGGCTATTCTACCAAAGACCTCTTTGAACTACCTGATCAAGCAGCCTAAGCTTCAACCGCCTAAGCCTGATTGAGTGGCCTAACCCAAAAAAGACCTATTTCATCCTATACTTTACATAATAATATTAGTGGATCATTACACTCAGGGCAATATTATGGTTCATTGTGTTTAACTTGTGAATTCCTTGTGAGAGTGGGCGTAATTTGATTCTTGTACCCATGTTATGAATTTCGTAATTTTGAGTGATTATGGGTAATTCTCTTGTTGTGAGGGGCACATGTTTGATGAATGTCAGTGATTTGTATGATGTCCTTAATTGAATTATAAGCATGAGTTTTCCAATTAGGTGAGTCAATTCTTAAGACTAGGATGTTTTGAAGTAGTGTTAATAAGCTCTCAATTGTGTTAGTAACATGCTTAGTAAAGAACTTACATATTATGTAGTCATTGTAGTAATAGCTTAAGTGTATTACATGTATTACAAGTGTAGAGTCTCCATATCATGATGTTTATAGTGAAGAATTGTTCGAGGACGAATAAGGCTTTAAGTGTGGGGTGGTGATGTTGGGTGTATTTATGTATTCTAGCGTCACTATTCTAACCTTTTTAGTCTTGTCTTGAGGATAATTCATATGCTATATGGGTTGATAATGAGATGAATGTGTATCAAAGTGTTAAATCATGTGTTTATAATGTTCAAAGTGAATTCCAAACAAGTTTGTACCTAAAAGATACATTTAGAAGTTCAACCCAGAAAACTAGCGTTACTAGCTTGAGCTAGGTGCTTGTCTAGTTGATTTTGGTGGATTCTAGTGTGTTTAATGAATTTATTTTGGTTTAAATGTGTGATTATGAGTGGAATAACTTTTTGTAAGTGAGAAAAGTTCAATTTAAGTGAGTGTACAGTTGGAGCAATAAGTAAAAGATTAGTGTGAACTAGCCTAGTTTAGCTCTTATTTTGATTCGTCGTTATGGATGTAGTGTTGTGTTTGTCTCCTAATTCGTGTGGTGTAATTTTGTAGGATGATTTGGGAGATGAATATTGTGATATTTTGATGATATTAAGGCTTGAAATCCATGATAAAGACACCATAAGACAAGGAACCAAGAGGGAAAACTCAACACTTAACCAAAATTTGGAGAGCAACTTCTAGAGGCTCAGGGCGATATTGAGGTGCCGCCCCACCTGGAGCAGGGATATGGGCAGGGCGTAGCCTTTCCTAGAGCTGGGATATAGCTAGGGCAATGCCCCACCTAGTCCCTAGCTCAATAACTGACAGTTTCCTTGTCCAACACGGAATTGGCTTGCTCCTATACTATAAACACATGTTATATCATGTTTTTACATATCTTTCGACATATTTTGGACATCAAGGGGCTTCTACAACTTTTTCTTTAGGTTTTTATTATTTTTATTTAGTTCATTCATGTTTTAGTCATTAATTACCACCTTGTGATTACGATTATGACTATGCGTGGCTAAACGCCCTTTTTCGGGGTTAAAGCCAAGAACATGAGTACTTTTATTTTGAATTAAGTTCGTTTGACTTTCTTATCATTATTGGTTGTTTGTTTTTTCTTGTTATAACTATTTTAAGGATTCGCAACCCTTAGAATAAATCTATTGTCAACCTTGTAAACTCAGGAGAGGGAATGGGAAGATAGAACATGGGTATAAATAAAGTTTGGGTTTTTATTCTTTTATGAAATAAAGAATTGAACTTAGTACCTAGGATAGGGATGTACTTAGGAGCCGAACTTGATTCAAACATAGGATGATAGCTTAATACACTTAAGTGGACTATTACATCCCTACTCAACGATCTAGTTTTACGGTTCAACTTAGGTAAAAAATTAGAGGTTGGGAAATCATAATCATGCAATTAACCCTACAAGTCAATAACCAAGATAACAAATTTAACGAATGAAATTCAATGCATAGTAGGACTGTTTAAAGTGTTGTAACCCTGGGTTTTCTCCTGTTGATTGTTCCAAGATCATTGCTTTATGCATTGTTTATTTTACTTGCAATTACAATTTCCAACTTCTCTTTTTGGTCATGCTTGCATCAATTGAATCTATATTGTGAACTAAAATTGAATCATTGCTAAATCAAGTCTTTGTGGAATCGATACTTGGCTTCTTCAAGGCCACTTTACTACTTGATAAGACCACGTACACTTGAGTGTGCACTTGGGCACTGTCAGATGTGAATTACCTCATGAATAGGAAAGATGAAAAACTATAGGAACGTGTTTACAAACTGAATTATACTGAAAGCCTAAACTCAACTATACATTCCAATTCACAACTGCACTTTACTTGAGGCTACTTAAAATATTCACATGGGCACTGATAACTCTATCTATTGAAGTCTGAGCTGAACTAAATTCTCTCACTAAGTTCAAGCCTACTCTAACCTACAAAGTGCCCACATAACACTGTGATACTAGTCTGAACCATGAATTAAATACCCCATGATTTTTCACCACTTCTCATCTCAAGAATAATTCTTTTTACCACTTCAACAACTACATTTAACCTCCTACTAGGAAAAACCAGTACACAATGCACCCATTCACTTATATACCAATACAATATTGAAGTCTATCATTATGACCACACATGATCTCCTAGGCAAACAAACATAATAGCATCTTTCTCATATTTTCTAAACCCCTATCAATAAAAACTTTCTTGAACTATTCTTAAGAAGACACACATGGAATTCTCAACTAACCATGATATATATCAAGAGTTCTGCCTCAATCATCCTCTACACTTATAACCTGAGATACAACAAGCATGCGACAAACTTTCCCAAACGTGAGACATTTACTCTCTCCCATCCAAACAATTATTCATCACCACAATCATTACATAAGGAGAGGTCATTGAAAGGTCAAAACATGAGGACCTGAAACATAAAGGGATACTATGCATAACTTGATACTTTACTGAGGCCTAAGGAATAGAATATCAACATCATGAATTCATCAAAGAGATATAAACTGAGGACATACATGATATAATTTGAACTTTTTTGATCATTAAGAGTGTACCATGAGTACCTAGAACTGAATATTTTGTAAAGTATGAGTACATGAGTCATAAAAAGCATGAACTGTGTTTGGAGTTCATAAATTCATGGACTATGATTGTACTATAGAGTGAACTAGAACTCCTTATACTATGAACTAGAAGCGCACATGATTCTATGGAAAGTGAATGAATATGAGCTATGATAACAATATCCCAACTCTACTACTACTAAACTTCTGAGTTCATGCTTCTAACTCTACATCATATGCTGTTAAAGGATTCTGAGAAGGGATCTGAGGGCACATTTGACTTAGTCTTAGTGCACAATTTTTTTCATGAACATGAATGAACTCCTTCAAACTTTAGAACTAAAATCACTAATGGAATACTTTCGAGACTCTGTCCAATCCCATAACTATCGATGAGGACTGTCTTATAAAGCTCTATCTGCAGGAATTTGAGCTTCACTATTTTTGTTTCCTTACAAAAATGCTGAGTTGACATGAATAGAGCAAGATGAAGATCTATATAAATTTCGTAGAGAATACTTCTACTGCATGATCTGAGACATGAAAAAAGGGAAATATTTCCTAAATACCCTATAGCCTCTCAAAGAAAAGTGCAGATGTCTCTGTACCATTCCGCCAGACTTTACTAGACACGACATCATAGACACCCTATGATACTTGAAATATATGCTCTGATACCAAGTTTATAACACTCCAGTAGTACACCCTGGATGCCACACGGTTTTTGGAACTAAAAGTGATTCCAAGCTAACCCATGAACTGGCATACTATTAAGTAATAGGTTAACTATGTATTAAATAACTGATCTTACTATATGGAAACATAATCATGGCATAATCTAAATAAATACAATACCGATAAAGCTTATAATCTGATAAAATAAGGGAAAGAACTAAATTTACATGATTGATAAAATATATAGAGCCTCTACTATACTGACTATAGGTAGCTAGGACATGCCTCCAACCACCACTAATCAATACATATGAAAAATAAATAAACTGCACATGAACTAAAACTGTCTGGAGTTCCTAAATCAAGAGGACTCTTTGCCGGCGGGATGAAAACTACAACTGTCTGATCATGATGTGTGGGCTACAAATGATACCCATATTATGAAAAAATGTAGCCACACAAACGTATATATGGATCAGTACTTTTGGAATGTACTGAGTAAGAGGAGGTGAATGCAATAAGTAAAACTGATTATGTATGAAATCTTATAGTATGCATGCTAAGTGTAAGTAGACTCACTAATAGGCTAGAATGAACTGAAAGCTGCAAGACATCTTAAGACATGAGTAACAAATATAATCTGATAATATGGTGAATCACTATACTTTGATTCTTAAAACTTTACTCTTATAATATAAGAACCGAAGCTGGAAAATAGTAAAACATAGGTACTATATGAATACTGGATCTGAAACTACGTGATGGCAACTGACATAACTCAAAGATCTAAATAAACAATTATACTGAGCTCGAATGCATAAAAATACAAAACTAATCATAAAATATACTAAGCATATCTGATTTAACTGAATGACTGGACTGAACTGTACTTAGTCTGAACAACTGGACTGAAATTATGGAGTATTATGCAAATAAGGTAATGACTATCTGAACAATATGGGATAACTAAGCATAAATATGTGAAAATAATAATATCTAAGAATGAAAGACTAAGTATATATTTGTTATCTTATCAAGATAAATCTAAAAGACTGAAAACTCTAAAACAGAGTATCTGAAAGTCTGTACAATTAGTCAAGCAAACATAAACTGACAACACACTAATACTGACTAAAACTGTGGGAGCTATCATTTAACCGACATAAACCATGCGAGTTATCATGGAGTCCAACATATGACCCATGTTGAGGAGAGATGTTCTATCTTTTCCATCGAAATAGAACCTGAACTATAGTAATCACTAAATTGAGTCCATATTGGGCAAGGGGAAACACTCTCTGGTGAGGCCCCTAAACCTATGATTGCATGTAGTTTCTGGTAAAGTAGGATGCACTAAAACCACATTTCCCACTCGGTGCTAAATCCTACTCCCAACTGAAAGATACTAAAATATTAACTGGTGTATACACTAAACCTGATAAGATAAGCTCAGGTCATAGTTTTTTGAAAATAATAGTTCATACAGATTCTGAGCTAATTATTAATGTATAAACTGATAATGGAACTGAAACTGAACTGAGCTAAGCTTAATGGAACTCACAACTGACCATATTACTAACTAAATGATATTGCTCATGGTATAGTTAAAATTATTCTGTAGATATTGAAAACTAGGTAAACAGCTAAATTTCGAGTAATCATAACCCCCAGGACTCGATAGCAATAACAATACGGACACATAAAAACTTTGAAACTATAATAAGAATGCATTATTCAAAAACCCACCACTTGGGAATTTCATCAAATACATAGGGACCATAAACTTGTGCATGCGAATGAGCAAGCATGCAAAAATATCATGTCTACACAAATCAATTCACAACTTAAGGAGTTGATATGAAGATCAAAACATTCAAAATATGTATTGTCTCATCCCACTTGAAAACACATATACTCTTAACTTGAAATCAAACACATGGGGATCCTGAGTAAAAACATGGGAGTAGTTAAACCATGAAAATCACATAAATTTCAATATTAGAAACATGGATTAAAGATTTAACATGTGAAGAACCCCATTCGAACATATCAAGGCAATTTCAATGAAAACCATTTGTAAACATAATACATAATAAAAATTCATAAAATTTCATGAATATAATTCATATTAATATGTAAATATCATAACTTTAAACTTTAATGATGTTTTTGGGCTCCATGGATGGATGGTGATCCATGGATGAACTCCCACATACCTTAATAGATAATTTCTTGAAGATTCTATGGAATTTAAAGCTTGAATTCGCGTGTTCTTGAGAGGAAAAGCTTGAACCTTGTTCATGGTGGAAAGGGAGGGGTTTTTACATGGGGTATTTTGAGGAAGATGGGCAAATAGTGCCCCTTTGGATGCTATAAATCGTCCCTTGGACATTTGGGGTTGAAAGAAAAGGACCAAAGTTCCCCTTGACTCTTAAGAAGTTTAAAACAATATAGGAATGAACCAGGCAGAACCTTATTTTTATCGGGGGAGTAGAGCCCATGGTTCCTCTAATATCCCGATGCAATAACCTGGGCAGCACAGGCATATGACCTCCACTTACTGTCTCTTATGAAAAAAGCCATAACTTTTTGCTCGAGTATCAGATTAAGGTGAAATTGGTTTCATTGGAAAGCTGACTCAATTATATATAATTTGGTGGGTCTTGAGCTGAAAATTTTCATATGTATCAAAAGTTATACACATTTAAATTAGACCCTTATAGAATTAAATACCAAACTTTGGACGAATCACAGGCCCTTAGCTCAACTTTTTTCTAAGCGATTCTTATGAATATTTTCCACCTTGAAAGCACATTATACATGAGGTTAAATATAATGAAACCTATATTATGAGAATCATTTGGAATATAGCTTAGGCATGTAGGAAATATGGTTCAAAGACTAACCTGAAAATATAGGGTCTTACATTATCTCATCCGTGAGAACATTTATCCACAAATAAGATTGGTTGGACTAAGAGTTTTGTACAAACGTAACTGAGGTCATATTCTGAACATGCATGACTTAGAACATGATTGCATAACTGAGTCTGAGCATGATACATAAACTAAACTATTTCATTAATACATGTTCTGACATGAGAATGGTCATAAGGCTGAGATAGAAATGAGAGTGTCAACTTATGAATAAACATTACTTCAAGTTAGATCTTGTTTCATGAAGAAAATATACAAGATTTAGGACATGAACACTCTGGGTATTACATCTCCCCCTTGGGATACTTCATCCCCCGAATGAAATTGACTTGGCTAAAGTACTAAGGAAAGGCTGAGATGATGCACGGGATATTTATAGACTAAATCATGACTTGTTTTGACAGTGCAGTCAAAACTTTTGGTTTTGAGCAATGGCTTGATGAGATCTTATGTGTACAAAAAGTGGAATGGGGACAAAGTGGTGTTTTTAGTATTGTATGTAGATGATATCTTACTTATATGAAATATAGTGGACTTGTTAAATTCAGTTAAGAAGTAATTATCCTATAATTTTGATATGAAAGATTTAGGAGAAGCTTCTCTCTATCCTTGGGATCAAGGTTCGACGTGATCAGAAAACAAAATGTTAGGCTTATCTCAAGCTCTTTATATTGATAAAATTCTTACTAGGTTCTGCATAGAATCCAAGAAAGAATTTCTTCCTTTTAGACATGGAATTTCTCTTTCTAAGGATCAATGTCCAAATACAAATGAGAAATTATAAAATATGAAGGAAGTTTTTTATGCATCAACTGTGAAAAGCCTCGTGTTTGCGATGTTGTGCACTAGACCTAATATTTGTTTTGCCATAAGCATGATTAGTTGATTTCATTTTAATACTAAAAGAGAACACTAGATAAAAGTTGAGCATATAATCAAGTACCTGAAAAGGACTAGGGATTGGATTCTAATTTACCATTCAAATGATTTAATGCCTATAGGGTGCACGGACTCAAATTTCAAGTCTAAAAAGGACTCTAGAAAGTCAACCTCTGAAAATGTGTTTACTTTAGGAGATGTAGCCATTGTCTGGAGGAGCATAAAGCAAACTTGTATTGATGATACCACCATGGAATTTGAATATGTACCAACCTCTGAGGTAGCTAAGGAGGAAATATCGCTTAGAAAGTTTCTTAAACTTGACGGTTGTCCTTATGATAAAAGTGCCATTTATAATTTCTTGTGACAACAATGGAGTAATTGTAAATTCAAAAAAACATAGATCCATAAGAAGGAAAAACACATTTAGCATAAATATCATTTGATTTGTGAGATAGATCAAAGAGGAGATGTAGTGGTTGCAAAAATTGCATCGAAAAAAAACCTAGCAAACCCTTTTAAAAAGCTTTACCGTAGAAGCCTTTTGAAAGGTATGTAGAAGGATTAGGTGTTAGAGTTATGGATGCATGTTTATGAGTCTAAGTGAGAGATTGTTGGATATACTATAAAGCATGCGATTTTGATGTAGTATTATTTATTGAACAATTATTTATTCATTTATTTATTCAATTCAATAAATCATTACATTAAATGGATCACTATCATATGTGTCCTCAACTTATATAGTATATGATTTGTTGTATAGAGTTTAAGCTTATATATAGAAGATCAAATCATCGATTCTTATAAGTTAAAGTTATAGTTCACAATCGTAGATGGAAATTTGGACAAATCATCGGAATGATTGTAGCATGAGATTAAATGTAATTTATCTGGATTACGAGAATGGTATAGTTCTAACTTCTCATGCTAGTGCATTTTGTATGTATTAAATAGGACCGGGTAGAGATAGCTATTTTAGACTGACTGATAAAAACATATTCTAAAACCTAAATGTATATATATTCTCAATCTTGATATAACTATTATAATATGTATATAATATTTATCATTTCAATTTATTAAAAGGTGATATTCTAAGATGGGTCGATATTCTTGATAAATTGAATGATAATAATATACATTGGTGAAATAATAAGTTAGTTGATGGAATCCATGTCTTAATATAGAAATTGATGATACGTCTTTTGTGAGAAGCTTATAAGTTTTCATGTGTAAACCCGCTCGGTGGATTTATGAATTCAATATCTAAAATAAGTTAAGAATTGCACTAAAGAAAATTTATCATTATATTAAATTTGTTAGTAATTTAATTTATTTATTAGTATTGGTAATCTTAACATAGAGAATTATATATGTGGTTAATGGGGAATTTCAAAATAAAAATAGAGGAGTGTAATTACGAATATTTAGTGGAATGTAATTTACTATGGTAAGAACAATTCAAATTAGTATTTTGAATTATTTTCATAATAGGGAGCCTCTGTAATTAATTTTGTGGACTCTACAGTTCCCATATTAAACTAGAACTCATAATCCTATTTTTTATGGGAAAAGAAGAAATCACTGCATTTTCCTTATTATTTGAGATCACTGTAAAAGACCATAGATTCAAAGACGGATTCACTTCAAGATTTCTGCTCACGCTTTAAGAGTTATTCCTGGTTAATTGTAATCACCCTTTGCATGAACTATGTAATTATGTTGGTTGTCTATAATTCATGTAAGCAGTAAGATTTTGGTATTTTCGTTGTGTAGGCCTATTTTCCAACAATGGAAATATAGAACCTATTACTATCAGAAAGCATAATTATGGGCATACATATGCATGCTCAAGACATTAATCTAAGGACTTTGTTTTTCTCCGTGCATAAGAAAGAGAGAGACGACCGGAGATGTCATATCCAAGACATTAACCTAAACACTTTTAATTATTTTTTCTATATTTCTTGTTTTCTAACCTAGAGCCTTTCAGTAGGCCTCTGTTATACTATAGGAGTCATTACCCATAAGCTGGTGGTATCTCTTAAATTATTTTCATATCATATGAAATTACAAGAACTAAGAGAACAATGTGCAGAGTGTATGTATATATTGAATTTATTTTGTCTGGGCTATCCAACTTGTAAATAGATGTGAAATTTTCACATAGTTTGTTTCATGAACTTATAGCCTCTTGTCTCTTTTTTTTCTTTTAATAATGTTTTACCAAATTACTCCATCACTTTAATGCAGGAAACTTTGTATGAGGGAAGATGGTCGACAACAAATTTGCATTGTTGGACTCCGAGAATTTAGAGTTTCAGAAGTGTATAAGGTTTATATGAAATTTTATGAAATAGTATATATAAGATGTTTTGGGGATAAGGGCCAAAAGTGCCCTTGAACTATTTGAAATCGGTCGGATTTACCTTCCGTTATTTTTTCACTCAAAAATGTCTTTCCATTATGTTTCTGGATAATAATACTCTCCAACTGGTCAAATAGCTCAAACATACCCTTCCTACTAACGGTTCTTCCAAAACAAAGAAAAAGGGTCCAGATCATTTGCACTTCTATATGCCTTTAGGCTGGTATGCTGAAATATTAAAACCTATATTTTCATTTGTTTCCAAGATTGAAGGAGCAGAAATTAACAAGAGATTGTTGGCTCTTAAAGAGTGTATTAGTGCTCTTGACAATGACAATATTCATATTCCATTCAGTGGAAGCAAACTTACTGAGGTTCTTCGTGGCACTTTTGTTGGTAACACAAGAACTGTTATGATTTCTTGCATTTCTCCTAAGGCTGGATCATGTGAACACACACTCAATACATTAAGTGTAATAGCACAACTTATTTATTTTTAATGAAGGGTTAATTGATGATTTTAGTCAATTATTAATATTAATTAAGAGAATTAAAGTGAGCAAACCAAAATTTTTTTTCTTTCACGATGAAAAATAGTACAAGTAGAACACTAGGGCCATATGTTGATCCCATTATTTTGGAGGAGATCAGCAAGTTGTGTAGGAAGAAAAAATAGAGAGCACTCAAACAACGTTAGCAGGCATCCTCGAGAAGTGATAAGGTACGAAATTTGTTTGTAGTTCTTTGGCATAGAATTAAAAACATATTCTACATCAATGTAGTTTGGTAATGAGGCAACAATGTAGCATTAGAATTAAATTGAGAATAAAAATCATGATTAGTTAATGATTGATTCTTGATTGGCGGTATGATATAGTAATAATGACTATTCTTGAATTTAAAATAGAAATAACAGTGGTTTGGTTAGCTTAAAAATCAACCTGTTATGATGCAAATCTGGTACCTTTCACGGCACTAGTATACAATATTGTGGAAGGTATTATTGTTGCACATTGATTATTATGGATACTTAATTTGATTAATGAGATTGAATGATAGACTTTAATATTTGACTTGCTCTATAATTTTAGAGGATGTTCATTGGGATTTTCACTATATTAAACCTATTTCGGTATAATTTGAGGTGATTTAAATTTGCGGGTGCATAGTTGTGATATATTGAGAGGGGTTCTTGGATTGTGAATTTGAGGTAAGTGAGACTTTAAACTTTTGATGCATACTTTCAAAACCTGTTTTATAAAAAAATATTTTTCTGTCTAGTCCATATGTTCGGACAAGTGTTAACTTGGTAGAATTTGTGGTCTTTGACTAATGGAGGATATGTATTTTGTAAAGTGTACTAAGAATTATTTAGTAATAATATGTGAGAAGGCGTTGGGATGTTGAATATATTTTCTTCGTTGCCGCTATAGTCTCTAGGGGCATACATAGCTGCCGTAATATGTTAGGGGCCTTGTACATATTATCGTCGTAGACTTTTGGGGCATTATATATGTTATTGTCAACTTATCGAGGTGATAGGATGATCACCTTCATAGTCATTTATGACAAGTTGTGAGAGTTGATTGAGTTGAGATATATAGTGGCTTTTCGAACCTTCATTTGGATCTGATTAAGCATTACATTATAAGAGATATTGTGTGCATATTATTTATGTATTTTTTTGTGCCTTGTGTTTTATAACACTTGTTCCAGGAGTATTAAAGTAGCAAGTCGAGGATCTTACAAGGTTATATTTATATATAGCTCACTCCTTACTTGCATGTCTATAGATACTTTTGCAGAAGCAGAGACTAGTGGTTAACAGTCTTTACGTGTGGATTCATTACTAAGGTGAGCCTTTATAATGCCCCAATTTTCTTGAACTAGAAGGCGACACGGTGCTCATGACCCCGAGGGACCACAAGCTAACCCTTTTTGATATCTGTAACTGAGGACTTCATAGTATACTGAAATAAATACGAAAAACTGGTGGAAACTTGCCATAAGGTTCAAAACATCTAAAATAATCAATACTGAAAACTGAATACTAAGACATCTATCCGAAAAGCCTCTAACTGTCTAAACTGTGGAGTTGATGGGATATATCCCCAACTAACTCCATCTATTGTAAATAACCTGAATCTAACGCGATAATAAAATAAAGATCATCCTCGAATGAAGAGGACTCACTGCTACGTCTACTACTGTTGACTGAGTCTAGACTGCTAAGGGTACTCTGGATATCGTACTTCTGAACCTATGGTATAAGACACATAGCATAAGACAAAAGTATGCGTCAATACTTTGAATTTACTGGTATGCTGGATGAGGTAAGGCTAAATGCAAGGGCTTATACATAAATATAACTCAACTGAATAATCATGAGAGTACTGATGAGGACATATGCATGAATGCACAACTATAACTGAAATCATCGTGACTCTAAATACTGAGACTTGGATACTGCTTTAGTGACGTCTGAACTCATTACTAATAATGAGAAACTGAATAATTGAATCTTCTAATATTAATAACTGAGTAATGAAGTTGAGATCAATCCTATCTAGCGAGTGATCTCTGAATCTGATGATACTAAAGCTGATTAACTAAATCTACTCATATCAATGAATGAGTTCTGAGCTTGCTACTATCAACTGACTAAATCTATGATCAAACCTTTCTAAAGAATAATCTCTGAATCTACCAATAATGATAAAGAATGATTGTATCTGAGATCAGACCTATTTAGTGAAAGATCTCTGAATCTTTTAATAATAGAAATGATGAACTGAGTTTGAGATCAGGCCTATCTGACGGGTGATCTTTGGATCTATTAGTACTGATTCTAATTAACTTTATATGAGACCAATCCTATCTAGCGGGGGGTCTACAAATCTATGAAACTATCTAAGTTCCTTACTGAGATGAGTCACTGTATCTGACAGTCTTGATTTCTGAGTTCTACTCTGAAGACTGATACTGAAACTGCAATTGTGGAAGTTCTCACTTAATCGACATGCCCCGAGTATGATCTAGTAGGGTCCAACCTGTAACCCCAGCTGGAAGGGTGTCAATACCGTGCCACGGGTAAAGACCTCTATTATGGTCAAGCCTCTCTAACGGGTTACCTTAAACAGGAAGTCAAGACTAAGGCAATATGATAGTTAAGCCTTAATCTAATGGGTGACCCTTAGTCCTACACTGGCTACGTAGTTCTGGAGTTTAGGGACTGTTACTAACGACTCTGCCTCTCTAACAAGGAAGTCGTCATCCTTGCACTCGCTCGGTGCTAGTTACTACTCCCAATTGAAGGACTCTGAACTGATTCTTAGCTAAACTTACACTGAGCTAAATCTATTACTGATTATACTGGGTAACTGAGTTAAATTAAGTTTACTTGATCCCAGAGACTGACAAAATACTACTGCATCTCGTTATCTGATTGAATACTACTGAGTTCTGTAACTTACTAAGCTTTACTAAAATCTTAACTAAATATTGAATACTACTGAGGTATGAACTGAGTACTGAGTTGGATTAGACTGAATACTAAGATTACTGAGTTTTCTTAAGTTTTGTCACTAACTGAAATCTACTGATCATAGCATGACTAAGTTTTATATTAACACTAACTCGGCTCTAGACAAACATCTAAGTTTTTAGGTGTAAATAAACCCAAGACTCGATAGCATAAAGTAAATAAGATAGGACCACACTTGAATATCATGACAATATACTTTCATTCATAACACAATCAATATGAATCTCGTCAACCACTTGAATATCATAAACATGTAAATGTATAGGGAATGCATACTAATATCTCATAGTTGTCCAATAATAAATACACATGGATAAGAATGAATGTATTTTATCATAATACACTCACTAAGGCATTTCAACAAATGTTTGGCATCCACTAGTTATCACATAATTAGGGATTTCATGCTTAACATACTAAAAAGACACTATTCTCTTTACTTAAGCATTCAATCAAACATATGGGGAGCATGCTTTGGTTATACCACAGATTCTATACATAATTATCATGAATACATCAATATCATGCAACTTGAAGAGGGTTTATCATGAACATCATACTATTCATCACATACTAGAATCAACTCTTGAAATTGGTAGTCTAAATCATGAATTAAAACTCAACAATACAAAAATCATGAACTCTAATACACATAAATCATGACATCTCATAAATACGTAAACCTTAAAATTTTGAAAAGGGTTCTTGAACTTCTTGGGTGGAAGAAACCAAAGAATCAACACCTAAAATATCTCAAAAGCTTGAATCTTGAAAAATAACTAACATTTCTTGAACATTCTTGGATTGGGAAATATGGATCTGGATGTTTTCTTGATGGTTCTTGAACTTGAAGAACTTGAATTTCTTAGTTTCTTGAAGAAGGGTTTGGATCTTGTTCTTGGATTTTGATTTTGAAAAAAACCCTAATTTTGATGTTATGGATGAATGAGGAGTTATGTGCTTTGATTTGACGTGATTGGGTGTTAAATAGGGTGGAAAAAGACCAAAAAATCCCTTTAAAATGGTGTTTCAGCGCTGTCTCGGACAAAACGGACTGTCCGAGTGACGGACGGTCCGAGTAATGGACCATCACTCTGGTGAATGACCATCACTCCAATTGTCATTTTTGGGCCATAAAATGGCCTTACTACTTTAGTTGTGACGGCAAAAGCACAGTCCATAGCTGACTTGACAGTTTGTCAGCTTGCCCGTCACTTTTGGGCAGCTCGAACAGCTTCAGTAAAATGACCATAACTTTTTACTCCAATGCTGGATAAAATTGATATAGGTTGAAATATAATTCAATTATCTATCTTTTGGTGGGTCATGAGCTCAAAATTTCATAGTATAACAAAATATATTCTCATTTGAAGTTGACTATACTGAAATCCTTCTCAAGAATTCAATCGGTAAGGGATGTTTTGATTCGTCTAATAGCTAGGACATATTTAAGGCATTAATATACATAAAACTTGATCATAAAACTATCAAATCACTATGATTTATTTCTCATGAGCTTGAATCATGGTTCTACTATCGGTTGAGAATCTCAGGGTATTATAATATATCCTCCTTGGGAACATTCGTCCTCGAATGTTGCTTGTTAGGCTAAGAGTACTAATAGACTAAGCTTAATTAAGGTACGAGAATATCTAAAACATGATTGTACAATATGAGTTCTTATTCTGAACATGCATATCTGATGCATGGGATACATGGCTGAAACTGTTGAAAAGCTGAATTCTCATAATGAACATGTATATCTGATGCATGGATACTTAACTGAGTTTCTCTCATGAACTCATGACTGAATAAACTAATGAACTGAACTTTTCTACTAAACATGCATATCTAATGCAAGAATATTTGACTGAACAGACTCTTGAAAGCATGACTGACTATACAATGATAAATGATGCAAAGCTTGTAATAAGAATCTGAGCATAAATCTGAATGGGTTTTAGGAATTGAAAACATCGGGAAGTTATAGTGTATCTCCCCCTTGGGACACTATGTCCCTCTAAGAACACTTACTTCACCGAAGTACTTGAGGAAACTGAGGCGATGCACAAGGCACCTATAAAATGGTTCATAACTAAATGTTTGGGATCTGAATCTAATGCATGACGCATGAACTGAGTTATACTCACAACTACTAGAATGCTCTATCTTGGGATAGTTACATCTCTAAAGTTTCTGATAGCATGATTAGATGAAAAGGTGAGAAAACAAACTATATGAATCTGACTGTCTGACTACTAAACTGACTGTTGGTTCTAGTAACTAACTCATGATGAAAACTTAAACTTAAATAGGATCAAAGGACCTAAGAATGCATATCTTGAAGATAAAAGACTCATAACGTTCCCGAATCTATGTTAGGGAAACTTTCTTGATCATGGCGAGCCTGAAGTGCATAAAGTCTATTCTGACGCTGACCACTATTGGTACCAGAAGTGGCACCCTGCTGACACAAATTTCTACCCCTATGAGCTAGCACTCTACACTTCCGCATCTTGTGGCCTGGCTTACCACATCCAAAGCAGACCTGACTGTTTTCTCTAAACACACTTAGGTGATTCTTGCCACACTCTCCACAAAGCGGATAGGTACAAACACTACTGGCACTACCCTTGGTTTTGGATCCTGGCCCCTCATCATGACTAATATCCCCAAACTTTGGTGTGGTTACACTAGCTGAGGATGGAGCTAGGACTAAAATCTTCTGGCTATGCTAAGAATGGTTACCACCCTATGACCCTACCTAAGAAAAGTTGTAACAACCTATTCTGGATCTATTAATAGATCTCTCTCTCTTCTTAGATTTATCTGCCTCTAACTGCTAAGCATGTATCACTAACCTAGTAAGATCCATGTCTCTATTGAGCATGGCGGTTCTACACTCTTTCAATACCAACTCAGACAAACCAATCACAAACTTACTCATACTTGCTCTAGGGTCAGCTATCAAATCGGGAGCATACTTAGCTAACTGGTTGAACTTAAGACGATACTCCTTCATTGTCATGAAGCCTTGCCTTAGGTTTATAAATTCTTCTACCTTAGCTTCTCTCATCTCTAGCGAGAAAAACTTATCTAGAAAGGCATCCTAAAATTCCTGCCAAGTCATGGGAGTTGCATCCTACCCTCTACTCTTCTTACACCTCACTACCTAATCATGACCAATATCCTTCAGCCTATAGGATGCTAAATCTACACTCTCCTCCTTAAAAACATGAACAATCTAGGTAATCTTCTTTACCTCCTCAAGATAAAGTTATAGGTCCTCACCTGCTACTGACCCACAGAATTATGGTGGGTTCATTATCATGAAATTTCGGATCCTGGTTGCGGCTGCATCCCCATCTTGCTGAGGTGCAGCTACAGCCTAATGATTCTCCTGAACATTAGTCATCATAGCTTAGGCTAGTGCCTAAAAAGCTGCTCAAAACTCTATATGTGACACATTCTCACTCGGAGGATCTACGAGCTTAGATGGCTACTTATCATCCCCTACGGGCATTGGATTTATGAAGAAGCATACTCTGTAAATAGAAGAAAGAGATGGATTAGACTAAGGATTAACTTGAGCTCATGCTTACTCACACGACATGAATACTGAAAGAAGAGAGACTGTTCCTAAAAATATCTTATAGCCTCTTGTACAAAAATGTGGCGCGCAATATACCCATGCACAAGACTCAACTAGATGCGGCTTTTCAGACTTCCTAGGACACTATTAAACCTTAGGCTATGATACCAAGTTTGTAACGCCCTGATTTTCTAGAATTGGAATGCCACACAGTGCCCATGACCCTGAGGGACCACAAGCTAACCATTTTTTATATCTATAACTGAGCACTACCTAATATACTAAAATTAATACGGAAAACTGTTGGAAAGATGCCATAAGGTCAAACTATCTAAAATAATCAATACTGAAAACTAAATACTAATACATCTGACCAAAAGCCTCTAACTATCTGAACTGTGGAGTTGATGGGACATGTCCCCAACTAACTCCATCTACTATAAATAAACTAAATCTAATGCGATAATAAAATAAAGATCATCCTCAAATAAAGAGGACTCACTACTACGTCTACTATTGCTGACGGAGTCTAGACTTCTAAGGGTACTCTGGATCTTGTGCTTCTAAACCTATGGTATAAGACACCATAGCACAAGACAAAAGTATGCGTCAATACTTTGAATGTACTAGTATTCTAGATGAGGTAAGGATAAATACAAGGGATTATGCGTGAACATAACTCAACTGAATAATCATGAGAGTACTGAATAAGGACATATGTATGAATACACAACCATAACTGATATCATCGTGACTCTGAATACTGAGACTCAGATATTGCTTTACTAACATCTGAACTCACTACTAATACTGATAAACTAAATAACTAAATCTTATGATATAGATAACTGAGTACTGAAGTTTAGATCATTCCTATCTAGCGAGTGATCTCTGAATCTGATGATACTAAAGCTGATTAACTAAATCTACTCATATCAATGCTGAGTTCTGAGCTTGCTACTATCGACTAACTAAACTTGTGATCAAACCTTTCTAACAGATGATCTCTAAATCTACTAATAATAATAAAGAATGATTGTATCTGAGATCAGACCTATCTAGCGGAAGATCTCTGAATCTTTTAATAATAGAAATGATGGACTGAGTTTGAGATCAGGCGTATCTGACGGGTGATATCTGGATCTATTAGTACTGATTCTAATTAAGTTTATGTGAGAACAGGCCTATCTAGCAGGTGTTCTATGAATCTATAGAACTATCTAAGTTCCTTATTGAGATAGGTGACTGTACCTGACAGTCCTAATTTTTGAGTTCTACTCTAAAGACTGTACTGAAACTACAACTATGGGAGTTCTCACTTAATTAACATGCCCTGAATCTGATCTAGTGGGGTCTAACCTGTAACCCCAGCTGGAAGGATGTCAATATCATGCCACAGGTAAAGACCTCTGCTATGGTCAAGCCTCTCTAAAGGGTGACCCTAAATAGGAATTCAAGCCTAAGGAAATATAATAGTCAAGCCTTAATCTAATGGGTGACTCCTGGTCCTGTGATAGCTACGTAGTTACAGAGTTTAGGTACTATTACTAATGACTCTACCTCTCTAACAGGGAAGTCATCATCCCTGTACTCATTTGGTGCTAGTTACTACTCCCAACTGAAGGACTCTGAACTGATTCTTAACTGAACTTAGACTGAGTTGAATCTGTTACTGATCATACTGGGTAACTGAGTTAAGCTGAGCTTAATTTATTTCAAAGACTGATAAAGTACTACTGAATCTCGTTATCTGACTGAATACTACTGAGTTCTGTAACTTATTGAGCTTTACTGAAATCTGAACTGAATGCTAAATACTACTGAGGTCTGAACTGAGTACTGAGTTGGATTAGTCTGAATACTGAGATTACTGAGTTTTCTTAACTTCTGTCACTAACTGAAATCTACTGATCATAGCATGACTAAGTTTTATCTTGAGACTGACTCGGCTCTAGACAAGCAGCTAAGTTTTTGGGTATAAATACCCCCAGGACTCGATAGTATAAAGTAAATAAGATACGACCACACTTGAATATCATGAAAATAGACTTTCATTCACAACATAATCAGAATGATATCTCGTCAACCACTTGAATGTTATAAATATGTAAATGTATAGGGAATGCATACTAATATCTCATAGTTGTCCAATAAGGAATACACATGGATAAGAATGCGTGTAGCTTATCATAATACATTCACTAAGGCATTTCAACAAACGTTTGGCATGCACTAGTTACCACATAATTGGGGATTTCATGCTTAACATACTAAAAAGGTACTATTCTCTATACTTAAGTAATCTAGCAAACATATGAGGAGCATGCTTTAGTTATACCACAGATTCTATGCTTAATTATCATGAATACATCAATATCATGCAACTTGAAAAGGGTTTATCATGAACATCATACTATTCATCACATACTAGAATCAACTCTTGAAATTGATAGTCTAAATCATGAATTAAAACTCAACAATACAAAAATCATGAACTTTAATACACATAAATCATGACATCTCATAAATACGTAAACCTTAAAATTTTGAAAAGGGTTCTTGAACTTCTTGGGTGGAATGAATCTAATAATAAACACCTAACATACCTCAAAATCTTGAATCTTGAAAGATAACTAACGTTTCTTGAATGTTCATGGATTGAGAAACATGGATCTTGATGTATTCTTGATGGTTCTTGAACTTGAAGAACTTAAATTTCTTAGTTTCTTGAATAAGGGTTTGGATCTTGTTCTTGGGTTTTGATCTTGAAATAAATCTTTATTTTGATGCTATGGATTAATGAGGAGTTATGTGCTTTGATTTGACATGATTGGGTGTTAAATAGGGTGGAAAAAGACCCAAAAATCCCTTTAAAATGGTGTTTCAACACTGTTTCGAACAAAACTGACGGTCTGAGTGACAGACCATCACTCTGGTGACTAAATGTCACTCTAACCATCATTTTTGGGGCATAAAATGGCCTTAATCTTTATTTGTGATGGCCAAAGCGATGGTCCATCGCTAACTTGATAGTCTGTCAGTTTGCCCGTCACTCTTGGGCAGCTCGGACAGCTCTCAGTAAAACGGTCATAACTTTTTACTCTGATTTTAAATTTTGGAAAAATTGATATTGATGGAAAGATAATTAAATTATCTATCTATTGGTGGGTCATGAGATCAAAAATTCATAGTATAACAAAAGATTTGCTCATTTGAAGTTGACTATATCAAAATCCTTCTCAAGAATTCAATCGGTTAGGGATTTTTTCAATTCGTCTAATAGCTAGTACGTATTTAAGGCATTAATATACATAAAACTTGATCGTAAAACTACCAAATCACTAAGATTTATTTCTCATGAGCTTAAGCATGGTTCTACTATCTGTTGGGAATCTCGGGATTTTACAGCCTTCACATTATTCGTAGAGGTTGTCATCTATCTTTTGATATTTTTATATTATATCTCTTTTCATTGAAATTGCATGCCCAAAAGTTAAACTCATGAAACTCTATTTAGACGCTCCATGGTCTTAGTGTGGGATTTGGGCTATAGATTTATGATATAAGCTATTGTTGTTTTCATAATTCATTATATGATATCTGGTTAGATCATTACTTCATGTTAATGATTTTTTTATGAATTAAGAGTTTCACATTCTTTTATCTCAGTGCTTATAGATATTGTGAATGCATGAAAAATTGATTCTCCCAACAAGTGGGGTTAGCGGGAGTCAATCACGTCTAGGAATTATTTTGGAATGTGACATTAAGATATGCAGACAGGTACCTTTTGTATGAGTTGAATAATTTTTTCTCATATTATGCATTGCAACCTATTGACATTTATTATTAGTTTCTTTAGGAATACAGTATTTATTTTATTTACTTTTCTATATATTTTTCAGTTAATTAGGAGCTAGTTACCATGGTTAACACTGTAACTTAAAAGTAGGACTTGATCTATTTCAGTTTCTTTTTCGAATGCTTTATGATTCTCTTTTCTACATATTTACTTCTCCAAGTTTTAAGTTTTTTTCTCTTAGTTATTTTCTTCCACTCTCCTACTTCTTTTTCTGTTGCAAACTACACAGCGTCTTCATTGTGTCATCTGTAAATTATCTATTAAAAACCAATATCTAGTATTAGAGCTATCATATTAAGTGATTTGTTATTGAGTTGGAGAAGTCACGGATGCTGATATGAGTTTCTCACCAATCGTTCTATCGGTCTTTGATGGAGATTAACTATCAAGCATAGTTAGTACAGTAGAGATATAGTTGGATGCTTTAGATTTCTGAGAAGAAGTGGAAGAAGATTAATATATACCAGCACTATCGAATAATCCCACCATGGCTCATTCTAAAGCTCACAAGGAAAGGAAGGCAGGTAAATCGAAGGTCAAGGCATGTCCATTTGCTATTGTTTCATCAATAGTTTTCACGTGGAAAATATCTTTGAAAACTGCAAAAGAAGTATAGATTATCTTAAGAAAGAATATGTTGGATATGAGAGGATAAAATGTATGCAAGCTTTAAACTTAATTAGGGAGTTTGAATTGCAAAAGATGAAGGATTCTGAAATAATGAAGGAGTATTCAGATAGATTTCTTAATATTGCAAATAAGGTGAAGCTACTTGGCTCTACACTTGTAGGCTCAAGAACTATTGACAATATTCTAGTAACAATTCCTGAAAGGTATGAAGTGACAATTACGACCTTAGAAAATGCTAAGAAATTGTAAAAAATTAGTATGACGGAGTTGCTTAATTCCCTGAAAGCTTAAGAACAAAGAAGAATCATGAGACAGGCTGTTACAACTGAAGAGGCTTTTTTTACTAAGCACCAGGTTAACAAATTTCCAACTAATAAAAGAATCAAGCATTGAGTGAAGGAGAAACATAAACTAACAAAAAAATAAGAAAGGAAGTGTGAACTAATATAGTATTTGATCTGAGGTGGATTTATGCACCTCAGTATTGTTATTCGAGCTTCTTTATCCTTGTTTTGAGGACAACTTGTATGTTTAATGTGTTAATGATGATATAATTGAGAATCTAAATATTTAAGAATTTGATTACAATGTTTAAGGTGTTTTTCAAACTAGTTTGTACTTAAATTGGTCACTTAGAGTGAAAACAAGAAAACTAGTGTTACTAGCTTGAGCTAGGTATTATTCTAGTTGATCTCGATGGATTCTAATGTGTATAATGAGTTACTAAGATCATTATTATGTAATTATGTGTGGAAAAACTTTTTATAGTGTTAAAAGTTCATTGAATCAAGTCAAGAGTCAACTAAGTAAAAGATCAAATGAGCAAAACTACTTCTTAGCTTCAGTTTCTAGTTCATTGTCTTGAATGTTGTGTTGTTTAGAGCTATAATACATGGTGTTTGATGCTATAGGATGCTTATTTAGTTGATTATGATGATATATGTATGATTTACAAGCAATAAATCAAGTGAAAATAACACCACAAAGCTTGGAATTGAAGGGAAAATGCACAAGACGAGTTTAGGAGTAAAGATAGAGTTTCCAGTGTGCCCTCACGATAGAGGGGCATCGCAACCCCTACTCCCATAAAATAAATAAAATGGAGAGACCCCTACTCCCATGAAATGAATACCACAGTGTGATCCCCATTCCCAGTGAATGGAAGGGGTGGCGCGACCCCTACTCCCACATGGCCAATATTTTGCTCCTATAAATAAGACACTTAAACACATTGTTAAACACCTTGGACGGCTTTGAAACTTGGAGAGGGGATGTAAAACACTTTAAAATGGGGTTTGTATTTATTTAAATTTAGTTTATTTATGGATTTTATCATGTATTCATTGATCTTGCTTACGATTATGTCCATTAGTGGCTAAAAGCCCCTTTTTTCGGGGTTTAAGGCCAAGAACATGATTACTATTGTTTTGAATTGATTTGATTTTAATTTATTATCATATTTGGCTATTTATTAATCCTTGTTATAACTATTTTAAGGATTCCTAACCCTTAGAATATATCCATTGTCATCTTTATGAATGCGGGAGGGGGAATAAGAAGATAGAACGTGAGGGTAAATAGAGCAAGGTTCTTATGCTTTTATAAAATAAGGAATTGGAATTAGCATCTAGGATAGGGATATACCTAGAATCCATGTTTGTTTCACTTGCAGGATGATATTTAATGCATCTAAATGGATTATTACATCCCCGCTCAACGATGTAGTTGTAATATCTAGTTAGGTAGAAAATTAAAGGATCGGGAGACCTTGATCATACTATAAACCTTGTGAATCAACAACCGAGATAATTAATCTAACCATTGAAGTTCAATAGCTTAGTATGAATGTTCATGGAGCTTTAACCCTGGGTTTTCTCTTTATTGAATGTCCAAGCTCTTACTTTATTGCATTGTTTACTATAATTTCCAATTTACAACCCACAAACTCTTTTGGTTACGTTCATATCAATTTAATCTCAATTGTGAACTAAAATTCGATAGTTTATTAACACTAGTCCCTGTTAGATCAATACTTGGCTTCTAAAGGGCCACTTTACTACTTGGTGAGACCACGTACACTTGCGTATGCGCTTGGGCACAGTAAGTTTTTGACGCCATTGTCAGGGACTTGTAATTGGAAACTATTTAGTTTTAATTTTTCTTTTTAGATTTATTTGGTGGTTTATGCTTGGTCTTGGTATTGAAATTGCAGAAAATAGGTTTACAGACTAGTAAGCTGGAAAGGGATAGGAAATTAGTTGAACCAAGCCCCAAAACCAAGCAATGCTTTCACCAATGGAGGGGAGAGAAGTCTTTATCCACCGTATCCTACGAATTCAAAAGGAACAATACAATCCTACTCTCATTTCTAAAGATAAACCAGCCCACAGGACAGTTAAAACCAGCCCACAGGGCAGTTCGCAAAGTGGTAATCTCACTTCCGATGAATTCGACCTCTCTTTTTCACAAACCAGCTGCTGGAGGAAACTTTGAGTTAAAAAGAACATGGTGCAACTTTTGATCAGCAGTGGATAGTTTATGGGGATTTCATATGAAAATCCACAAGTCCACCTGCAGAACTTCCTTGAGATCAGTGACACATTATCCTACGAGTGTGTCAACTAACTATGTTAGGCTGACACTTTTCCTTTTTTCACTATTAGGGAAAGAAAAAAAATAGTTGAACACTAAGCCAATAAGTTCAATCACAACCTTGGATAACTTAGCCCAGAAATTCCTTATCCGATTCTTTCCATCTGGCAGAACTACGATATTGCGTAGTGAGATTGTGAGCTTCAAAAATAAGCTAGATAAGAACTTATATCATGTATGGGAAAAGTTCAAAGCTTTTATTTAGGACCATCTATATCATCAACAATCCAGTGAGGTACTAGCTCACACTTTTGTTGAGGCACTTGATCAAAACATGAAAAATTTGCTAGATTCAGCTGCAGGTGGTCGAACTTTGGACTTGATGTATGATGAGCTATACACCTTGTTGAACTGGATTTCACAAGGGAATATTGAGTGGCATATATTGAGTGGCATAATAACTCAAGAAGCGCTCCAAAGAAGGTTGCAGGTATGTTAAAGGTGGACCAATTTACTTCTATATCAGCTCAGATTGCTGCACTACAAAATCAGTTAACTACTCAGCTCAAAAATATAAAATTGGGGGTTATACAGCCTATAGTATTAGATAATTCAATTCATCAAACGAGTACTTGGTGCAAGATTTATGGCAATAGTGGTCATTCTGCAGCCTTATGTGGTGCGAACCCGGAGTCAGTGATGTTTGTGGGCAATTCTCAAAGGCCAACTTATGGGAATGTATATAATCTAAAGTGGCAGACTCAGCCACCAATTCCATCATGGAACAACGAACAGGAGTAGTTTCAGCAACAATAGGTTCAAGGGAATGAGGTCTTGACTCAAACTAGCAATATGGAAGAGATGCTGAAAAAAATTTAGCTTCTCAAGCACAGTAGGCAGTAGATATGAAGGGCCAGCAAATGGCTACAAAGAAGTTAGAGATATAGGTTGGAAAAATGCAGCAGGCATAATATACCAGGCCTCAAGGTGGTTTTCCTAGTAATACTAAATCTCCTAAACAAGTAATATCAATCACTTTGAGGAGTGGTAAAGAGCTCAATGAAGAACCTCTAAAGACAACTAAGGAGGTAGATGCGGAGTTGGTTCCTAAGTAGTTAGATGACAAAGTTACTAAAAATTTGAGGAAGTTTGAGTACTCAAAAACCAAAGTTTTTAAACAGGTGAAGCAAAGACTACCACCACCTTTCCCATAGAGGATTAGAAAAGTGAAGAAGGATGCATTCTTCAAGAAGTTCTTTGACATATTCAGAGTGCTTCACATTAATATTTCTCTTGTAGATATTTTGCAGGGAATACCCAAGTAGTACTTGAAGGACGTGATCACTAACAAAGTTAAGCTATAGGATATTGAGACAGTAGCACACACTGAGGAGTGTAGTTCTATGGTGATGCAGAAGATTCCTAAAAATCTTAAAGATCCTGGGAGCTTTACTCACCCCATTTAAATTAGCAATAGTGAGGTGGTCTATGCACTTAGTGATTTAGGGTCAAGAATCAATTTGATACCGATCTCTTTGTTCAATACTTTAGGCTTGGGGAAGCTGAGACCAAGCTTTGTGATACTCCAATTAGCAGATCGGACCCTAGCCCATCCTGAAGGAATCATAGAGAATATTTTCATCAAGGTTGGTAAGTTTAGTATTCCTGCTGATTTTATTATTTTAAATTTTTAAGCAAATGAAAGAGTTTTAGTCATCTTAGGACGTCCATTCTTGGTGATGGGAGAAGCATTGATAGATGTGAGAGATGGCACGCTCACAATAAGGCTAGATAATGAAGAGGCAATTTTCAAAGTCTACAACCCACTAAACACACTATTCTACTACAAAGATTTGTGCATGAATAAGCTGATTGAAGGGGATAAGTGTGGGTTGGTGGATTTTAGTCCATAAAATACCTCTTTGGACTTCCTCATTGAGCTGCCCCAACGACCCCAGTCCGAAATGATGCAGATTGATGAGCTGCTATTGTTAAGAGAGCTATTAACCCTGAAAGTTCATACTCAACAAGTAAGAAACGAACTAGAAGATGGCCTCCAAGTAGGAGGAAGAGCATGAAGTAAAATGGATGAGTCAAAGATTGAGTCGTGCCGAGACACTAAATCAAGATCTGCTTGAGAGGTAACCAAATTTAAGGTATCTTTTATTTTTAGTATTTTTAGTTTTTATTTTACTATTTTTTTTTGTTTTGTTGAGTCACAGGTTGATGGGAAGCATGAGTACCAGAAAATCTAAGCTAAGGAGCATGGTGAAGACAAAGTATAGGGTCCCAGGGCCCTCTTAATGTATAAAGATGCTACTAGCTAGGCCTAGAGATTGTAGGAAATATTTCTATCTCTACTTTTAAGTACGATTTAGGGACAAAGTAGATTTTTAAGTGTGGGTGGGGAAATTTCCATTTTTAGGAGTAATTTTAAAAAGAAAATTGTGTTAGGAATAAGTGGGATGTTCTTATTGGCGCTATATTTAACTGCATGATGCAAGTGTTTTGGTTGTAAAGAGCATGTTGATTGTGTGAATTACTACTTTTGAGACTCCTAGGCTCATGTTTATGACTCTTGTACTTGTTGGCTTAGTATTAAATTCATGTGATTGTTTGGTTAAGAGTCTATGATGATCCTACTTGAGTTGAACATGTTCCATGTGTGTGTGAGTTGTTGTATATTTCATGGTGCATGTGAGGTATAGAACATGCCTAGTGTGTATGCAAAGAGAAATACGGAGTGTGGATTTAGGATACGATATAGGCATTTCTTTGATAGTCATGTTTCATACCTTCTTTTGACTTACCATTGTGCATAATCCTAGTTAAACCCATTGAGTCTTTAGCTTATTTTCTTTGGCAGCTTTATATATAGCATGTATTCCCTCCTTTGATAGACCTTAATTTTATCCAAATCTCCTAAGCGTTTTAGTGTAAAATTAATTGAGTAAGGAGTTTGAAACTCAAGTAGGAGAAAATTAAAAGTGAAGACCCAAAGTAATAGGAATTGGTGTGTGCAATTGATGTGTTGTGGTTGGGAGTTAGAGAAATTTGTGCTAAAGAAATTCTATTTTAGCCCAGTTATGTTACAATGAACCTGTTTTGTCCCTGGTCCTTCTTGGACACTGTGCACCTCAACTAAGGTAGATAGCTTAAGCTAAGGGTGGCCATCATAGGGGTGCGTAACGTACAGTGGGTATGAAAAAGGGTAAAATAGAATCATAAATTAGTAGATAATACTCCCACCATAGTATGTGTGAGTGAGCTTAATAAAATGGGGTACAAAAAAAATTTGTGAAGGTAGTAGAGGTGAAAGTTGGTTGTTGGAGATTGGTCTTAATTGTAAAGTATGATGTATTAAAGCGCTTAGGGAAGATAGTCACTATTCTTGACCAAAATAGTTCCTGCCCATCTCTTAACCTGCATTATCTCTTAAAGACCTATTTAATCCTAAGTTTCATCATTCTTATATTAGTGGAGTACTATACTAAGGAAAAGCCTATGGTTCATCTTGTGTAACTTGTGAATTCTTTGTGAGACTGAGCGTAATTTAATTCTTATACCCAGTTTTTGATAAATTGCTTTTGTATGAGTAATTATGGGTAACTCTCTTGTTGTGAGAACACATGTTTGATGATAGTTAGGTGATTTGTATGATATCTTTTATTAGGCAATATTCATGAGTTTTCCAACTTGGTGAGTCAATTCTTGAGGCTAGTATGTTTTGGAGTAGTATTCTTGAACTGTCAATTATGTTTGTAACATGCTTAGTGTAGAAACTTGGATTGTGTAGTAAGTGTAGTACTAGCGTGTCTTTCTTGTAGTAGAAGTGTAGAGTCTCCTCTGATTATGATGCTTAGAGTAAAGAGTTGTTCAAGGATGAACAAGTCTTTAAATGTGGGGTGGTGATCTAAGGTGGATTTATGCACCTCAATGTTGTTATCCGGGCTTATTTAGCCTTGTTTTGAGGAAAACTTATGTTCTTAATGTGTTAATGATTATATAATTAATCATATAAGTTTTTAAGTATTTTACTACCATGTTTAAGGTGTTTTCCAAACAATTTTGTAGTTAAATTGGTCACTTAGAGTGAAAATAAGAAAACTAGTGTTACTAGTTTGAGCTAGGTGTAGTTCTTGTTATCTCGATAGATTTTAATATGTATAATGAGTTACTAAGGTTATTATGGTGTAATTATGTATTGAAAGACTTGTTTATAGTTTTCAAAGTTCAATTGAATCAAGCCAAGATTCAAAACTAAGTGAAAGATCAAAATGAGCAAAACTAGTTCTTAGCTTAAGTTTTTGGTTCATTGTCTTGAATGTTGTGTTGTTTTGAGATCTAATACGTGGTGTTTGATGCTATAGTATTATTAGTGAGTTTATTATGATAATATATGTATGATTTACGAGATGTAAATCAAGTGAAAATAACACCACAGAGCTTGGAATTGAAGGGAAAATGCACAAGACGAGTTTAGGAGTAAAGATAGTGTTTCCAGTGTGCACTCGCGATAGAGGGGCATCGCGACCCATACTCCCATGAAATAACCAACATGGAGTGACCCCTACTCCCATTAAATTACCTCCATGGTGCGATCCCCATTCCCATGGAATGGAAGAGGTTGTGCGACCCCATATTTTGCTCCTATAAATAGGACACTTAAACACATTGTTAAACACCTTGGACAACTTTAAAACTTGGAGAGGGAATGGAAAACACTTCAAATAGGGATTTTATTTCTTTCACTTTAGTTGATTTATGTAATTTATCATGTATTCATTGATCTTGATTACGATTATGTCCATTAGTGGCTAAAAGCCCTTTTTCTGGGGTTAAGGCCAAGAACATGATTACTATTTCTTTGAATTTATTTGGTTATTATTTATTATCATATTTGGTTGTTTATTTATCCTTTTTATAATATTTTAAGGATTTGTGACCCTTAAAATACATCCATTATCATCTTTGTGAACCTGAGAGAAGGAATAAGAGAATAGAATATGGAGGTAAATAGAGCAAGGTTCTTAGTCTTTTATAAAATAAGATATTTGAATTAGTGTCTAGGATTGGGGTATACCTAGAAACCTTGTTTGGTATACTTTCAAGATGATATATTAATGCATCTAAATGGATTATTACATCCTCACTCAATGATGTAGTTGTAATGTCTAGTTAGGTAGAAGATTAGAGGATCGGGAGACCATGATCATACTGTAAACCCTGCAAATAAAGAACCAAGATAAGTAATCTAACCAATGAAGTTCAATAGCTTAGTATGAATTTTCGCAGAGTTTTAACCCTAGGTTTTCTCTTTATTGATTGTCCAAGATCTTACTTCATTACATTGTTTACTTTAATTTCCAATTTACAACCCACAAACTCTTTTGGTTACTTTCGCATCAATTTAATCTCAATTATGAACTAAAATTCAATAGCTGCCCTGTGGGATCGATACTTGGATTCTAAAGGGACACTTTACTTCTTGGTTAGACCATGTACACTTGTGTGTATGCTTGCGCACAACGGTATTTCTTCAAAACCGGCTTCCCACTAAGGCATTAGAGAATAAAGCTCCATTTGACGCTTGGAATGGATTCAAACCATCACTAAGATTCATTAAGGTATTTGGTTGTGTTTGTTTTTTTAATGTGTCGCAGGTTAAAAGAGACAAACATGATAAAAAGGTCGTCCTTCGAATCTTTGTGTGTTATAGTTCATCCTCCAAATCCTACAAAGTTTATGATCCACAAATAGGAAAGATGATTATTAGTAGAGATGTGCACTTTAATGAGGAAGAGAAATGGAATTGGAAGAACAATCAACTTTAGGTTAGAGCTTTAGAAAAGCAATCATCAGATCGATTGCAAAAATGAGTTAGTAGATGATCTTTCAGTCTGAGGTATAAGACTACTTTCTGACATCTACCAACAAAGTAATGTAGAAATTTGTCAGCCTTTAGGTCATGAGAAAGCACTTCAAGATAAAATAAAATGAAGAAACATTATGGAGAAAGAGATGTTAGTGATCAAGAAAAACAAAACATGAGAGTTAGTTAACAAACTGAAAGATAAGAAGGTCATTGGAGTAAAATGGATATTTAGAACCAAGCTTTATTGTGATGGTTCTATCAACAAATATAAGGTTAGGCTTATTGTAAAGGTATATGCCTAAATATTTGATGTTGATTACTTGGACACCTTTGCTCCAGTAGCTCGGTTGGATACCATTAGACTATTGCTAGAAATAGCAGCACAAAAGGGTTGGAAAAGTTCCAACTAGATGTCAAATATACTTTTCAAAATGGTGTATTGCAGGAAAAAATATATGTGGAACATCCCGAGGGTTTCATTGAGCAAGGAAAAGAAGAAAAAGTATGTCTTCTTAAAAAGGCTCTTTATGGTTTAAAACAAGCTCTAAGAGATTGATATAGTAGGATTGATGATCTTTTACTAAGTTTGGGGTTTGTTCGAAGTGTGTCTGAAGTTACTCTTCATGTCAAACAAAAGGAAAATAATCCTCTCATTGTTTCCTTTTATGTTGATGATCTCTTGGTGACAAGAAATAATTTGTGGCTGGTTGAAGAGTTTAAGAAAGAAATGATGCAAGTCTTTTAGATGACAGGCCTAGGACTAATGACATACTTTCTGGAATGGAAATTAAGTAAGGTTATGATGAAATTTCTATCTACCAAAAGAAATATGCAGGGGAGATACTTAAGAAATTCAATATGCAAGCACACCAATGAGCCCAAAGGAGAAGCTAAGTAAAAAGGATGGAACTGATAAAATTGATGAAGGAAATTTCAGAATCTTAATTGGATAGCTGATGTATCTCACTGCTATAAGACCGAATACTATATTTACTGTAAGTCTTTTGGCTAGGATTATGGATTGTTCCATTGAAATGCATTTGTATGTAGCAAAAGGAATTGTAAGATACATCAAAGGTACAGTCGGATATGATGTCAAATTTAAGACTTATGAGAATTTCAAGTTGTATGGCTTCTCATATAGTGATTTTGTTGGATCGACTGATGACATGAAAAGTACCTCAAGATATTGCTTCAATCTAGGATCAAGGATTTCTCTTGGTGTTTCAAGAAGCATAAAACTATGGCAAAATCCAAGGCAGAGGATAAATTCATTGCAGCAACAGCAATAGCAAATCAAACCTTACGGCTCAGAAAAATATTTTTGATTTGCATATGGAAAAAAAGTTAATACCTAGATTCTTGTTGATGGTCAAGTTGCAATAGCTATTTCGCATAATTCGGTATTCCATGGAATAACGAAGCACTTCAATATTAAGCTTTTTCTATTGAGGAATGTGTAGAAAAAGGGAAAGTGATTCTTGTTTATTTAAAATCTGAAGATCAACTTGTACATGTATTTACGAGACCCCTTCCTTCAAGTTCGAGTGCCTAAGTAACAACTTGGAATTTGCAGCTCCTAATACAAGGAAGAGTATTATTAGTTGCTTTAGGACTGCAGTATTTATTTATTTCTTTTTCAGGTAATTGAAAGATAGTTACTATGGCCACACCATGACTTAGAGTAGGACATGATCTATTTCAGTTTCATTTTTAATGTTTTATGTATCTCTTTTCTACATAATTAACTTCTCCAAGTTCAGAAAAAAATTTCTTTCACTATTAAGTGTGAAAGATAAAATTGTTTTCTATCACCAAAAGTTGAAAATATTTTCCTTCAAAATAGAAAAAAACAAATCACTATTTTTTCAACATTTATCTTGACTTCTAATTTATAATAACACTTTTTAAGATTTTATCTCTAAGTCATGTTCTTCCATTCTCCTGCTTCTTTTTCTGTTGCATACTAGACAACGCCTTCATTATGTTATCTGACATTTATCTATTAAAAACTAAAACCATTTGTTCAACAGGGTTAAAATGTTTTATTCTACGGGTACGCAGAATCTATATATGCAAAACAACAACTTCAACTAGAGTTCAAGTATAAACAAGAACACATGAAGTATATCAGATACCCTCAACACAAGATCAAAATGACCTTTCTAAGAGGTGTATTTTATTTTTTCAGAAAATAGATGAAACAAAAATGAATAAGGCCAAGTCGTCTGAATTCACGGACGTTTCTTAAGGAAATAATTCCCCTCACTGTACCCGAGGTTACAGAATTTTCCTCCCAGGATAAAATGGACAAACAAACCAACTGTAGCGGTACCTCAAACAATTGGAATATCGTTGAACTCACTTAACGGATTGACTGATCACACAGAGTATTTGTAAAGACAAGAAGAGAGTTTATTGCAAAAAATTCATATCAAAACCTGTGAATGAAAGCAGGTTTATATAGCCTATGAGATGCCTCTTCAAAAAGGTGGCATTGGTTCACTTAAATGGTGTGATGTTTCTAGAAATTCATGTCTGTTTACCCAAAGAACGTGTCCTTCTCCAAATAGACATACCCTTTCACGAAACAGTACATCAGTTCGTTGAATAGATATATCATTTCATTAAACAAGCAGTGTATTATTTCAGAAAATACTATTTTGAAATCTGTATGCATATATAAATGGAGGATTACTGGTGCGTTTTCCTTTTGGCATTCGTATTAAATTAACGTGAAATAAACTTTGTCCAAAAATATAGATCTCATTGATTGATCATTTGACAAATCCAAATCAAAATCCGAAGTCGAAGCCGAAGCCGAAGCCAAAGCCGACCAGAGCGAGCGACAATGATGGCGCGAGGCATTTCTTATTTATTGTCTCACTTAGCATATGGAGTAAGTGATTTCTATTAAAAACACTCCATAACTCCCTTCTCCCACCAATGCGGGAGAATTAGTAAACTTTTTATTTTTGGGAATACACCTTCTAAATTGGTGTCTCCTTTCTTCTACCATTTTTATCTCCATTTTCCATTCACACCTTTTTCATACATATTTAACCCAACAATCCCCCACATGAATGGGGAATGTCTATTTTTCATAAAAGTTTTACGGACAAGTATGTGATAATCAAGCAAAGACTGATTGTATCTGGATAAGTGGGTTTTCCTTTGAACTTTCTGTAGTGAACATGCATCGGATGCACTCAATCAATCGGTAGATTTGATATATTTGAACCATCGAGCTTTAATGTACACCTAGACAACATATGTCACACAACCAACCTTTTACCATTTTATGGTTCTCATGGTTTTATTCTTTCAGCCATGAACACATCCCGGTTTCTTGAGAGCTTAGAGAATAGGCCTTTACTAACATTCTCCTTGAAGTGGCTTCCACTTCACCCTCACATAGATGATTTCTAAACATTTAATCCTATAGATTAAACTATTTGGACAAATCTGCCAAATTTAGATAATCATTAAAAGAATTTTCACTTTAAGTCTTATCCTTGATTACTATACATTGTCTACATCATAAGAATGGGTTAGATAATTGACAATGTTGAACCTATCAGACACAACTTTGTTTGATCTCCTTGAACCTAGCTCTAGGGATCTCCAGTCTTCTAGATAGAGTTACCGCCATGCTGACTTGTCCTAGGCCTTAAACCCATTCCCGTGGATGTCCTTTCCACTCTTTCTCTAGATAGGCCTATTGTAAGTGGATCCGACACTTTATCCTTTGACTTTAAAGAGTCAACAGTGATAATTCCACTAGATAGAAGTTCCCTAAAGGTATTATATCTCCTTCGTATGTGATGAGATTTACTGTTGTATATTATGCTCCCTTTCCTACATATTACCGCTTGGATATCATAGTGTATACATACTGGTGCCACTGGCTTGGGCTAATAAGGAATATCTTCTAAGAAATTTCAGAGTCATTCTGCTCCTTCACCGACTTTATCCAATGTAATAAATTCAGATTCCATTGTAGAGCGAGAAATACAAGTTTGTTTGGATGATTTCCAAGAGACTGCTCCTCCACCGATAGTAAATACATATCCACTTGTGGATTTTACTTTATTCAATCCAGTGATCCAATTTGCATCACTATATCCTTCAAGTACTGTAGTATATTTATTATAATGCAAAGCATAATCTTGAGTGTATTTAAGATACCCCAAAACTCTTTTCATTGCCATCCAATGAGTTTTGTTGGGATTACTCATGTACCGACTTAATTTACTAATAGTACATGCTATGTATGGTCATGTACAGTTCATTATATACATTAAACATCCTAATACTCTTGTGTACTCCAATTGTGAATCACTTTTACCTTCATTCTTTTGAAGTGCAAAGTTCACATCCAATGGAGTCTTGGCAATACCAAATTCCATAAAATTGAACTTGTCAAGTACTTTTTCGATATAATGAGACTGTGAAAATGCTAACCCTTGTGGATTTCAATGGATTCTTATATCTAAGATCATATCTGCAACTCCAAGGTCTTTTATATCAAACTTGCTCTTGAGCATTTGTTTGGTTGCATTTATGTTAGAAATATCTCTACTGATGATCAACATATAATCCATTTATAAACAAACATTGACTTGGTGATTCGGAGTGTCTTCAATGTAAACACATTTATCACATTCATTTATCTTGAACCCGTTTGCCAACATGGCTTGGTCAAACTTCGCATGCCATTGTTTAGGTTCTTGCTTTAGTCCATACAATGACTTAGTAAGTCTGCACACCTTATTCTCCTTCCTTGGAACCACAAAACCCTTAGGTTGTTCCATGTAAATTTGTTCCTCTAATTCTCCATTTAGGAAAGCGGTTTTTACATCCATTTGATGGATTTCAAGACCTTATACTGCAGCCAAGGAAATTAACATTCAAATCGATGTTATCCTTATTACTGGTGAGTATGTATCAAAGTAATCAAGGCCTTCTTTTTGTTTGAAGCCTTTTACTACAAGTATTGCCTTGTATTTGTCAATAGTACCATCCATTTTCATCTTCCGTTTGAAGATCCATTTAGAACCTAAAGGTTTATTTTAGGGAGGAAGATCAACCAATTCCCATGTATGGTTGGTTAAGATTGAATCAATTTTACTATAGACTGCCTCTTTCCAAAAGGATGAGTCTAAAGATGTCATCGCTTCCTTAAATGTTTGAGGCTCATTTTCTAAGAGAAATGTTACAAAATCCGATCCAAATGAAGTAGACATTCTTTGACGTGTACTACATCTTGGATTTTGTTCATTATGTACATTCTCACTTGGTTTATCTTGAGGTTATTTAAATCCTCCACTAGACTGTTCATGTCTAATTTTATACGGGTAAATATTTTCAAAGAATTCACCATTGTCTGATTTAATTACCGTATTTTCATTAATATCCGAATGTTCGAATGTATGAACTAAAAATTGACATGCTTTACTACTTTTAGCGTATCCTATGAACATGTAGTCCACCGTCTTAGGTCCTATCTTAACCCTTTTAGGCATAGGAATTTGGACATTTGCTAGACACCCCCACACTTTAAAATATTTCAAGTTGGGTTTTCTTCCTTTCCACTTTTCATAAGGAATTGATTGTGTCTTACTATGGGAAAATCTATTGAGTATACGGTTGGCCGTAAGGATAGCCTCCCCCCACAAGTTTTGTGGTAAACCAGAACTTATAAATAAGGCATTCATCATTTCCTTCAAAGTTCAGTTTTTCCTTTCCGTAATTCCATTAGATTAAGGTGAATATGGGGCCATAGTTTGATGGATGATTCCATTCTCTACACATATTTCGGCGAAGGGAGATTTATATTCTCTGCCTCTATCACTTCTTATTATTTTTATCTTTTTATCTAACTGATTTTCAACTTCAGTTTTATATTGCCTAAACACATCTATTGCTTCATCCTTACTATTTAGCAGATAGACATAACAATATCTCGTGCAATCATCAATAAAAGTTATGAAATACTTTTTCCCACCACATGATGGCGTTGACTTCATATCACAAATGTCAGTGTGAACTAAGTTTAAAGGATTGGAATTCCTTTCAACAGACTTATAAGGATACTTTTCATACTTTGATTCTATACACATTTGACACTTTTATTTATTGCACTCAAAGTTTGGAAAAACTTCTAAGTTAATCAGTTTCCATAACGTTTTATAATTAACATGGCCTAAAAGTTCATGCCATAAATCACAAAACTCAAGAAAATAAGAAGAATTTGAACTTTTATTTATTTCAACAGTCATTACATTTATCTTATAAAGGCCCTCGATGAGATAGCCTTTTCCTACATACATTTTTCCTTTGCTAATTATAATTTTTCTAAAAATGGTTACACATTTGAATACGTTCTTATCTAGAAGTGCAACAGAAATTAAGTTCCTACGTAATTCTGGAACATACAAGACATTGTTAAGTGTCAAGACGTTGCCCAAAGTCATTTTCAAGCACACTTTCCCTGTTCCTTCCACCTTAGTAGTAGCGGACTTAGACATGTAGATCATTTATTCTACTTGAGCCAGATCAAATGATAAAAAAAAAACTCTTTTTTGGCACATACATGGCGAGTGACACCAGAATCCATCCACCATTCGCGCGGATTCCCCACTAAGTTGCATTCTGAGAACATAGCACACAAATCATTGCATTCTTTGTTAGATTCAATCATATTTTATTGATCCTTTTTCTTGCCTTTCTTTGGGGCATGACAATCCATGGACTTGTGGCCAATCTTGCCACAATTGAAGCATTTTCTCTTGAATTTCTTCTTGGGTTGATTGCTTCCTTGTTCAGCTTTCTTTTTTTTCTTAGAATTGTTTTGGTCATCTTCTACAATATGTGCTCCATTAATTGTAGAATTCCCTTTTAAACTTATCTCAGTACCTTTACTATCCTCTTCAATATGCAGTCGGACAATAAAATCTTCGACAGTCATCTCCTTGCATTCATGCTTCAAGTAGTTTTTGGAGTCTTTCCACAAAGGTGGTAGCTTTTCAACTATCGCTGCTACTTGAAATACATCATTCACAATCAAACCTACAAAACATTTTATGTGAGTATTAAAAACTTTTTAAATTTGTTCAACTAAGGTATTTTTCAAAGATATACCTTCTGCTAGAAGATCATGTATGATAACTTGTAACTCCTGCACTTGAAAGACAACCTAGTTGCTATCTATCATTTTAAAGTCTAGGAACCTGCAGCAAAGAATTTCTTAATTCCCACATCCTCTATTTTATATTTTCGTTCAAGTGCCCCCCACAATTCCTTTGATGTCTTAGTTCCACTGTAGATATTATAGAGATCATCTTGGAAACCACTCAGAATATAATTCCTGCAAAGGAAGTCTGAATGTTTCCAAGCTTCTACAATTACGAAACGCTCTTTGTCTGAGGTCCCCTCGGGCACCTCAGGAGCGTCTTCACTAGTGAACCATTGCAGACACAAAGTGGTGAGGTAAAAGAACATCTTTTACTGCCATCATTTAAAGTCAATACCCGTAAATTTTTTGGGCTTCTCCGCCGGTGCCATTGTAGGCAGAGCATTTATACAACTTGATGTGGAAATATTAGTTGCCCCCACAGACATTGTCGCATCTTGATTTGACTACCACTTGTCATTTTTCCTATCACCATAAGACAAAAAATACTTAGTATTTACAGAATACTACTTATAAATTTAAGCAACTTTAAACTTTTCTTCTTGTTTCTAGTTGACAATAAAGTTTTTATGACTTCCAATTGTCAACCGAATGATCTTTAACTTGTGATGAAGTTTTTATGAATTCAAATCACTTGTTAAGTTCAGGTGGAGTAGAAAGTTAAAACTTTAATCTCCAAAAACAAGCTATACATATTCTGAAAGTTGTTTCCTTAAGATTGTTATTTCCTTCTACAGGTACGCAGAATCTATATATGCAGAACAACAACTTCAACTAGAGTTAAACAAGAACACAATAAAGTATATCAAATACCCTCAACACAAGATCAAAATGACCTTTTCAAGAGGTGTATTTTATTTTTTTAGAAAATAGATAAAATAGAAATGAATAAGGCCAAGTCATCCGAATTCACAGACTTTCCTTAAGGAAATAATTTCCTTCACTATACCCAAGGTTTTAGAATTTTTCTCCCAGGATAAAATGGACAAACAAACCAACTGTAGCGGTACCTCAAACAATTGGAATATCATTGAACTCACTTAACGAATTGACTTATCACACAGAGTATTTGTAAAGACAAGAGGAGAGTTTATTGCAGAAAAATTCATATCAAAACCTGTGAATGAAAGCCGATTTCTATAGCCTGTGAGATGTCTCTTCAAAAAGGTGGCATTGGTTCACTTAAATGGTCTGATGTTTCTAGAAATTCATGTCTGTTTACCCAAAGAACATGTCCTTCTCCAAACAGACATACCAGTTCATGAAACAGTACATCAGTTCATTGAACAGATATATCATTTCATTGAATAATTGCATCAGTTCAAAGCAGTGTATCATTTTAGAAAATATTGTTTCAAAATTTGTATGCATGTATAAATGGAGGATTACTGGTGTGTTTTCCTTTTGGTATTCGGATTAAATTTACATGAAATAAACTTTGTCCAAAAATATAAATCTCATCGATCCAAATTCAAAGCTGAGCCGAGCGAGCGATGACGATGATATGAGGCATTTCTTATTTCTTGCCTCACTTAGCATGTGGAGTAAGTGCTTTCTATTAAAAAAAACTCCATAGTTCCCTTCTCCTACCAATGTGGGAGAATTAGTGAACTTTCCAATTTTGGGAGTTCACCTTCTAAATTGGTGTCTCCTTTCTTCTCCCATTTTTCTCTCCATTTTCCATTCACACCTTTTTTATACATATTGAACCCAACATAAAAAGGATTAGAATACAGGCATAGTACTCCCGAAGGAACCTTCTTCTGCAGCAACTATGATTGTTTCCACATAGGTGGAAGATGTTAATGAGCAACCTCAAGAATCACAAGTATCAAAAGTAGAAGGATAGAGAGAGAAAGTATATCTTACACTCCCTCTAGTGCGCGCTAACAAACCTTTGTTTTGCTTTAACTCATACCTTCACTAGGTAGAAGAAAGGTGGGGCAAATTCTATTGGCCTTGAGAGCGACAAGTTAGAGGTGAGGAATAGCTATCATGTTCCAGCTGGTCAGAAAATGTACTCAACACCAAACATGCAAAGTTCAGCTGATGCAGAAGACAAGGTGTAGAAAGTGTCTCCACCTCGAAGGAAAGTTTCTAAAGATAAGAAACCTGAAAAGCCAGAAAGGCCAAGAAACGGGTCCAAAAAAGATGAGCTCTATAATTGTCTCTGTTTTAGTTTTTAGTAATTGACACTTTTGGAGGTGCCCATCCCTTGATGCTAACGAATACAAAGACCAGTTTCCAAAATAACAAAAAATGATATTTCAAACTCAAACTCCTTATCTACAAGTTACAAACAAGAAAGTACAAATATCTCTAATACAATGGAACAAGACAAAATAAACTTAATTCACCCCCTTGTGATGACAATATCAATGAGATATTGGAGGTTAGCTTAAACTCTGTGTTTGCTTTGTTACCCTTTTCTTTTATTACCATTTGCTTTTGTTTTGTAAAAAAATTTTTGTTTTTATTTGGGTATTTAAGGAGCAACAGTATTTGTTTCTCTACTTGAACAACTATTATGAACTCTCCATTGACATCTGCTAATTTCCTCTCTCTGTGTAAAGGAAAAATAGGCCCTGATAGTTGTCCATAAAAAAGAAATTGAAGATACAAGGGAGATCATTCGTGAAGTAATAAAAATCTACAATGATTCTTTTTCAACTAATTTTCTTAAAATTACCTCCTTTCAGAACCTAGGAAAATTTATTGGTGCACTGCCAGGAAATTTCTCTCTATTTCTGTGATTGTATGGTAATTGCCAAATGTTGTCAACTATATTATTTCCATTAGTCATCTTTAATCTTGAATCTCTTTTGGTATTTTGTTTTTAGATGCAATGCCCATTCATCTTACAGTTGAGATGCTTTTAGGCTTTTTAGGTTAAAACCTTGTAACACCCCGCATTTTGGGCTAGAATGAAAACCGTCATTTCTATGCGTAGATGATCCAAAAGCCTTAAATCCTATGAAAATTTGTCATGTTAATCAATTATATAGTGTGGAAACCTATTTGATCATGAATTGAGATCATAGAGGTCTTTTAACTCAAGGACTAGTTGAAAGCTTTCCTATTGTTCAAGTTTTAGTGAGCGTCAAAACGTGGATCAACTTCAATTGATGATAAATCCTTGTATATGACAAACTAGGTGTCCTACTATATATCAAATTAAAGTACTTTGAGTCCTATTTCCAACGCCACTGGTTTTGCTTTAATCCGGTATCGGAGCAGAAAGTTATGCTCATTTTACTTTGAAGTGTCTTTCTGCCAAAATGTGACGACAGGGCTGACGACTTATTAGCTGTGTGACGGCCCGTCAGACCTGGTCGTCAACCTAAGGTAGTGAATGGTGAAAACCAGCCCAAAAGTGATGACAAGGTAATGACTTATCACCAGAGTGACGGCCCATCAGCCCTGGTCGTTAACTGATACAATTATACAATTTTTTTGGGGTTCCTTAGGGGTATTTTGGTCTTTCCCTCACTCCAAAAACCTTTCAAATGAATTAAATCACCCTCTTAAGCGTTATTAATCAATCACTATCAGTTTTACAACATCAAAAACTTCCTCCTCACTCTTAAAATACGATCAAACTAGGGTTTTCTCCAAGAACAAGAAATTCAAGAAAATCAAGCCTTCAGTTCAATATTTCTAAGGAACGAATCAAGATTCGAGTTCTTCTCTTTAGACTAATTAATTTGAGGTATGCAGAGTTTTTCTAAAATCTCATGGGCATAGAAATCATGATTTTAAGAAAGAGGTTTTGGATTTATGAATACATTCATGTTTTAGAAGTATTGATGATATTGTTTTGGCCT